>NW_021620862.1:419129-690099 GCF_004785775.1 Grammomys surdaster
CCCTCTCCTCCCTCTCCATCTCCCTCTTGAGGTGGTACAGTGAGGCAAACCACGACGCTTTGTGCTGGTTTTGTCTTGTGTATAATTGAGAAACTTTTCAGCAGAGAGGATGGGAGTGAAAGACAGGAAGAAGGAAGAAGGCTGTGGTAGGGAGGAGTGGCAGAGGGAGAAAGAGAGAGAGAGAGAGAGAGAGAGAGAGAGAGAGAGAGAGAGAGAGAGAGAGAGAGAAGCTCTAGGGAGGGTCAAATCTTCAGTGGAATTAATGCCAACATTTATTATTTATAAAAATTTTCCATTTAATTCTTTCATTTTTCTTCCCCCCCCACCCCATTTTACTTCTTATTTATTTTCAAGTCAGGGTCTCATGTAGCCCAGACTGGCCTGAAGCTTGCTATGTAAGTAAGGCTGACCTTGAACTCCTGATCCTCCTACCTTTGCCTTCCAAGTGTGGGAATTCCAGGTGTGAGCCCTCTGGCCTGCCTTCTGTGTTACTAGGGATGGCACTCAGGGATCTGTGCACACTAGGCAAGCTCTCTCTTCTGACCAAGCCGTCTGATAATTCCATACCTCTTTCATTTTTCTTATTTAAAAAACAACAAACCAAAACAACTTGAAGAATAAAATTCAGGTATTCAGATCTAGAAATATAACTGAATAAAAATACTGTTAAATTTTTTTTCCTTTTCACTATATACTGTCCTCATAGGCTTAACTTTCTTTCTTTCTCTCTTTCTTTCTCTCTTTCTCTCTTTCTCTCTTTCTTTCTTTCTTTCTTTCTTTCTTTCTTTCTTTCTTTCTTTGCCTTCTTTTCATCAATCAGTGTTGGCATGACACTTTGAAATGTACTTTTGCAATACAAAGTATTCCTAATAGTAAAGTTTAGGGATATTAAAATGCTAATAAAATAATTGTTTGCCTATCAAACATTCAAACAATTCTTAAAAATGTTAAAGACCTTTGTAATAACCTTGTTTATAGAATATATTCTAGATTAAGAATTTTATATAATGCATATGTGTGCAATTATGCATTTTGCATATTTTATAGACCTGTATCATATATACTAAGTATGAGTTTATTTGAAGTGATTTAATTGTACCTAAAGATGTATATAAAATGAGACAGATACTATTGATATCATATTATTCCTTGCTTTTATTTTATGTATGCTTTTCCATTATTTTACTGCAGTGCTTATTTCTATGTCTTCATTTTGTGCTGAAAACAGGATTAAATTGAAGGTTGTTACTTTGGCTGATCTCTCTAAACTCTCTTGTGGCAACTGAGGTGCTAAATTTCAGTCAAAAATAGAACTGGGCTTCATTTTGTACATTCCCTCATTTGTGTCCAGGGAGTCACTTACCACAGCCTTAGCATTGCCCTCTGCTGCTCATTTCAAATTCTGCAAGGAAATTCTCAGTGCTGCTCATTTTTAGTTTACAAAATAGTTGGAAGACATTTAAAATTGTCTCCACTGTGAAGTTCACTAGAAACTAATGTATTTTTTTTAAAATAAAATACTTAAATCACTTTGTAAAATTGGAGAGAAATGAACCCATTTCCCAAATTATTTATTTATTTATTTATTTATTTATTTATTTATTTATTTTAACACTATGTACTGATCAAAACAAGGATATTGTTAAGGTTACAGCAATGCTAGGAAAAACAATTCAAATGTTGAAAAAGTAGTCTCTGTCCTTTCTGAGGATTCATTTTACCAATGTTCCTTGGCAAGTTAAACTTACATGATCTTTTTTTTTTTTTTCAAATGAGACACATTTTTAACTGCAGTACTTTACAGCTGATGATATTAAGACATACAAAAAAGGTCACTGATGCTTAGATTCAGTGGGCTACAAGGGAAGCGTTGAAGATAGCCATCAATTACATTTAGTCAACAGTAGTGCAAGTGAGCACTGCCTAGTTTTTTCCATACCCATGGATAAATAAGTGCCAGTGTGTGATGGTAGTCTTGTTTATCACTTATCTAGATCTGGAATGAACCACAATCCCAGAAATAAAGGCATTGTGATCTTGATCTTGAGTCTAGAAGATCTTGAGGTGGGAAGGCACACCTTTAATCTAGGCCATACCTTTGCCTTCTTGACCTTGACTTGTTAACTTGTTAGCCCAAGTCTTGAATATATATATATATATATATATATATATATATATATATATATATATATGACCAGCTGAGATATCCAGCCTCGAGGGACTGAGAAACAACTAGATTCTTGAACTATCATTCACAGCTACTCATTGTTGGATTAGTTGAACTGCAGCATTTAAGTCATTCCAATAATTTCATATATATATATATATATATATATATATATATATATATGTGTGTGTGTGTGTGTGTGTGTGTGTGTGTGTGTGTGTGTGTTGTGTGTGCGTGTGTGTGTGTTTAAAGGCCACACCTTTATAGTGCCACTCCCTGGGTTGAGCACATACAAACCATAACACAACCTATCTCATATCCTCAGCTGTAAGAAATTGTTGGCAATCATGAGGGCAGTTTTACAAAGTTAAGGCAGAGCAGAATAAAAGAGGAGCATATCTTGATTAAAACCTCATTGGATTGGTCCAGTTTTAACTAGGATTGCATTAACATTCAATTATGATTTCAAACTAAGATACAGCAAGAGTGTGGAGTTTCACAATAGAATGTTTGCTTCTTTGTTGTTTTCTTGAATCTGGTTTAGCTTCCCAGGCTGAGGTAAAACTCAGACTCTTGCTCTTCCTACCTCAACTTCAAAAATGAGGTGGTGCAGGCATCCTTCAGCATGCTGGCTCCAGAAATGGCACTGTTTTTAAATTCCTTGACTAACATTATGACCTCACTGGTAAGAAGTCAAGCTAACCCATCTCAGATGACTCTGTTGGTGACTGTCATAACCACTTCTGGAGCTCTTACACTGGCATGAGCTTTACAGCCATCTGGACCTTATGGCACTCATGGGAGGTGGTGCGGAGCTCCTTGTAGTGGGGAGGAGAGACTGGTCATAAGGATTAGCAGAGACGTGATAGGATCTCAGGCTATTGAACTCTGCAATGCCTGACTTGCAGTAGTCTTTGAGAGTCTTTTAGGATAATTGTTACAGGCTGTGCATATCATTGTGTTAGGGTTTCAGAAGTCTGTCCAAAGGTGAAGGGGCAAGTTCTAAGAGGAGCCTACCTTTGCCCATAGCTTTAGAAAGGTCAAAAAATAAGATCTTACTAGCTGTCCACCCCCTGATAGGAAATGCATAGATATTACAACTTAGTACCCTGTTTACAGTGTTGATTTAGAAGGAACTAATTTGAAGTTTCTGTTTTATTTTTTCAAGTTATATTTGAGCTCTCTAAGTGAAATGCTTGCACATGTGGGATTATGTTGTTTTCACCCTATGATGATAACTATAGTCATATGGTACTAGGTTTCTCCTAACTATTGATATCATCCTCCATCTAAGCATCTGATCTGGAGTCTGTTCTTTAAGTAGCAGAGTTCCCACCGATCTTAGTTTTAGTTTCAGCCTGCTTCCTGTGCTGTAAATAGCCATTGACACGCTTTTGTGCTGAGTGTTAAGTTTAAGGTTTTTTTCCCATATGAAGAGATTCACCAGTTAGCTCTAATATATGCACTACTTCTGTTTCCCATGTGTTATCCTGAACAAATTCTTAAACCTCATCTTCAGCTCACACCTTTGAGAAATGTCAGTACTGGAGTGTGAAGACTGCATTTTGAGAGAGGGAGTCTTAGAAAATTGTGAATGCAGTTTCCTATGGTGTTTCTTTTGCTTAAGAAAATTGTTATAGGTATTCAGATGTTCCATGCTTTTGCAAGGATATTGAGGACAGAAGAAAGCCCATCACTGTTAATTAGAGTATTTGGGGTACAACAAGCCCAGACCTTGACACCACTGATACAGTAGGTCCAGCCAGTTATCTTCTGTCCTGAATAGAAATTTATTTATTGTGGCCACATTGGGAAAAGATAAACTAACCCTCACTAGTGACCTCTCACCCCAAATCCGTCTTCATCTTTGGTGTAGTAATATGAGGCATTTCGTATACATAACTAAGCAGCATCCTAGACACCACTGACGCTTGTTGGCTCAGCCTGTCTCTCCTGTAAGGTGGTCTAACAAGTTAAAATTCTGTGAACTTTCTTCCTGGGACCTCCCCTCTCCCCATCCAGTGGCATCTGGTTTTCCTGTCTGCCAGCATGGTGCTCTTGAGGAAATTACAGTTCCTTGGCATTCATTATTTCTGCAGCAGGATACCCGGAGGGAGGCTCCACCTCCATCTCCATGTGCACATTTCCTAGCATTGTTTCTTTACAAATTGTCCCATCATGGTGAGCAAGGGGGAGACAGACTGAGAATTTATTTCCTCTGTTTTGACTGGAACAGCCCATAAATTCTCTCTCTCTCTCTCTCTCTCTGTCTCTCTCTCTGTCTTTCTCTCTGTCTCTCTCTGTCTCTCTCTCTCTCTCTGTCTCTCTCTGTCTCTGTCTCTGTCTCTCTCTGTCTCTCTCTCTATGTCTCTCTCTCTGTCTCTCTCTGTCTCTCTGTCTGTCTCTCTGTCTGTCTCTGTCTCTCTGTCTCTTTCTCTCTCTCTGTCTCTCTGTCTCTCTGTCTCTCTCTCTCTCTCTCTCTCTCTCTCTCTCTCTCTCTCTCTCTCGTGGTGGCAAGAGTTTAGAACCAGAGCCAGGTTTACTATCAAGGTTCTGGTAGTGTAACACAATGTTCATGATATAAGCTATGGTCTCCCTATGTTGCTCAACTTGTCTTAGAACTCTGGGTGCTGATGGCACCAGGAGTAGGGGTGGGGTGGGGGTGGGGGCGTACTACTCATGGCTTCACTGGGAAAGAAAACAGTAAATGGTTTGAATGTGGAATGTTCTCATGTGGTGCTATTTTGAGAATCTATGGAATCTTCTGGAAGTGGGCTCCAGCTGACAGGTGTGGGGCTGTGCACATGCAGTTTGAAGATTATAGATTGGCTTTCACATTTCTGCACCACAGATAGGATCCAGCCATGACTCTAGGCCTAAGCCATCAGCGTGTACTATGTCCTCTGAACCATGAGCCAAATAACCCTTTGCTCCCTTCAACTGCTTATTGGGCAGTTTGTTCACAGCAAAAGAAAATACAATGATATTCATTCACCGAGACTAAGATAAAGAGTCAGCCTCTATTCAAGCCAGAGTTGACATTCTATTTCAAAGGTCCCTCATGTGTTAGAAAAAGAGATTTCAGGCATAGTATGTGGACTGCCTGGTTTTGTGTATCGACTTGACATAAGTGATCAGACTCATCAGAGAGGAAGGAGCCTCACTTGAGAAAATGCCTTCATGGGTTCCATCTGTGAGGCCTTTCCTCAATTAGTGATCAATGTGGGAGGGCCCAGCCTGTGGTGGGTAGTGATATCCCTGACCTGGTTGTTTTGAGTTTTATAAGAATGCAGGTTGATCATGCCATGGGGAGCAAGCCCGTAAGTAGCACCCCTTCATGGGCTCTGTATTAGTTCCTGCCTCCAGGATACTTCCCTGTTTGAGTTCCTGTCCTGGCTTCCTCCAACGAAACTCTTTCCTCCCCAACTTGCTTTTTGGTCTTGGTGTTTTGTTGAAGCAAATAAAAATGTTAAGGTATTATGGAATGGTAGTTGGAAAATTCTAGCCTAAAACTGTCCTCTACTCTTTGCTCAGAATGTTGTTTGTCTCTGGGACCATTCCTTAGATCCCTTAGAGAACTCTGTGATTTGATACATAGGGTGGAAGGATTGTTTTTCTCCCAGATTTTGAAGTTCAGCTTCCAGTTGAGATGCTTGGGGTATAATTTAGTGTATTTACCAAGTTGTCAGGTAGAAAAAGGATCAAATGATGGAGGAGAGGATACAACATGCCATTGTAGAATTTATAATAGCCAGTAACAGTGGATAGACTAATAAAATTATTAACCCTCTCTCCAGGCTCTTTCTTACCACAGATGTGTTTATTCTCTGTGTAGCCAGGGCCCCAACAATTCTCTTTCAGCATAAGATCTCATTACATTGTATTGAAGGAATCTTGTTTTAACAAGCTTGTGTCACTATGTTCAGCTCATACCTAACTTGCTGTGTGGACTGTGCTGACTGTTTAAAAAGAGGGAAGCTCATCTGTCTTGTAAGGACCTAAATTCCTCCTCATCAGTATGAAGGGGAGTTTATGGTTGTTTCTAATGTGATTCTGAAGGGACTGGGGCAGTTCCCAGCCCCCAGGGCCTACAGTCATCTTCATCATTTTTCCTTCTTTTCTTATGCATGTCTAGGATTCTTATGGGCAAATTTCATGTTTAATCTTATTGTATCCAAATCAGGCATAAAACATTCTCCCAGAGATAACTTTATTTTTTTCCTGTTTTTAAATTATCCTAGGAAGTCAAGGTTTTCCATCTAGATTTCCAGAAGAACATGGACCTGTTATTTTAACCCACAAGCCTCTTGATTTGAGACTTACACACTTTCTCTTACTCATAATCAAGGTCACAAGAAGATGCATGCCCACAAGGCCTACCCATTTAAGAATAATACATAGACGTCTTGAGAGCTTATATTTACATGAGTGGGAGGAGAGAGATAGTTCCCACCATGGAAAATCAGAGCAGATGCTATGAAGTGCTATGTAACTTGACTGTGAAGTGGAAGGCATATGGGCTGTAGTAGAAACCTTTTGTGCTTGTAATTCCAGGTCAAATGGGAGCTTACAAGAGGATCATCTTCTTTTCTGGTTACTGTTAGACAAAGGCAACTTAAGGAAGCATTTGTTTTGGATTGGTGTTTGAGGAAACAACTCATCCAGGCAGGGAAGTCATGGTGGTAGAGGTGTGTAGCAGCTGGTCACACTGTCCTTGGTGGCAGCAGAGAGTGGTGAACACTGGTGCTCAGATTGCTGTCAGATTCAGTTTACCTTCCTCCCCCATGGGATGATGATGTCTATATTCAGGAGATATCTCCCCACCTTAATTAACTTAATCTAGAAATGGATTACAGACATGTTCAGAGATAATTTCCATGGACTCTCATGTCCATGACACTGAGTATTCATCATTACAGGCAAGTTTTGGGAAGCAAAGCATATCTTTTGAGATTAAAAACAAAAACTCTTATTCATGTATATGTGTACTTAACAGGATCTCTGTATGGTTATGTCATGTGTGGTGCCTTTAGAGACCAAGGTATTGTATTCCATGGAGCTGGAGAAGTTACAGGTGGTTTTGAGCAACCCAACAAGGGTGCTGGGAACCAAATCCATATATTCTGTATGAGCAGCCAGCACTCTTAAAAGTTGAGCTATCTTTTTTAGCCCCAAGAGTATATATATAGAGAGAGGTTTAAGGCTATGAAAGACCCAGGTACATTCAAGAAGTGATGAGAAATTCTGGCATCAGAAGTAGACTGCAAAGGCTGGGAGGACAGGGATGGTAGAGGCTCATCACTGGGCAGGTCTTCACATGCTCTCCAGCCATATGGAGTTCAGATTCCATATCAGAATCTTTGGAGAACTCAGACTTTGCATAGTAGATACAAGCAAACCTTTCTTTGCTTTTATGAAAATTATTTCCTATCTGATAGAAGGAATGGTCTGGGGTTGTAGTGACTGTGATGGCTATTCTTGATTGTCACTTCATTGTATCTGGAATGAATTACAATTCAGAAATGGGGGGTTTCTTAGGATTTTACTGCCATGAACAGACACTATGTCCAAGGCAAGTCTTATAAGGACAACATTTAATTGGGGATGGCTTACAGGTCCAGAGGTTCAGTCCATTATCATCAAGGCAGGAGCATGGCAGCATCCAGGTAGGAATGGTGCAGGAGAAGCTGAGAGTTCTACATCTTCATCTGAAGGATTCTAGCAGAATACTGACTTCCAGGCAACTGGGATAAGCGTCTTAAAGCCCACACCCACAGTGGCACACCTACTCCAACAAGGTCACACCTTCAAATAATGCCACTGTCTGGGCCAAGCATATTCAAACCATAACAGAGGTCATATCTATGAACCAAATCTTGAGGCTGGAAGACACAGGCTTTTCATCTGAATCTTAAGGTAGGATGATATATGCCTTTAATCCAGATCTTGAGGTGGGGAAAGAAACGCCTTTAATCTAGGCTATACTTTCTATTGGAAGTCTATAAAAGGACAATGGAGGAAGGAAGGTTTTGCTTTTTGACTGTTTGCCCTCATCTTGATAGCACATACATTCTCTCACTGGCATAGAGCCTACTTCTTTGGGGTTCCAGTATTTACAGAAGATCAGCTAAGACACCCAACCTTGTGGGAGTGAGCAACTACTAGATTCTCGGACTTTCCATTCACAGCTAGCCATATTTGGATCAGTTGGTCTGCAATCTATAAGTCATTCATATATATAATGTTCCATATGTTCTGTGACTCTAGAAAACCCTGGCTAATACAGATTGTAGTACCAATAGTGGGTCTAGAGAAACAGAAATGTAAGAATGAATCTTTTAAGTATCTGGAAATGACTTTTCAATCAATTTAGTACCATCAAATGTGCCAGCACCTTCAGCTACTGAAGCCTCTCCAGTCACTCCCTCTCCTGGGAGTTCAGAGAGTACTGAAAACCCATGGCATGAACTGTATTACAAAGCTAAAGAGATTAATGCATTTGATTATCCTGATTGATCAATTGTGAATAGCACTGGATTTGATAACCCTGTATATAAGACTTTTGACAGTTTAAAGGAAAATAAGGAAAATGTTACTGCTGCTTGGTTGCTCTTTAGCATGTCTGGATAAACTGATAAAAGGTAGGGATGAACTCTGTGATAAATTAATCAACTGCAGAATATAGTGCAGGACAACAAAGTACCTAGTGAATCAAATGGATCAGTTACTGATGTGCATAAAAAGTCTAAAGGTTTCTAAGTGTGCCCTAGAAGAGAATCTTCTTTCCAGTAGCCACAGAGTTCAAGTTGCAGAAAACCAAACCATAGCCCTTACTGTAAGGTTGGCTGAATTACAGCAAAAAATCAAGGTCAACCTCAGAGAATGTTGACAGTTAAACTAAGGGCATTGATTGGAAAAGAATCGGGTCCTATAACCTGGGATGAGGATCCTACTGAAGCTGAGAACTTTGAATCCTCAGATTCTCAAGGGTTTATTTAATCTGAGGAAGTAGTGTGTAACTGTCGTTTCTTTTGTAACGGCCGTCAGGTTCTGTTACTTTGTAAAGGCCAGCCAGTTCTGTTGTTCTGGTCGGCAGGTCAGGGTCTAGCAAGAGAGAGAGTGGGGACGGAGGAAGGGGGAAAAAGGGGCGAGAGACGCAAAAGATAGATACAAGACAGAGTCTGGTGGCGTCTCTTCAAGTCTCTTTTTTATTCTCTTCTCTTCTTACTATATTCTCACTCCTTCAGTCTCCTGACACCTCTCACTTTCTCACTCTTTCTTCTACTTCCTACTACCTTCTACTACTTACTATCTCCTACTTTCTACCTCCTACTTTCTTCCTCTACCTCTTCAATAGAAAGGAAATCCGGGTATTTATACCCTTTACCACGTGACTTGCCCTCGTGGACAATCTCAACTGAAGCCACTACGTCACGTGCCTTGTAGCCATGGATACCAGGAGCACCTGGCAGCTGGGGGTACTAAACAGTGTAACAAGATGTTTATCAGAGTGCGCTCAGTTATTGCAGGCTGTTGAAACAAGTCTCTTGTCAGGGTATATGGCTCAAGATGGCTGTAAAGATGACAGCCACTTTCGGCTAAGAGTCGGCTCCCAACAGGTCCCCCTTTTTAAATTTGTTTTCAAAAGGGAAGGCTGGGAAAACTTACGGAAACCGTGTCTGTCTTAGGTTGGAACAAAAGACCCAAGCCTCCCTTTCCCGTCTCTGGATACTCAACAGCCATTGGTTGAGCTCTTGTCTTAGGATGGTGAGGCCTCCCAGTTAGGGGCAAGGGTCTTGAGGTGTTCTCTTACCCGTCATTGACTATCTGGCTTAGCGCGTAAGTTAAGGGTTAATCTTTGTCAGTCTTGATGACAGAGGTTTTAGTCTCCTACTTTTAGCCTGTAATAATGGACCTGTATGGGTTTCATTTGTGTAACGTCTCTCTGTTGTAGTATAAAAGTCATCAGTTTGTTGAGCAGCATGAACCCGAGAGACAAGAGTCTTAGCAATGTCTGAATAGTTAGTGTAAATGTAACACTCTTTTTAAGGGTAGCACATAACTTCTTCTGTTGGAGGAGTAAAAAGTATAAGCCTCTTTTATTTTATAACACTATTTTCTAAATCTAATCTATATAAGTACAGAACTGATCATAGCTTTGATCTTAACAAAACAAGTAAGAAAATCTCTATTTCTGTCCCAATCAATCTCAAACCTAAAACACAACTATAGTAACTATGGTAATGGGTTTTCTCTAGGGTTTAAACAATGTACCACTAAATCATAAATCAGGGAACCAAGAGTTTAATAGAGCCATCCTGGAGGCGTGGGTGGTGATGTCTTCTTCCGCACTGAGAACTTCTCAAGTCAGGTATACTGGTTGATTCATTCCAGTGAAGCATCTTCATGTTTCCTGTAAAGGAAAAATATGCTTCTCAGGGGGTTTCTCTTCTCTGGATTTGTTATTATTGTCTATTTGTTTGATCAGTCTCTCTGGCAGCCATCGTGTAGAATCTGTCGTTTGGGAATATATGTAGACAGAACCTCTTCTCTAGATAAGCACTGGATCTGGCCCATTCCAGGTTCTAGTTAATGGGTCTTTCCAGAGGACTGTTGTAAAATTCTTTTTAGTATTAGGATGTCAGAATCTATCTGTAGCAGATTTTCCTTCAGAATCCAAAGATTTGTGATTAGTAGGAATCAATGGAAGTAACAATAGTTGAGCTATCTTCCTTCCTGTAGGAAAAGTGACTATATTTTGTATTGCCTTGGTCATTACCTTAATCTCACCTTGATAATCATTGTCTATAACTCCAGGAAAAATTTGTAGTCCTTGTATAGTAGCACTGTTTCTTTCGACCATCAGGCCAAACACATTTGGATAGAGTGGTCCAAACACTCCAGTGGGTAAGGCCTGAGGTCCCATTTCTGGGGTTAATACTGTGTGGGTGGCAGAACTGAGGTCCAGTCCTGCACTTCCTGGTGTTGTTCGACTAAGTTTTGAAAGGGGTTGTTGTTTGTTGGTATGAAACTGACTGCCCCATAAGCCTGTTTTGGCTTGTATTGGTTCGGGGCCTGGGGCTGGCCCCTGTTCCCGTTTCCCTGATTATAGGAAAGGGTGTTTCTTTGTGCATCTGTCTTGGACCTACATTCACTAGCCCAATGTCTTCTACGTTTGTAACGTGGGCATAGCCCAGGCTGTTTTCTGGGCTGTCTCTGGGTTAACTCATTTTCTGTTTTGCAATATTTTGAAAAGTGTCCAGGCTTGCCACATTTAAAACAGGCCTTTTTGTCTCTACTTGTCAAAAAGTCTCTTACTGATTGTCCTTGCATGGCGGCTGCCATAGCTAAGCCCTGTTGGTAGGAGGGCCCTATATCAGAACAGAGTCTGATATACCCAGTAAGATCTGTCTTTTTCCTATAGGGTCTAATGGCTGTTTGGCAGGCAGAATTGGCATTTTCATATGCAAGTTGTTTCACATAATCTATACCTGTCTCTACATTACCAAAAATCCTCCCTGCTGTTGTCATTAATCGATGAACAAAATCAGAAAATCGTTCATCAGGCCCTTGTCTGACTGAGGTCAAAGATGTACCAGGGTCTCCCTTTACTGGGAGTTTGTGCCAAGCCTTCATGGCCGCATTTTGAATTTGAGCAAATAAGCCTGGGTCATATTGCATCTGGTTATCACTAGAAGCAAATTGCCCTTCTCCTACTAAGGCATCAAAGGACCAACCATTACCTGCCTGAATGTTTCTCCTAGCTGTCTCTTTACAATTCTCATGATACTCTGATTTCCAAATAAGATAGTCACCACCACTAAGAACTGCTCTCACTAGAGTATCCCAATCACCAGGAGTCAGCCACTCCTCTGCAACAGATTCTAAGATTGTAAGAGTAAAGGGAGCAGTGGCACCGTATTGTGACACTGAATTTTTTAATTCTTTAATAATTTGAAAGTTAAACCCTGTGTGATGTCTCCACGCAACTCCTTGAGCATCTCTAGTCTCTGATACAGGGAAAACCTTAACCTCTCTCTCCTCTGGCTGATCTGTGGCTGAACTGAAACCAGAGGACAGGGGCTGCCTTTGGACTCCAGGTTGAGGAACTCGAGGACCTGAGGAATTTTCTTTGCCCTCTTGAGACCTCTTCCCTGTCTTTAATTTTTGTATCTGATTAATTAAGTCCTGATACTCTTCCTCTAACTCTATTTGTTGTTTAAGGAGAGAAATTTGTTGTTTAAGAAAAGAAATTTTGTTCTGTAACTCCTTTCTGTTATCTTCGACCACCATCTCTATAGCAGGAGTGTCTGGAGGTGGAGGAGCACAGGGAGGGGGCCTTCGGGAAGAAGGCCATTCAGGATCAAAATATTTGGCTGCCTCTTCCTCTAGGTCAGCACAATCTGGCTCTGACAAATTGATTACTTCAACCTTTGGTCCTATTTTGGATTCTATGTGTTTCTTTTTCTTTTGGACATGAAAAGCAACATTTAAACAGCGAAACAAAAGCAGACAATTGATACACGTAAACAGCAAGCAACAGAACAAAACCAGAGAGTTGAGTTCAGGCTGACTTATTTCTTGCCCCATTATTACTATGACTTACTGGTCTCCACACGGCAGTTTTCTGTGGCAATCACCTCTGTTTCACCTCTGAATTTTCAGTCGATCCTCCTTCCAGTAACGTCCCTCACTGGGTCTCTGGTTCTTGCTGCCCCATGTTGGGCGCCACTTTGTAACTGTCATTTCTTTTGTAACGGCCGTCAGGTTCTGCTACTTTGTAAAGGCTGGCCGGTTCTGCTGCTCTGGTCGGCAGGTCAGGGTCTAGCAAGAGAGAGAGTGGGGACGGAGGAAGGGGGAAAAAGGGGCGAGAGACGCAAAAGATAGATACAAGACAGAGTCCGGTGGCGTCTCTTCAAGTCTCTTCTTTATTCTCCTCTCTTCTTACTATATTCTCACTCCTTCAGTCTCCTGACACCTCTCACTTTCTCACTCCTTCCTCTACTTCCTACTACTTCCTACTACTTACTACCTCCTACTTTCTACCTCCTACTTTCTACCTCCTACTTTCTTCCTCTACCTCTTCAATAGAAAGGAAATCCGGGTATTTATACCCTTTACCACGTGACTTGCCCTCGTGGACAATCTCAACTGAAGCCACTACGTCACGTGCCTTGTAGCCATGGATACCAGGGGCACCTGGCAGCTGGGGGCACTAAACAGCGTAACAAGATGTTTATCAGAGTGCGCTCAGCTATTGCAGGCTGTTGAAACAAGTCTCTTGTCAGGGTATATGGCTCAAGATGGCTGTAAAGATGATAGCCACTTTCGGCTAAGAGTCGGCTCCCAACAGTAGTGCCTTCAACCCCACCCCTTAAAATATTGCCCTTTTCATCATTCACTGAAGAAATTAATGCTTCATTGTCTGCTAAATCAGCAGTGACTTTCTCTGAAGAAAATGCCAGGCTACACAGTACTGATGTTCCTCAAGACCCACCACTACTTGCCTTTAGACATACAGCCTGTCTCAAGGTAAAGCAAGTTCCTAGAGGGGAGGTAGTCCCTGAGGAGGTGTGCTGTACCACTAAGGAGCTTGATGAATTTGCTAATTCATTCAAGCAGAAGTCTGAGGAATCTCTGTGGGAATGGATTTTAAGGGTGTCGGATAATGGTGGAAGGCACATAAAACTACAGCTGAGTTTATTGATATGGGCTCTCTAAGTGGAGGAGATTCTAGGTTTAATATGGAAGTTAACATAGTTTTAAAAGAAGTGTCAAAAGTTTGTCTAAATGTTTGGCTGAAGCATTTATCAAAAGATGGCTACTGAAAACAAGTTAAAAATGCCTAATATCCCTTGGCTTGATACAGGAATTTTAAGGCTCAGGGAATTTGCAATGTTAAGAGTGGGCAGATACTCTGTGTAAATCCTAATCCTCCACAATGGGAAGGCCTAGAAGAGGTGCCCTTCATGAATCTTGTAAGGGTGAGAGGGGCACCAGCACATTTGAAGAGTTTTGTTCTCACCCCTTTTCTTGTTCCAGACCTTAAGGTTTGAGATGCTGCTGCTCAGTTGGACAAATTAAATGCATTTGGATTTAACTGGGCCCCAAACTAACAGGGCGCAGCTGGCAGCACTGAATTGCTAAAGGCAGGTGATTGTAGTTATAATGCGCAGTGTAGCCACAGCGATGTCCATAATTCCTAACCCTTAATGGTCAACACATGTGAGCTGAATTTTACAGTGGCATGACATGTGTGGAACTTTGGTACCAGCTGATCAATCATGCTCTTTCCAGGCATGAAATAGATAAGAATTTTTGTTTGACCTGTGTAAGCAGAAAAAGTCTCAAATGAAAGAAGGGCTGCACTGGGTCATGGCAAAGGGCAATCTGGGCCAGTAAACCAATTTCCGGATTTGATCCAGTTTGCAGATCTAGAACTGCTTGAATGAAGGGGTGACAGGTTCCTCTGAGAAAGGACCTTGATAGGATTTCTTAAAGTTTTACTGTTAGTCTTTCATCAGTTCTTCCCCAGAAAAATGTATAACCTTTTATAAAAAGGTAGCTGTACATTTGAGGAAACGAAATGATTAGACTTTCCAGGGTCTTTTGGATACTTGTTCTGAATTGACACTGATTCTCTTAGAGATCCTAAGAAACACTGGGACCCTCCAGTTAAAGTAGAGACTTATGGAGGCTAGGTGACAAATGGAGTTTTGGCTGATGTCCAACTCACAGTAGGTCAGGTAGGTCCTCAAACTCATCCTGTGTTTATTTCTCCAGTTCTAGAATGCATAATTGGGATAGATATTCTTAGGAGTTGGCAGAATTCTCACATTGGTTCTCTGACCTGTGGAGTGAGGGCTATTATGGTCGGAATGGCTAAATGGAAGCCTTTAGAGTTGCCTCTGCCAAAGAAAATAGTGAGTCAAAAATAGTTTCATATCCCTGGAAGAACTTCAGAAATACTGCAATCATCAAGAACTTGAAAGATGTTTCCACCACATCTTCCTTTAATTCTCCTATCTGGCCAGTGCAGAAGACAGATGGATTATGGATAATTACAGTTGACTATCAAAAACTCAATAAGGTAGTAACTGATTGCAGCTGCTGTACCAGATATACTGTCCTTACTTGAAAAAATGAACACATCTCCTGGTACATGATATACATCTATTGATCTCTTTCCTCAGCCTTTACTGTCATTACCCAATAGGCCTATGAACAAACTATCCATGATAAGAGATAATGGTAATTCATTGGCTCAACAATATGTACTTCCACTCACCAAGGCCTCCCTGGCAGTAGCTACTGCTAATTGCCAGATGTGCCAATAGTATAAACCAACATTGAGCTGCAGATATGGCACCATTCCCCAGAGTAACCAGCCAGCAACCCAGTGGCAAGTTGACTATATTGAACTACTTCCTCCATGGAAAGGACAACACCTTATCCTTACTCGAGTAGATACTTATTCACATTGTAGGTTTGTCTTTCCTAAGCATAATGCTTCTGCTCAACCCACCATCCATGGACTTACAGAATGCCTTATCATTTCTGACCAAGGAACTTACTTGTAACAGCCAGAGACAATGGGCTCACGCTCACAGAGTCTACTAGTGTTACCATGTTCCCCACCATCATGAAGCAGCTGGCCTGATAGAAAAATGTAATTTTCTTTTGAAGCCACACTTACAGTGCCAGTTAGGTGGTGTCAGCATGGAGGCCTGGGGCAGTGTTCGCCAGAAGGCAATATATGCTTTGAATCTGGATCCAATATATGGATGGTTTCTCCCATAGCCAGTATCTAAGGATGGAAAGGGAATGGTTCCACTTGCTATCAATCACTACTAGTGATTTCAGTAGGGAAATTTTTGCTTTCTATTCATGCAACCCTAAATTCTGCTGGTCTATAAGGTTTGGTTCCAGAGTGGGGAGTGTTCCTGCCAGGAGCCACAACAAACATTCCATTGAACTGAAAGATCAGACTTCTCCATGGTTAATTTGGGCTTCTAATGCCCTTAAACCATCAGGCTAAGAAATGAATCACAGTGTTAGGAAGGGGTAACTGATCCAGATTACTATGGGAAAATTTCATTGCTTCTCCATTAAGGAGGTCAGAAAGATTATGTCTAGAGTATAGGAGATCATTTAGGGCATCTTTTGATGCTACCAGTTCCTGTGATTAAAGTCAATGGAAAGCTACAAAAGCTGAATCCATGCATGACTACAATGGGCACAGACCCATCAGGAATGACTGTATGGGTCACTCCTCCAGGAGATGGACCATCTGCTGAGGTACTTGCAGAGGGTAGAAGAAATACAAAATGGATAGTATAGGAATGTAGTTATAAATATCAGCTAAGGCCATATGACCTTGAAGAAATGAGGACATTAGTCCTCTGTTGAATTTTGGTTAAGAATGCATGTGTACAGATATTTGTGTTTTCTTTCAATTTCTTTACCATATGTTGTAATATCAATAGAGAGACTATTAATAGTTATTATTTAAGTTTGAGATACTAAAAGGATGTTCTCAAGGGGGACATTGCTACCTATTCCAAATTTATGTGTTTATAGTTGTATGAGGGATAGTTATGTCATGTTAGGCATAATTATGATTTGGCTAAATATATAATGCATTTATGATTGTACATAGGATAGTTACATTCTGTTTCGGTGTTAGAATGACCTGGTTATTGTTTTCATGTGGAAGTCAATCATGACATAAGGACGTTTGCATCAAGTTGACAAGGAATATATTTGTGGTGGCTATTCTTGGTTTTCAACTTGATTATATCTGGAATGAACTATAATCCAGAAATGGAGGTTATATCTATGATCCAGATCTTGAGATTGAAAGACACAGGCTTTTCATCTAGATCTTGAGGGAGGGATGGCACAGGCCTCTAATCTAGTTGATGAGGCAGGAAGACACATCCTTAATCTGAGTCATACTTTCTGCTGGAAACCTATATAAGAACAGTAGAAAAAGGAAGGTTTTTGCTCTTTGCCTTCTTGCCCTTGCCTTCCTAGCACATCCATTTCTTCACTGGCATTGGAGCCTACTTCTTTGGGATTCCAGCCTATACCAAACACACCTAGCCTTGTAGAACTGAACAGCTACTGGATTCACAGCTACTCATTGTTGGATTAATTGGACTACAACCTATAAATTATTCCCATAAATTCTCTTCATATATAACAAAATACAACAGAAGCAGTTATGTCAATTATAATACTCATTTTTTCAAGGATACACACACACACACACACACACACACACATATATATATATATATATATACAGAGAGAGAGAGTGACAGAGAAAGAGAGATTAGTTTCCTGAGTTCTGTGACTCTAGAGAACCCTAGCTATCATAGTGACCATGGAAGAATCTTTGCACCCAGTCTGAGAGTTCAAAGCCACTGGGATAAGTAGAAAGTGAATTCTAATGCCATATTTAACGTACAAGCAGTTGTTCTTGGAGATTTACTGAGAGTATGAGGTATAGACCTATCAGTTGTCATGGTTTCTAGTTTGTAAGATTGGATGAGCATAGTTTATGTAGTAAGTATTCTTTATAACTCATATTCTAAATATTTTTAACTAACAGCTTGTAATTAGTTAGTCCATTTAAAAAACCCTCAAAACTGAGCCTAAAAAGGCTGATGGCTTAGTGGTTAAGAGTGCTTGCTATTCTTGCAGACAACCTGAGCTTGATTACCAGCACAAAAGTCAGATGGCCCAGAGTTCCCCGTAACTCGAGCCTAGGGGATCTGACTTCTTTCTGTGAACTCTGCAGACACTGCACTTACATGCACAGAAGTAAACACAGACAACAATACATAAATATACAAATAAAAGTAATAAGTATACAAATAAAATGTTTTGAAAATATCAACAACATAATAAACTGCAAAACAGACTGTCTGCTTACCCCAATTAGATAACTTTTAAATAATAGCTAAAATTGAGTTTCTATTAAAAAAGAAAGAATGAAAAATGAGAGGAAGAAAGAAACAAACAAAGAAAGAAATGTATGTGTATCTGAAAAGAGTCTCATGCAGAATGAAATATTGAAGCATATCAAAACCTGTCTTCAAACAGTTCTAAACTTGGAGACATTTATTTTAGAAAACATTAAAAAAAAAAGATGACCTGTTCCAAGCTGTGAGCATCTATAAAGCAGCTTCTCTTTGGTTAATCCTGGATGCTCATCTTGCATTTCCAGAGGGCGGGAGAGGGAGGTGATGCTGTGTCAGGAAGATTTGTTTGCAGTGATGTGGGAGACAGTAATGTTCGTCTCTGAAACAGACAACTTTGTTTCATGAGAGAGACTTTGGTTTTTCAGGACCTAGCTGTATGACTAGAGATAGAACAGTAGGAGATACAAATGACTGTGTGGTCATCAAGCTCCCTGCAAAGTAGGATTCATTTCTCAGGATTTGCCTCCAGAAATGATAAAACAAATTTTGAACAGCAATTTGGGATTCATTCATCTGTTGGTTAGTGGGAATCATAGAGGTGTGAGGTACGTTAGGTTAATAGATATATACATTAACTGCCTAAGTAATACACAAGAAAAACATGAGGAAAATAAGGTCAATACATACAATAAGATTTGTTTTCCTTTTGCAGTGCTGGGCATGGAGCACAGGTCTTATGCCTGCTAGAAAAGCATTCTACTAATGAACTACCACTTCGGTTCTCTGAAATTCACTTATTTTGAGGCACGAGAGATGGCTTAGTCCTTAAAAGTGCTTATTTTTCCTTCAATTCTTTCCCTAACTCTTTCATATGGATCTCTAACCTCAGTCCAATGCTTGGCTGTGGGTGTCTGCATTTGTCTCAATCAGCTGATAGGTAGACCTTCTCAGAGAATAGCCATCTCTCTGAGAACACTTATCTCCTGTCTGCAAGCACAATGAAACAGCAGTAAGGATTGACATTCGCCCATGGAATGAACCCCAAGTTGAGCTGGTCACTGGTCAGCCATTCCTTCATTCTCTGAAGGGGGCAGGCAGCATTTAGGATATAAATAAATAAAATAGTATCAGTAATAATAATAATTAATAACAAAGAGTGCTTATTGTTTTACCATAGGGTCTGAATTGGGTTCCTAGCACCCCCCTTGAGGTGGACATGACTGCCTGTACCTCTCAGCTCTAGGGATCCAATACCTTCTTCTGGCCTCTGTGGGAACCTGAACACACAACTGTGCATACACATCACAGATTCACACACACACACATAAAAGAAATATTTAAAATTAACTTAGTTTTAATTACATATGTAGAAACCTGGAAAATGAAAAGTAATTTTTTCCTTGAGTGATAAAAGGAATTTATACATTATTTATTAGATAAAGCATCTTTTTCCTACAATAAAATGAAACTTTTTTCTGAAGATATATATATATATATATATATATATATATATATATATATATATATATATATATATATATACTGGTTTTTTGAGACAGGGTTTTTCTGTGTAGCCCTGGCTGTCCTGGAACTCACTCTGTAGACCAGGCTGGCCTTGAACTCAGAAATCCACCTGCCTCTACCTACCTCCCAAGTTCTGGGATTAAAGGTGTGTGCCACCACTGTCCAACATTACCTGTATTTTTAACCTAAAATATTATGCCACAGTTAATATGGCAGAAAAGTGATGTTTAGGTTTGTTTTTCTTTCCTGAGAATTAAAAATGTATGTGGGCAGGGCTTCAATTTCATAGTAACTGTTATTTGGTTAATGATTTCTTTGAAATGTCATAGGAAACCAACTTTTGCCATATGATGGATTATGATGATTTATTTTTACTTCTTTTCAAAATATTGTAATAGAAACCTCTCAAACTTCAAATCAGGGATGCTTGAAGATAGGATGAGGAAATTAGTAAATGAGCATAATTACTACTAACTGTGTTCGCCAATGTTTATCAAACCTGTACAGTGTATCAAGGTACTATGGTGTGCAGAACTCATTTCTATTCTGTGTGGAGCTCAGTCAGTAAGTTGTGCTTGCTGCATGATCATGCAGGCCAAAGTCTGGATACCTGGCAGCTTTGTAAATAGCTAAATGGAGCAGTGTGTACTTGTAACCCTAGAGAGACAGTGTTTTCCCTGAGCTGTCTAGTCCAATCAACGAGCTTCAGCTTTAGAGAGAGACTCTGTCTCAACAAATAAAATGAGGACCAATATAGGACGACACTTGACATCGCCCTCTGATCCTTACATGCATGGACACACATGTGGGCATGGACATGCACACTCAAACAGATACACAGATGGACACACAACAACAGCAATATCATCAACATCATCAACATCATCATCATCGTCATCCCTCTCTTCCCAAGTCTCATTCACCTACTTGAAAGCTTTTTAAGTCTCAATCAGATTTTGTGTGGATGCATTTCTGACTCAGATTATTAATCTTCCATTCAGTGCCTGAATGAGCGAGCAATCCTTACTTCTAAATCCCTAATGTTACTGTATCATTTGTCACCAATAACCTCAGGTGACTGATTACCATTGCGTTCCTTCCATTTGTTTCATATGCTTCATGACTGGTGTAGGCAAGTTCCTATGAGCGACATCTCTATGTGCAGATTCTTCTTAATCCTGGAATACATGGAGTTGTTTTCAATGATATCCTTGTCTGTTTTTCTATAACTGGACTTGTGAAATAAACTAGAAGATATTGCTGCTTCTTTGACTATTGGGGGAGGGTAGGAATTGTGGAGAACTCTTTTGTTTATTAAACATTTGATATTTTTAATTCAGTAGTGAAGTCATGAGGTCCTGGGCTTTCCTTTGATGGAAAACTTGTTTATTCTCAGTATCCATCATTGGTTAGTTAAGATTATCTACTTCATCGTTCAGAATTTGCATTTCTTATAGGCCAGAAAATTTCTTGGCAGATTATTCTCATTAGTATCCAGTGAGTCTTTGTAATGCCCATGTTTCCTGTTTCAGTTTTCATTTCATTTGTGTTTTCCTTCTTTTAGTTGTTTTGGCTCTTGGTTTGTCAATTTTGTTTAGAGGAACCATTTTCATCTTGCTGATCCACAAGGACATCTATATATTAATTGTTGTATATACTTTTGTATATGTTTTGTATGCATGTTTATGTGTGTACATGGACGTGCATGTTGTGCTGTGGTACAAGTGTGGTGGTCAGAGGACAACTGGCTGCTTTTTGAAATTCCCTTGTGCCATACAGCTTTTGGGGTTCGAATTCAGGTCTTTATGTTTATAAGTAAGCATAAGCTTTTACCCAGTGAGCCAGCTCCTCACCCTGTGTGTATATCATCTACTTGTAGTTATCCAACATTCCCAACCCTACCTATTGAAAAAATTTTCCTCTATATTTATATTTATTTATTCTGCATATATAACCATATATGTAAAATATATTTACATATTTTCCATATATATTTACTCATCTCATATTCACACATTCTTAATCTTTAGTGTTCTTTTTTTGCTAATTATGGATTGAATTTCCTTTAGTTGTTATAGTTTCAGGAGATGCACTGATAGGTTGTTCATCTGAGATCTTTCTAAGTTTTAAACATAGACATTCATTGCTATAAAGTGCTCGCATTGTAGCTTTTACTCCATTACATAGGTTTTGATTTATTGAGTTTTCTTTTTTTTCCTTTTTTATTGGATATTTTATTTATTTACATTTCAGATGTCAACTCCTTTCTCCATTTCTCCTACCTAGAACCCCCATCCCATCTCCCCTCCTCCTTTTTGCTTTTATATCATTTTAAACATGCATGTATTGAGGTCAGTTCTAAGTTGAGGGTCTCACAATACAATAGATACAAATAGTCAAGGAACAAACAAGACAATAAACACAAATAGTCAAAGAACAGCAAGGCATTAAACACAATTTCATGAACATTTTCATAATCTTTGTTTCTAAGGGCTTATCAGGGTGATCTAAGTATCTGAGCCGACTTCCATGTCCTAGCCCAAAGTCATATTCATGTCTGAAGCATACTTCCTGTTCTAGCCTAAAATTCAGATTCCTGCCTGAAATTACTCCTTTTTTCTAGTCTAATATCAGATTCCTGCCTGAAGCCTACTTCCTTCCCTTTGCCATTGTCATATTCCTGCCAAGCAGCCCATTTCCTTGTCCTTGGCCTATGTCAGATGCTTGCCAAGCAGCCCCAAAGGCTCTCCAAGTCTCCTCGTGTTTTATTTCATTAACAAGACTGAACCTGTCTTAGGTTGTTCAGACAAGAATGCCTTCCTTACCCTTCATGGAATATGCATTATCCAAAGCAATGCACTTCTCTCTTAGCTTGATAAAGCTTTGTGCAGAATCTTACCAGTCCTTGGCTTGCCAGCCTGTTAATTTAATAACTCTGTCTGGGGGTCCATTTTCAGGTTCAAGCCTTGTACTTTGGCTGCAAACATATTGAGGTTGTTAGAGACAAACTTTAACATGATGGACAGGAATAAAAGTATTCCCTGGACAAAAAGGGCTAGAATGAGCAAGCTATATTTGCCATTCTTGAAGCTTGAAATACTGACCTCAGGCCATGGGTAATTTTATCAGCAGTATCTACTTCATGAACAGTCAGCAGAGCAGCATGCTTTAAATTCATAAGCTCACTATGCAAAGTTAAAACATCCAGAGAGGTGTTAGAATTATGCCAAATACACTGCAAATGTCTTTAAACTTTTTTCTAATTATAATGACTACCACTGTAAATTTTAGAACTAACATGCATCCAATGATATTTGGGATGACACTCGAGATAGGTCCTTACCCTTAAACTCTGAACCTCCTTCCAATAATTTGATTATGATAAAGAACTTCAAACCATTTTTTCAGATGCCTATCTAAATCCTCTTTTATATTCAACACATTAGTAACATTTTTGGCTAAATCTTTAACAAAAGTAGCTGTCTTAACTTCTTGTGTCAAAGTAATTGCAGAAGCAGTGGAGCTAGCAATTAATGTAATTAAAGCTGTAATACTAGCAATAATCAAGCTCATGACCCTTTGCTTCTCCTTAAAGCCTGCCTCTTGCAAGCTATTTTTAGAACACTAAGGTTCTGTGATATTCAGGTCACTAAAACAAAAGCTTGTTGATAGACCTCCATAACTGACATGCTGGATTTCAAAACACAAACACAATTAGAAGATGTACAATCAATGCAACTTACATTAAATACTGTAGAAGAAACAAAAATATCTTTAACTTGACAATTAAAAGAGCCTTAACACATGTGCTAACACCTGTTTGAAATCCAGATACTGCTCCAACTTTTGTCTATTGCTAACATAACATCATAGAGAACTGCAGCTAACTTCCATATATGTCTCTGAAAATGTCCAGAATGAGACTTCCAAATGAAGACTGTTACTTCCAATATTGGATTGATTTCTAGACCAGTCCATGAATAAGTCTGAATAACTGGTTACATTTAAGAACAATACAAGAGTCATTATAACTTCTCTTTTTGATTCTCTGTTCAACAAGTTCTAAAAACTTGAGGCAGGGCAGCTTGTTCCATCATGGATATAGGTAAGCAATAGTGGGTCAATAACATATGTCCAATACAGCTTCCCAGTCACCATTGTCAGGACACTTAGCAAGCTCACAAGACAGTATCATTCTTTGTCTTGGCATCAGTATATCTCATCTTTTCCTCTGGCAGCCACCATGCTCCTTCAGCTTCCTGAGGAAAAAAGACAAACATGCCCTCTTCCCCATATTAAATACCTTATCTGGATCATGCCTTATGCCAGTAAGAAGATCCTTCCATTTCACCTAAGCATAAGTATGCCTGGTTGTCGAGTGCCATAGATACTCAACAGAAAGTTTCTTGGCGTTCAATTTTTTTAAAAAAATAAAAATAAAAAATAAAAAATAAAAAAAAATACGATTTAAATAAAGTTGTGGTGTACAGAGGTACATCTCCCTTTTTTATTTTATGAAGATATTGTTTTAAAGTTCCATGGGCCCATTCACAGTCTCTTGTTCTTGACAATTATAAGGAATTCCCATAATATGGAATGTTAAATTGCTACTAAAGAGTCTCAAATATTCAACTGCCATAGCCAGTTCCATTATTTGTTTGTTTTTCTTCTTTTTAGTATTGGACATTTTATCTATATTTCAGATGTTAACCCCTTTCCCCATTCTCTACTCTCAGAAACCCCTTAACCCATCCTCCCTCTTCCTATTTCTATGAGGATGTGCCCCCACCCACTCACCTACTCCCACCTCCCCTCCCTCAATTTTCTCCTCATTGGGGCATCCAGCGTTCAAGTGACCAAGACCCTCCTCTCCCACTGATGTCCAACAAGTCCAATCTCCTCTACAAATACAGCTAGAGACATGGGTCACTCCATGTGGGTTCCTAGGCTAGCTGTTTAGACCTAGGGAGCTCTAGTTGGTTAGTATTGTAGCTCTCTGCATGGTGCCACAAACCTCTTCAACTCCTTCAGTCTTCTCTCTAACTCCTCCACTGGAAACCCTGTGGTCAGTGTGATGGTTAGCTGTGAGCATCCATTTCTGTATATGTTAGGCTCTGGCAGAGCCTCTCAGGAGACAGGTATATTAAGACCCTGTCAACATACACTTCCAGACATCCACAACAGTGTTCACATATGGTGATTGCACCTGGTTTGGATTCCCAGTTGGGACACTCTCTGGGCAGTCCCTCCTCTAGTCTCTGCTCCATACACTGTCTCACATTTGCTCCTGTGAATATTTTGTCAATCCTTCTAAGAAGGACTGAAGCACACACACTTTGGTCTTTCTTTTTCTTGAGCTTCATGTGGTCTGTGAGTTATGCTTTGGGTATTGTGAAATTTAGGGCTAATATCCACTTATCAATGAGTGCATACCATGTGTGTTCTTTTGTGATTGGGTTACCTCACTCAAGATGATATTTTCTAGTTCCATCCATTTGCCTAAAAATTTCATGAATTCATTGTTTTTAATAGCTGAGGAATACTCTGTGAGATCATGTAAGTATAGCTTGGTTCCTGGTCAAGCACAGGCCTCGAACTGCGGATCCTAATGTGTATGTGTTCAGGCATGCCCCCAGACTCCAGGCTCCTGACAGGAGGCCCCCCTTCCTCCGAAGACCTCCATTGATCTGTGCCTTTTGGTCACGTAGGACAACGCCCCTACCAGCCCCTCCACAGGTAGAGGATTGACTACAGGCCTCAGTCTCAAGAGATTTCCATATTAATGAGATACCTGAAGGCCAGAGGCCATAGCCAACTACTCATTCCTTCTTAGACCCTCCTCCTTACCTATTAAACTCAGGTCTGCCCTGAGTTTTGGGGGTTGGGGAGGAGGGCAGCCAGATCCATCTACTTTTCGCCATGAGAATAAACACTTCAAAACCATGGACTTCCTCGTGTCTTTGGGGCCCTGCTATGGGGAACCATGGAGAAGGCCTTTAACTAATCTGCCTAATCTCCCACTGAGGGCTTCTCTATGTTCTTGCCATGGAGGCCACCAATTCAACCAAGCTAGCTGATCTGAGCCTTGATCCAGCCAAGTGAGTGCCATACTAAGTCTCAACCCACTGGGTGCTGTCGGGGCTTCCCTCCCCCTCATTCCTCTCAGGTGTGGGTCAGCCCCATATGCACCCACTTCTCTGTTCCTCCGAGGCTCTCAGCAGCGTCTGGGAGCCCGAGGACATAGAACACCAGCCTCCAGGTCAGCCATCGGCCCAGAGACCACCACTCAAAAGCCCTGCCCCACGGGACCTCAGACTGAGTGAGATCTCCCAGTGCTTTGGTGGAGCCCCTCAGTGTCTCCGCCAAGTGGAATGAATTCAGTCAAAATTCCCATACCTTTGCTTCCTGGAGCTGCAGTTCCAGTGGCCTAGGGCAGCGGACACATGGGAACCACAACTCAACCCAACAGGACCCATGCCTGCCCACGTACAAGCTAACCACTCCACAATACTCCATTGTTTAAATGTACCACATTTTCTGTATCCATCCCTCTGTTGAAGGACATCTGGGTTCTTTCCAGCTTCTGGCTATTATAAGTAAGGCTGCTATGAACATAGTGGAGCATGTGCCTGTGTTATATGTTGGAGCATATTCTGGGTATATGCCTAGGAGTGGTATAGCTGGATCCTCAGGTAATGCTATGTCCAATTTTCTGAGGAACCACCACACTGCTTTCCAAAGTGGTTGCACCATCTTGCAGTCCCACCAACAATGGAGGAGTGTTCCTCTTTCTCCACACCCTCGCCAGCATCTACTATCACCTGAGTTTTTAATCTTAGCCATTCTGACTGGTGTGAGATGGAATCTCAGGGTTGTTTTGATTTGCATTTCCCTGAAGACTAAGGATACTGAACATTTTTTTAGGTGCTTCTCGGCCATTCCAGTTTCCTCAGTTGAAAATTCTTTGTTAAGCTCTATACCCCATTTTTAAATAGGGTTATTTGGTTGTCTGGAGTCTAATTTCTTGAGTTCTTTGTATATATTGGATATTAGCCCTCTATCAGATGTAGGATTGGTAAAGATCTTTTCCCAATTTGTTGGTTGTCGTTTTGTCCTATTGACAGTGTCCTTTGTATCCTTGGTTTCTGTTGCTTATGTTCTTGAGCTTGCCTTTCACCATCTGGTTATTTCTAGTGCTACCTGCAGTCAGTGTCTCTGACTGGAGCCTGTTTGTCCTGTTATTTTGGTTCTGTCAGAACTCCTCAGAGTCCACCTGCCTCTGTGATTCTGTGATTCTGAGATCATGGTTGTGATAGCTCCTGGGAGTCAGGCTGCTTCTGGGATCCTAAACTCTGGTGTGCTCAAGCTCCTAAGATCCTGTGATCCTATTATACTATGTTCCTGTGTGTGTTAGAGCTCCTGGGAGTCTAGCCTCTTCTAGATTTTCGGGGATTGGATGCAGAGCTGGCACCCTAGGACTGCTCAAAGCACAGGTATGGATTGGAAGGGTCCTATGTCACTGGACTTGAGGGAGTTCCTGGGTCTCTGAGGGTCCCAAATTACTCCCTGTTTTTCTTGGGGGGGCATGTCTCACCTACACTCCTGGTGGTGTTTTTGAGCTCCTAGGAGTCCAGCCTTCTCTGGGTTTTGGGGGATTAGGTGTACAACTGATGTCTTAGGACTGCTCCAGGTGCAGGCGCAGACCAGAAGGATCTCATGCCACTGGCCTGTGCTTGAGTTTTCATTTAAAAAATTATGCTTTAAATATTTTCTTATTTTGTGGTGTGTGTTGGGGTGGGGGTAGGGTCACCTGAATACCTTATCTTAAGTGTGGTGGTTAAAGGACATGTTGCTGGAGTCTGTTTTCTCCTTCTACCATATAACTCTGGCTGGGCTGGAACTATGTAGACTATTCTCACCTTGAATTTTAATAGAGTTGCTCTTGCCTCTGACTCCCAAATGCTAGAATTAAAGGTGTGCAGTACCATGAATAGCACAAGGCATATTTTGATACTGGACTACTTTATGGATTCTTAACCTAATATATAAATTCTAGAATCATCTATCCATGAGAAACTCATTTATTTTATAATCTCGTCTTGGTGGTTGTGATATATTTTCCCTGGAGTCTACATTCATTTCTACTGTGTGTCTTTTGCTTTGGTTTAGTCAATGCTAACCAAAATATGGCATGGAAGTGAGTGTGCCCCAGCAAAGAAAAAGCCACAAAGGAATCTAGTGAATGTATGTATAGGTAAATGCATCTTATTGGGACTGATATTGTCCTAAAGCCCTAATGATTAGTTTTGAGGTGTTCGTAAGCCTCCATGAGCACTGTCTAGTTTGTCTCCTGGCCTGAGGCGTACACAGGAGACTTCTCATTTTGTCCACAGTATATGGCCACACCTGGAAAAGCCTCCCTTTGCTTTAAGAGTCAAATATAAGAGTCTTACTCTAAGCAGGTTCACTTACTTTTCCAGTCCATTCTTACAGTTTTAACCTAGAAACCAAACTAAGCCACTATTATTTTCTTTGTGGTGTCCAAATACAGACTGTTCTCTGAATTTCCCACAAGTGTATAAACAGTTCGTAATGGGACATCTCAGAATGGTGATACATACTGGTAGTTTCAAGTGATGGAGAAACTAAGAGGAAGGATGGCTTGAGTCCAGGAGTTCAGTGCTAATGTGGTCAATAGTGATAGAAACCCTTCCTAAAAAATTAAAACCAAAGTGAGCCAAATGCAAATCAACAAAGATAAAGAGAAATCACATTATGATGGGTTAGAAATGCATTTTCAGGACATTGTGTAACTCAGCATCTGGTCTCTCTTATCTAGTAGTTCAATGTAATGTGCCTTGCTCCAAGTAGACAGACCTAAGGAAGATGCTATTTTAATGTTTTAGATGTATCTACATAGCTCTCTGTTTTCACATTTTGTAATATGTTATCTGCTTATTTTTATGATTGAATTATTAATATTTCCATTTAAATACCTTTTTAAATATAGCAAGATCAACTTTATACCTGGGCTGCGGTTCATCAACCCACACATTCAATGGATTACAGTGAAGGGCAGTTTCCCAGGAGAGAACCATCCATGTGGCCACCATCCAAGCTTCCTGATGAAGAGCCCACTCCCAAAGATGTTGACACAGGTAGGATATGGGACAGCTAGTTTCTCAAAATTATGTGATGTAATGTGGTTTGTAGTCTTTGCAGGTACTTTTTTTCCTCCCCATATCTCCTGATGACAACCTATTAAAATCAATGGGAAGCCTGAGACACTGAAAGTTCTTATGGCTCTGTCCAAAGCTGCTGGGGTTAGAAAGTAGAAGAGTATCAGATACACTGGGATTCTCCATTAGTATCTACAGTTACTGAAGTTTGAGAACCATTGTCTACAGACATAATCCATCAGCAGGTTGAAAGTCTACATTCTGTTTAGCCTAAGAGAACCTAAAAAAGACATTTTTCTCCTTTATCTCTGAACTTCATTGCTTAAAGTTTTCTTTGTACTTAGAAAACTTTTCTTTACCTATAGAGATAACTGGAGAAGGAAAATAAGAACATACATTTTCTTAAATTTCACTTTAAAATAATTGTGCAATATTCCAATGTGATCTACTTTTTCTGAAAAAAAAATCTTTAGCTTCCTTTTTAGTCTTAAACTATTTTGTTTCATTTGCTAGGAAGACTATTTGATGCTGGAATCAGTGTTATGTGCAGAAATTGACTAGAATGATGATCACTTAGGAGATTCCAGGTTCTCTTGAAGGACTAAGTCCCATCTCCTGACAGTATAAGTGAAGACTAAATAGAACAGTGTTCTTTCTCACAGTCCACTTTACTGCACATCTTCACAAGTGATACAATGGGTTTCAGAGCTGAGAACTTGACTACCTGGACTGCCTTAGCAAAAAAGAAATGGCTGTAGAAGCTTAATTTTGGCTTGTTATGAAAGGGCAAAATAAAAGACTCTGCACTACATCAGCTTTGTGATATTAGGCAAGTATCAAACTGCTGTATTCATTTCCTCACCTATGAAGTGTTAATGAGAATAGCATCCACTGTGAGGCATGATGTTGTGTAGTGCCTGTGCTCGTGTAAAGCCTTAGAGTGAAAAATAGACTGTAAGAGCCAATGGAAGTCTTTGAGCTCATTGTTATGACCGTCATTAAAGTTATTTTCTGTTATTATCTCCTCATGAGTTTTCTTTAAAACTAATTATGTTAATGGTTTTCCAGGCTTCTGTCTACATTTTTGTACAGAGTTCTTACCTCTTGTTTTTTTCTGTTTCTTGGCAAATGTATTTTGCTATTTATTCTTTCTAACAGTGTAGCAAATGGAAGCTAAGTAGTACTCCACATGTTCTTTTTAAAATGTTCTGTGTTGTAGAGAAACTGCTTGCTATTCACTAGTTGGCATATAATCCAAAAAATAAAATAAAAGCATAAGCATTCAAGAGAATATTAAAAAAATTATTTCACAGAAGACTCTGTTTACTACAACATTCACAGACAGTGGTTGATCAAGAGTCAAGGAAGAATTCCACACATTAAATCCTTCAGAGAAAAAAGACAGTTTTAACAAGACAGTGCATGAAAAGCCAACATGTGAATGTAGATATTTTTAGTTTCTAAAAGGGAAGGACTCATACTATGGTCCTTACTATAGTATGTCCATACTATTGTCACACTAAAAGTCATACTCATACTATTGACTTTAGTTTCTAAAAGGGAAGTAAAGATTTTTATCGTATATGATTGTCTTTATGCTCAAAATGCCATTGGCTGAAATTCATAAGTACAGGTGCAATTGTTTTAAGCAATTTTTTTTTGAGGGAGATAGAACCCTTGAAACAATGGCTTCTGTCCTTTCCTTCATTTGCATCATTAGTTGGCATAATATTTTGATGCCCCTACCATGTTTTCAACTTTTCTGGTTGAATTGCTAACATTTTCTGTAATATTTGGCAATACTTTAGAAGCATTGTCCATCTTTGGGTTACTGGAGGAGCACTTGGCTGAGAATGAGTTGAAAGTGGTCACCTGAATCTTACTTTGAAAAGGATGCCTTTGGGGCCAAATGATGACTTACTTGGCTTCTTTATAAATTAACACAGCTTGCAAAGTGCCTGAGCAAGTAATTTTAATACAATAACTTTTTTCCTTTTAAACTGTGCATTTATGAAGAAGACAATAGAGGTTTGTAGAAAGTAGTTTAAACCACCAATCTGTGTTTTTCTAATTGATCTGATTTCTACTGCAGCCACTGAGCATTGTTTTGTCAAAAGCATTTTAATGTTGCTTTTCAACTCTTACTATGTTACATTCACTTTGAAAAACATAAGGGGCATTCTCATTTTCAAGAAACCATACCACTTGCCCTCTTTCTGTCAGTCAAATGTAAGAATGAGTAGCCAGTATCACAGAAAACACTATGAATGTGTTATATCACTTGTGAGCTTTAATAGCATGTCTATCATTAGTTGTAAACTATTTACATATGCCCAGCAGGTAGTTACATATTATTGTGTAGTGCTAAATGCAACATGTGGCAATTTTAAAGCTTTATTGCTTTTTGAAGAAAACAATCTTGCACACTATTTATTTATTTATTTATTTATTCATCTGTTTTGATGGGGGCGAGGATCCTTTTTCTTCTGCATGTTAAAAATGACTGTTAATTCTTATGTACAACTAATTCAGATTTGTTCTTCCAGCTCTTCAGGTTTTCTCATGTGCTCTAAGTTTTCCACAGTCACTTTTATAAACAAGCTTCCTGCAACCTTCCTCTCTTTAGCAAAACAGTAACATTTCCTTATCTGAATTTTTAGTACTGAGGCCAAAATGAAGCCTGATACCTCTCCTCAACAGTGAAAGGCCAGATTCCAATTATTCTTTTCTTCTTTCTTCCTCTTGTGCTGTTGGTATGGTCTGGGAAGGAAAGATCTAGTCTATAATCTGACCTTGTGAAGACTGCAGGAGGCGTCAGAAGCATCAATTCTGGGTGGAAAAGAAGTGAGGGCATGGTATGACCAAGTTCTATTGGTAGATGGAAGCATCATCAGGAAGCGAGCCTATTCATGTCTTGCCTTTCTCATGTCTCTCCTCATTTCCACTTTTCATCCCTTCTATTTTTTTTCCTCCACAGCTCATTTGAATATTTTTCTTTTGCTAATTTTGTACTTTATAGTTATAGGTGCTGTAGTGGTTAGCTTTCATCATTTTTAAATGTATTTAAAGATCCTCTAGGGTTTGGTAGTATAACTATTAAAAAAGTTTGTTTCTTCATATCCAAATGGCATTGGGGTATAACCTCTAAGGAAAAGATGTTGATGGGAAGTTTTATAAGTGAAGTTGGAAGAACTATCTATTCCAACCCAGAAACCCAGCAAGCATAAAAAAATAATCACAGCAATATATTTCCAAAATATACATGAATCCTCAGTTACTGTTTCTAAACATATAAAGTGGTTGAAATTCTAAATAAATATATCAAAGGTCTCCTTGTAAAAATCAACAAACTTAAAAGCCATAAAAATCAACAAAACTAAATAGGATAAGCATGAATACAATGAGAAACCAATCTAGGACCTGGGTAAAGATGTTTGCAATGTAGGAGAGAAGGTTAAAAATGTGACAGAGACATTCAGTAAGGACATTGAGATCAAAACAATAACAACAAACAAATAAACAAACTCAACCAAACAAAATAACTGTAGGAAATGAAGTAGATAAACAAAAATCATGGTGCAGTGCATTACTAGATCAGTCAGAAGAAAAACAGGAGTGATAAGACCAAGTCAAGGAAGTGTAACATTTCAATATCAACAAATAAAAAAGAGGACTAGAACCTCTAGGCTTTCAGGAACTCTGGGCCCTGTTAAAGACACATACTTAAAAAGTAAAACAAAGAGACGAGATCAAAACCGCTAGACATGAAAAGTATATCCAGGGATAATACAGGGGAAACTTCCCAGATCTATGGAAAGAAATGGACATCTAGGCACAATAAGAAGTTAGTGCCCCAAATTAACATGGCTGAAAAGAATCTCTCTACAACATGCTATTAGATAAATACAATGATCGGAGAACAAAAAAATACCATTACAATGTATAAGACAAAATATCCAAATCTCAAAGAAATATGCATTAGATTAACCAAAGCTGAAGGGTTTTGCAACTCCATAAGAACAACAATATCGACCAACCAGACCCCCCAAAGCTCCCAGGGACTAAACCACCAACCAAGGACTGTACATGGAAGAGGAGGAAACCCATGGTTCCAGCTTGACAAGTAGCAGAGGGTTGCCTTATCAGGCATCAATGGGAGGGGAGTCCCTTGGTCCTGTGGAGGTTTGATGACCCAGCATAGGGGAATGCTAGGGTGCTGAGGTGGGAGTGGGTGGGTGGGTGAGCATTCTCATAGAGGCAGTGGGAGGGGAAGGGAATAGGGGGGTTGCTGAGGGAAACTGGGAAGGGTAATAACATTTGAAATGTAAATGAATAAAATAACCAATAAAAAAAGAATAACCAAAAGCCAGGAAAAAATTGAATTCAATTATTTAGTTCAAGCTGTGAAAGCAAATAACTACCAGTCAATTGAGATTATTACATCCCACAAAGTTATCCTTTAAAATCAATGGAAACCTTGTAAGATATATAAAAATTAATGCAATTTGTGACTACTAATCCAACATTGCAGGATATACATAAAGGAATGTTGCATGGTGATGATGAAGAAAATGGTCTCAATCATAACAGCATAGGAGATAATAAATTGTAAAAGGCAAGCAGATGAACAAAGGAGAAGTAAGAAAGAATAAGATTGATCCAACTCAGTTAAAAATCAAACCTCTAATTTGAGGACATTTGAAGGGAAATAACAAATATACTAGAATAAACCAGTAAAACAAACAAACTAATTATGAGAATCAGCAAACCCGTCTTGATAATAAATGTAAATGGACTTAGTTCTCCAGGTAAAAGACAGAGAATGTAGATTGAATTAAAAAGAATGAAAACTTCAACTGTTTTGTTGTCATTATTTTGTTGTTGTTGTTGTTGACAGAAATAAACTTCACTGGCAAATAATAAAGAAGTTGGAAGTTAAAAGGATGGGAAACTACAAAATATGTCTAGCTGTTCCCAGGTCACTTGAAGCCATAATAAGTCAAGGTGAAAAGGTAACTACATATTAGTAAAGGGAACAACGACAAATTGTAAACTTTGATGCCCTAAATTTCATAAGAGAGTAACTAAAGGATCAAACAGGGCCAGATACAATAAGAGTGTTTTACATTAACACCCCAGTGCCATCAATGAAATGATGATCTAGACAAACTCCAGCAAAGAGATAAATTATATCTTAAATTAGATGGCCTTAATAGACATCTAAAGAATTTGACAGCTGAAGAAGATAAACTATTTTCAGCATCTTGTGACATGTTATCTATAGTCTATCATACCTTAGTTTTCAAAGCCCAAATCTTAGCAAGTAAAAATAGTTGTAACAAGTTATTGTATGCTATCAAGCTATTATATTAAACTGGAAACCATTTGCAACAGAAAATTTGAACACTAGTGCATGAACATAGAGCAATATACTTCTGAATGATCATATTTGAAAAGAATCAAGAAATTTAAACAAAATTGAAATAAACCAAGCCATCCAGTCAGTCGATGGGCCTATCAGTTGAATAACATTTAAAAATAGGATATATAGATGAAAAAAAAATCTAGAGCTATAGAGAGATACACATGAAACTATTTATTACTCAGTTTCTTCCCAATCAGAATGGCAAACTTAATGAAAACAAAAATTAATAAATAGTAGTAAAGCTGTAGGAAGATTAGAAACATTATACACTGTAGTGTGAATGTAATGCATAAAAGCCCCGCCACTATGGACAGTACTGTGATGACTACTCAAATTCCTACAGACAGAACTTCTATGTGATCTAGTTCTACTATCACTGGGTGTACATCAAAATGGATCAAAGTCAGCATAACACAGACATAAGTGTATATCCACATCTAGTGCTGTGATGTTATCAATAGCCATGATGAGAGGCCAGGTTAGATGAGCCTCAATAGTTGAGTGAATAGAGAAAATGTGATATATTCAGAATGATGTTTTATTTATTTATATAAAGAAGAATGAAAAGTTGTGCTTCGTAGTGAATGAAGGGAGGCAGAGATCATGGGAGGCAGACACTAGACTCAAGACAAGCATTACATGTTTTCACTCATACACGAAATCTACATTTAATGTATATGATAAATGTATACATATTTGGTGGCATAAAAGAAGATGGGGAAATGCCTATTGAAAGGAGAAGTACTGTTGATGAGGGACAAGGCTGAATGACACTTTTGTTATCTGTGACTGTTTCTTTTTTCCTTCTGGCCCCTTCTTTTTCTTATTTTTCTCTCTCTTCTAGCATTTTCCTTCTTTTCCATATTTATACCACATTGTAATGTTGGCTGTTCTAATTTATTTTTGCTTTATTTCTCAGTGGAGTTATTTCATTTGTACTTTGCATCTGACCCCCTTAGATTCCTGTATCCTAGCTTGTGATTTTGCAGACAATTTTGAGATATGAATTTTTTTCTTTGATGTTTTAATGCAGTTTCAACAAAAGGGATGAATAAAAGGATGGAGACAGAGGGAGGATGAACATGATCTAGGTAGCCGCTGAGTAAGAGGGAAGCTGAGGAGCTGAGTGTAGAGGTTCACATCATCCCACTGATAATTATCCTAATAAACAGTTTCCTGAGAGTTCAGGTGAACTCACTTGTTAGCATTGACCACCTGAGCCTGGAAGCTGGCTTTTGTGGACAGTTTGTCAGGTGAAAAATTAGAGGGAGGAAGGGAGAGAGAGAGAGAGAGAGAAATAGAGGAGGAGCTAGTAATCCTTGTGTACATCTCTAATGTGGAAACAAACACAAAATCCTGGAGGATAAGTAGATCTGTTTGCTCTTATTGTACTTTTTAAGTAGAAAGAAGAAAAGATTCTTTCTTCCATGTCTTCTAACCCAAAGCTTGGCTGTGGGACTCTATTTGAGAGGAAGTGCAGAAGATAGAAAGCATATTTGGCTCTGCTTTATTAACTGTTGATTAGCTTTCTAGCAAAAGATCTCTGTTCAAATGGAGATGAGTCTGGTGTCAAGTTCAACACAAGGAGAATACCTACCTTTGATTAGCCTGCTGAAAATAATGTTGTCTGGGACAATGGTTTCATTTTAAAGGCACCTGCTTATATTCTAACTGCCTCCCTTCCTGCCCCTGTCCAGATGTTGTCGAGTAACTGTTTCATGCTATTTTCTGGTTTTTGTTTTTAAAGATACAATTATAGATGAAGTTCAGGAAATAGCTAGACAGAAGACTGATCTATGCTACCTCTTAAGGAAACTTACGCTTCTCTAACAAGGTTACCCCACTTCTTCTTTTCTTTTAATGGTGGCACTGTTTTTGACTTGATACAATGCTTCATTTGTTTTTATTCTTATATTCACTCTGGACTATTTTAACTGTTGGCAAGCACTGTTCTATATTATAACAGGAGGATATATCTGACAAAAGTACTTGCTTCCATGGGGTGAATGTTGTGGTGGAATATATTACTTAGTTTCATTATTATAATAAAAGGGCCTGATAAAATCTAATTAAAGGATTGAAAAAAAACTATTTTGGTTCATGATTTCAAAGGTTTCTACTTTTGGAAACTTGGTTCCATGATTTTAAATCTGTGGTGAGGCAGAGCATTGTGGGTAGGTGGGGAAAGGGGATCCATGGTGAATCAGAGCATTTTAACAACTGGGAAACAGAGAAAGGTGATGGATAGGATCCTTTAAGGGATGATCAAAGTGACCTGCTCTGCCTCATCTTCTAAAGTTCTCTCAATAACATTACCAGCTTGAAGTCAAAGCCTTGAAAATATAAGTCTTTGGGGAAACTTCTTACTTCAAAAAGATAAGGTGGAGTAATAGATAAGTAGCAAAAAGGTGACCTATGGAATGTAGGGTGTGAGGACCTATCCTATAGAACATGAAAGAGCTGGGGATCAGGGAGTCCTGGGGCTGTATGAGGACACAATTATAACAGAGTACACAGGGAGGTATGAACAAAATTCTGAATAGGGTCCCAGCAATCAAGGAAAGATGACATTGCAAATATCAGGAAGCTGGAGACAACAGCCCCTGTGATGTATGAGGTTCTGTGGAAGGGTGGAAGGGTGGAAGGGTGGAAGGGTGGAAGGGTAGAAGGGTGGAAGCGTGGAAGGGTGGAAGGGTGGAAGGGTGGAAGGGTGGAAGGGTAGAAGGGTGGAAGGGTGGATGTTTCATCTTAGAAGATGATCATGAAGGCAGGACGACAGTGGCAAAGGTGGGTATTTACAGAGATGAGAATATTAGGCAGATGACACAAGGCTGGAGAGCCTGGAGGTGGTGATTCTTATCTGGGTACAAAGAAAACTTTAAATGCAGCTTCAAATGCATTATGCTTTTCAAACTCTGTATAGTATTCTTTGTATCACCACTGAGTGCATCAGTTACGACACTGACTAACAGCGACTGCACTATGCTATTTGCAATGTCTAATATATACAGCTGTCCCAAATAGACAAAAGACAAACTCCTACATTCATCTTACCTAGGAATGGGCTGCACCTCCCAGACATGCAGAGGATGGATGAAAGTTTTTATGTTTATATTCCTAAATTTTCACATCAGCTTCACTTAGAAGATATTGCCCTGTAGCTTAAACAGCAACAGCAACAGCAACAACAACAACAACAACAACAACAACAACTGAATCTCTAGACTTGTTTATCCTAATGTATTTCCAGTATGACAAATTTGTCATACCATAGGATCTCCAATGGCTAGGAAGACTGAAGGCAAACAATCCCTTCAGAATCCATTCTTACTCCTGCCTCTTGGTGGCAGTATTTGTCATCCCTCACTAAAATCAGAACTAAATTTGTCAGTATTTAAAGTCTTTAAAATCTTGTGCTTCAAGACTGAGGAGGTTCTACTATGTATGATCTTTCACTAAGTGACTAATACAGTTAAACACTTCAAGCAGGGACTTTTGGGGAGAAATAAAGAACAATTGAGAAAAATCGTTAAGACTGGCATGTAGAACAGAGCACAGATGTTCTCCTATTTGAAAGTAGCAAACAACCCAAGTGTCATCATGTGTTTATGGAAAGCAGTCATATTCTCATGTTGTGCTAATTAAACTGGAAAAAAGGCTGAATATTCTTGCTACATACTGTGAAAGATATATATCTAGCGGAAGTTTTAGCTTTTAACTGAGGAAATGGGAAGTTTTGTTCTTTAAGGTATTGACTGTCCTCTTCCTTTCCAATCCAGAACCTCAATCCTCTATTTTGGAAAGCCCGAAAAAATGCTCACACGATGTCCAGCAGGTAAGAGGATATTATTAGGTCGGCAAATCTCCCTTTCTGTTGTTCACCTTAAAACAGTGACAGAATTGTGATTGACATTTCTCTGCACAGATGGCTGGGCTGCCCTTGTATTAGCTCACAGGGGAAATGTTTGTTTTCATTTATAGTTTGCAATTCAATTTAGCCTTCCAGTAGAACCGAGCTTTGAAGATCCATATTATTCTATATTGAACCAGAGGGTTGGTGCCAGCATTTACTGTCTGCAGTGAAACTCCAGGCCACCTCAGAAAATATTTGTGCTGTGATGTGTCTGAGCACATCCCAGGGGTATTCTTTAAAATGATTTTGGTACTGCCTGGCTGATATCTAGTAAGCTACCTTTCCATAGTGCTGTGTTTGGGAACAAGGCCTCTGTGCATAGTTGGCAAGGACTGTGTTATTGAGCAGTTACAACTCTTAAATTTGAGTGAGGATTGAATATTTGATGGTATCTTTTCAGACTCTTTCATCTATTGCTACCTATATCTGTAATCCTTGTCCCATGGAGGCAGAGACAGATAGAGCCTGGAAACTCACTGGCATAGACTAATTGGTGTTCCATGAGAGACCTGAAAGAAGGGAAAGAGGAATTAAGGAAAACATCTGATGTTGACTTATTGACCCTATATGCATGCACCTGCGCACACATGCTCTACACATGTGCAATCATTCACATACACCCAGAAATAAAGAATTGAAAATCCAGAAAAGAAACATTTTATAGAGCATTGACTGTGGATAGCGGTTACTTTTTTGGGTGTATAAGGAACTGTTGAACTTATTTGTAATTATTCCCAACTATGCTTTTAAGAATGGTTTCATACTGCATGAGAACATAAGCTGGTCTACATTGTATGCTAACAGAAATGAGATGCGTTCTGTTCTAGGGAGTCTGGCTTATGGAAGAGGAGAGGAAACTCAAACTTTAAACCAATCGGTTTCTAGGTAATGTGTATTGGCATATGTAAATTCTATAGGACACGGTGTTCTCCCATCTGAACTCAAGAATGGCTGACATTTGAGAAATCATCAAAGCGAAGACAAGACTCTGTTTTAATGGTTACATTAAAGTTCTGTTCCTCCTGGAAGTGAGATGAGGCTGTGAGATTAGCTCAGAACTGAACAATCTCCAGGTTCTCTGCAAAATACCAGCTAGAGGAGCTATTGTTGTGTAGTCTATTTACAGTTCAATCTCTTCTTGAGGACAGAGTAATAATAGCTTTCCTAGATTACTGGTTTTTTTGTTTTTTGTTTTTTTGTCTGAGGAGAGACCTGTATTGACCTGGGTGCATTAGAAATGCCTGGTGGGCTCAGCCTGTGGTTATTTAATTAGCTTTAATAACTCGTTTATGGTGAACCAGAGAAAGAAAGCTAAAATGATGGAAACGGAATAGTAAAACTGGGAATGGCAAACAAACTCTCCCATTGAAGCTGGAGATATGCATGAGAATATTTAAGAACATTTGCTGCTCTTTGCAGAGGACCTAGGCTGAGTACTTAGGTACTTATTCTTTGACCTATGTAGTTCTTGCCATAATACTTTAAATATCTACCATGTTTTCCCTTTTACTGATGAAATGATATTTGGAGGCAGTAAAAGCATCTCCCATAAAGCTACAAGAACTATAACATGTAAGCTGAGGGCTCTGGTGACTATTTTGTATCATCTCATTGCAAAACCACTGGATGAATGAAAAGAGAAACTCATTGTAAAAGTTAGTCTATTATTTTTAAACTACACCTTTTATGAGAGTTGGATGTCTATAATAGAGACAGAGAAGTCTATTATTTCACTTTGTCTCTAACTTTTGAAGTTTTACTGTAACTTTGATGTGTTAAATTGTATTTATTAATTGTGGGAACTTAACATTTTTTGTGGATGAAACCCTTTGTAGTTTGCATCTTGGTCACTAGAGGGCAGCTCTACACCTCTGTAAATTACCAAGACAGCAGGAAAGGACCACTCCTGACCAGTTGTGTGTGGGTGATATTCAGAAGTGTTTGCTAGCTCATCCTGTGTTGCTACATTATTCTGTGACTAGAAGAGGGAGGGAATATTCAGGGCTATTTACCCAGTCCTGTTGCCTTCCTTACATGTGTTCAAGTGTATCCCACTTCCCTAGAAACAGCATACCACCACTTAAGCTCTTTTGCAGTGTGAACATTTGTATACTGGTACTTAAGGGAAAAGACAGTGTTAAAAGAGAACGTTTCCCCTTTAACAAGTGTGGTATTTAAGCTACAATGTAAATAGGAAACCCCTTTACATCCTGTAGCATAGAAACAGGTTAACATAAATTATTTTCTCTAAAAACTCTTGCTTTGACTTCCATATTTGTGTATGAGCACCCACATGTTTGCAAGCATTGACAGAGGCCAGAAGAGGTCATTGCATTTCTTGGAGTTAGAGTTACAGGTGCTTGTGTGCTGCATGAGGTTGGGGCTGGGAACTGTACTCTCTACCACTGAAGGAATAGCATGTTAACCGCTGTATCACTGAGCCCCACCTTCCCAGTTTTACCCTTTTTTCCCCCTTTTTGAAATTCTAAACAGAACTTTTATTTTGCAATATTTTCCTAAACCTCTTAACTGCTTTCTAATGTAAATATGCAATTTGAATAAAATAATTTTTGAAAACTCTAGCATTTGGTAAAATTGATAATAACAGCCAATTAAAAATTAGATTACTACCAGCTAATATTTGTTAATTATGACTTCATAAGGTTTGTATTTAGAACCAGTACCAGTGATGAATGAATGACTACAGTAAAACTAGGGTAAGAAAAATGGGTCTAAAGATGAGGAGAACTAATTCAGAAAGCATGGGCCAGTTACCCATCAGGCCCAGCTCAGTTTGTGATTGTTTTAGGTGCTTAGTAAACATGTTAGCAGTGTCCCAGGAGGTGCAGGTAGTTAGGAAGAATAGAAGGACAGATACTCCCTGTCAGAGATGCAGACACAAAACTGGAAACTCTGGAGAGAGAATTTACCATACCATGTACCAGGAAAGACACAATTTTTCTGGAAAGAATATTTTTGTTTTGTGGATACTCCAGGGGAATCAGTGTAGGGTATTTTAACATTAGAAAAAAAAGGAGATACTATTTCGGTTTTTGCCATTTTGGACCAAGTCTGACTGTGTACCACAGTTTAGCCTGCAGTTAACTCACTATGTAGATCAGGCTGGCCTCAGACCTGTAAAGATCCATTTATGGCTGCCTCTTAAGTGATTAAAGGTGTATATTCCCCCTGTCCAGCTCCCGTGTATTGGTTTTAAAAAATGAGAAGCAATCAACATCTGGGAAGCAGTTAGAATGTGCATTTAGGATAGGGAGAAAGAAATGGTTGCCACATAGTATCTTGTTTTCCTCCAGAGTGATGAGGGTTTAGGGCTACACTAAAGCCAAGAGCTTTGCTCTGTTGAGATTTAGATGGTGTAAAATCAGTGTATGCCATGCAACATTTATACGGGAGACAGGGCACAAAGTGGAGGAAGCTAATCTGATGGAATAGTAATTAAGGAGAATGCTTTGCTAATTAAAGGATGCTTTTCCCATGATTAAACATCTCCCAATCTGCTGTGTACTAGGACACTTATAGGAGACAGAAAAAAAAAGTAAAGACTTTTATACTGTAATATAAAATATACCCCTTCATGTAAACATATCTACTGGTGTTGTCTTTGTTCGGGTCCTGCTTAGGCCGCCATGTGGATGAGACTATATGAGTGTACTTTTGCTGATATTCCGAAGAGATGAATTCTCAAAGCCCATTTCCAGTTCCTCTAGCTCTCGTATCTTTCTGCTAAGACTGTTGAGCATTAGTTGCAGGAGTTGTGTTACAGATGAATCAGTTGTTGCTCAGCATCCTTAAGTCGACTGTCCTCTGCACTTGATTGGTTGTGGTTTTCTGTAATGATTTCCATCTGCTGTGAGATGTTTCCTGGATGACGGGCGAGACCTACACTTATCTGTGGGCATAAAAGGACAAATACTTAGATGGTAGTTAGGAATTATGCTGGTTTAATAAAGTGAGAGTTTCATTTCACTTTCAAAACATAAGAATAATGTACATACATATATATGTATATATATATACATATATATATATATTTATTAAAAGAAGAACAACAACAAAAGCAAGTAGTCATTTCAGCTATAGGATAGGATCTTTTCCTTATAGCTACAAACCAACCTACAAGGTACAGTGTAACTGCCAAGATAATTAATGTGTATGGTAGAGTATTGGAGTAATTAAAGGAATGAAAAGTTGTAGAGAGACCGTAAATTTAGAAAAATCGTTTCTGTGGAAGGTAATTTCCTGATCAACTTAATTTGCATGAGTGCAAGAAGAAGAGCATTTGGATAGAGAAGACGAGTAGAGATGCAGAACTGGAAGTGAACTTGGCATTAGGCTGACTATCGTCCAGATGACCTGACAGGCCGCTTATCTTACTCCTCCTATGGAGACTTGACCTTTGCTGGTGGCCTATGGCCCACTGCATGCACCTGGGCAATGATTGAGCCAGACCCCATTGTTATCTGGAGTATAGCCACAGTCTCCTTATGGATCCCCTTATTTCCCATCTTGACCCCTTTTAATCTTTTCCTGCAAGCTGCCCCGGAGTTATCTTTCTGAAAACACAAAATTGTTTACCCCTGATATCTACTTAGACTTATTCAAGAACCGTTCACTGTGTCTCTAAAAGGTTTCAGCCTGCGAGTTTGACATTCGGTTTCCCTTCTGCCTTTGCTCTCTTGGCCTTATCTCTCACTGTCTTCTCTCCAGATTCAGCTTGGTCAGGGGAGAAGTAAGTCATTTCCTCAGGACTCCACTATCCTTCACATCTTCCATCTCTCATGTACCCTCAAATGTCCTTTTATAAAATGGACATGAGCATCCTTAGTCCACTTAAATTGTTCCATCTTGACTGCCTCTTACAAACTGTGTGAAAAGCCTCATGCTCCAGAGCCTTTTGGAGTCCTTAAACTGTAACTAACTATTGTGCCCATGCCTTCTGGTTGGAATCATTGGACTTATATACAGGGATTGAGCCTTATAAAGATAATTCTGTCTGTATTTTGTTTTGTCTCCTCAGTATCTAACAAAGTGGTGGATTGATGGAATCCAAAGAAATGTTTGATGAATGAGTCAATACATGATGACCATGCTGATGAGATGGGGCAAAGGGCATGTCTTTGAGCAGATGTAGAAAATTTACTCACAGAGGATTTGGGCTGTGGCACTGTTGTCTTGAGCACAAATCCCAGTTTTTCTAGCATTAGCTGGAGAACAGTCAGAGTGAAGCAGAAGCAGACACTGATGAAGATGTGAGGAACAGTTTTTCGTCAGTGGCAATGACTACAGTAGGGGAATTCCACTGGGAACTGAAGTCAACTTAGGATTGCACAGAGATGAATGAGTTTTTTAAAGGAAAGAAGGAATAACAAGGGGGAAGGGATGAGACGAGGCTTGGGAAAGTCCAGGAGAGAACAGGACAAGGGTGCTTCACTGCTTATGAGAGCTTAGGTTTGTCTTGTCTGCTCGCTGGCAATGACAGAAGCTGGGATTCCATCCCTGTTTTACAGTTCAAGAGATGGAGCCTTATCTTTAGTTGCTCCTGAAACAGATAAAAGATTTTGGCAATCTTGTATTTTCTTACACAGTCACACTAAGGGAGAGCATAGAGTCAGTCTAAGGATGTGGCCTTGAGACATCTTTGTGTTTGGTCAAACATTTTTAAAACAAGGCTGAAGCCTTGGAGGAACCTGGTTTCAGTTTGGTTGAGAGACAATCTTTGTTTGACCTTGTCTTATTTTGTTTCCGATGCTTCAGAAAACTGAAGGTCATGAAATGGGTAGTTTGTGGGAGCCAGACATTTCTTTAGTTCACAGGGATGGAGGCAGGAATGTACAAGGGTGTAGCTCTTTCATGTCTCGGTGGCCTTCTCACTTACGACAGCAGGGAGTGGCCATACATGGTGAGGGGGAGCTGAAATTGCCAGTCTAGACTTCTCTTCATTTCATAAAGCCACTGATGCACTGCACTCTGGTGACAACAGCCAGTCTTATTTAACCACCAAAGCATCAACTCCGAGTGCCATCCACTACTTGGGGTATTTTTAAAATTGCTTTGGGGATAACATTTTTTATGTGTGACTTGTGTGGGTACATTTTATAACCATAACAGACCTTAAGTCAAACTGCTAAAGAAATGTTAGCTATTGAAGTGAGAATAGCAGGTATGAGTCTCCTCAGGGAAAGTACCTTATTCAATGACTTAGTTTCCTATCTGTAAAATGGGCTTATAAATTGTTCCTATCTGAGGAGCTCTGAGGGATTTAAGTGTATTAGTCATGTGAAAGATCTGAAGAACTTAAGGCATGTAGTCAATACTCAGATTGTTAGTTGATATCACAGCAGAGTGATAGTCTCTATGGTGTGTTTATTTTTAGTCAATATTGAGGATCGAGCTCAGGGTCTTTTTTGTACATGCTTAGCCAATGCTGTACCATTGAACTAACTCCTCATTAGCCATGGATTCTGTATTTGTGAACTCACCTACTGGCTAAAGTTGATTGCAGTGCTTACATTTCTTTGGTGTTTGTGGTCATTTGCAAACCTGTCGAATGTGGTTAAAAATCTTTACTCTGTGAAGTATGTAGTTTCCTAGGTAAATTTGAACAGAGGGAAGTCTGTAAACAAGTATACTTTGTGTGGTCTATAAAATGACTCACCTTGCACATTTCTGTAGTATTTCCTTGGTAATTTCTGTGCTCAAAATGGGTTTACACTTAATGTTAAAATGTTGTTGGCATTTCTAAGTGTCAGAAGGCCTTGATGGACCTAGTAAAAAGACTACATGTTAATCAAGCTTTGTTCTAGCAAAAGTTCAAGTGTCCTGGGCTAGTGTTAGTGTTCAGTGTTAGTGAATCAACAACAGGTCTTAAGACATTTAAAAATAAAAGGTACACATGGGTTATGTAATAAGATGTTACCCAAGGCTTGCAGGAATCTGGAATCCAATCTTGTATTTTCTTTAGGAGAAGTGCTTCAGCATTGAATAATTGAGGATTTTCAGAGACCTTGCTTATGATGAGTTTGAAGAACACAGGTTGAGTATATCTTATTTAATCCTCACAGTATTCCCTCTGCAGTGGGCCAGATGGGTAATGGGGTGTTAGTCACAGTTTAAAGGAGGATAGGCTTATGTCAGCTTGTGGTTTCAGGCTTTAGTCCATGGGCTCTTGGCTGTGTTGCTTCTAGGCCCAGGCTTGGTGAAACAAAACACAAAGGAACAGTGCATAGTGGAGCAAAGTGGCTCAACTCTGGGTGGACAGGTGACAAAACCTTATCAAACAGCCTGGGCTGGGTTGCCTCCAGAAACATGTAGCTAGTGATATACTCCCTCCAAGCAGATGCAGTGTCCTGGTTAGGACGTCATGCATGGATTAATCCTTTGATGAACTTGGCACCCTCATAATCCAATCCCTCCTCAATTTCCCTATGAATTGGAGACCATGCCATCAACAGGTGACTCATTCAGGAGGAGGGTGACTCATATCTTAACTATGACATGGGCTATGTTCATCATACAGATCATTAAAGACCTTATGAGCCTTGTAAGAAATTAACGTGTTCTCAGCAAGCAGAGGCCAAAGTTTTAAATAAGGAAGTAAACTGCCTGGCAAAGGAAACTAGGATTGACAGTAAGAGGCACAGTAGAGCCAGTCAGGAGTGCAATTCTGGGTTGCTGAGAGTCTGAACTGACATCTTAAATGATGCAGTAGAATGATAACCAAGGAGGGGTGTGGGCATGGTAAACGTGCCAGGTGCAGATTAGTCTGAGAAACAGTGGTATCAGCTGAAGGCTGATTAGAAATGCAATTGTATTGCTAACCCTAGGGATTCAGACAACAGGCGAGGGTTTAACAAGCCCCTGGTGATTCTTAGAACTATTCATCATGAGAGAAGTTGGTCAGCCATTCACAGGGATTCAAAGCTTTTAGGACATGCTAGTTGGTTGGAGGATAAGATACAGTTTAAGGCAAAAGACAGGGGGTAAGATAGCAGCAGTACCAAGCAGATACAAGGCAGGATTAAAGCAGGAAGGAGAAGGAAAAACTGGAAGTAACCGGCAGAGAGGAGAGACAGTGAATGAGAAAGTGATTTCTTGATTGTATATCACCAGCTAAGTTATCCAAAGATAAAATCCCAACCCCTGCTCCTACTGAAAAGCAAAACTAAACAATAAGAGAAGGCATTAGAGAAAAAATGAGAAGGTGGAGCAGAACACTGTAGGAGCCAAGAGAGGAGAGGCTTCTATGAAGAACAACATGAGTAGGAGTCTTGAGTAATTGTCATAGCCAGGAATAAGGCTGCAGTGTTTGATAATAAGAGCATCAGCAGCATTGGGAGAGCAACTGTGTTAGCATGGCAGGGCTTAGGAACTCTCCACCATCAACGAGAGGTCTTAATCCATTGAGTTTGATCTTCTCTAGGATTTGCTGGCATTTGACAGCAGTTGGGTGTTAGTGTAAGGAAGTAAGTGTTCAGGAGATGGCACCTTCCATCCACAGATCATGAGAGAGTCACACTCATTAGAGTGCTTTTCTGTCTGCTACTGTCTGGGTAAATGTGGAGATGCACTTTCCAGCAGTCTGCTAGAGAATATTAACTCAATAGCTGGACGGAAGTTCCAAAAGTATGAGAATGAGATGGGCAGATTCTTTCCTTTTATTGATCTGATTTCATGTTACCTCTGCTCTTTCGCAAATATATTAATACTTCTCTCAGGGTTTCTTATCAATGACTCCTATAGCCTTTGCATCAATCTATTGGTCTTCTGTTATGCTTCATAACAAGAAGATGACCAGTTAGCCAGTTTTTATTTCTAACTTGTCTTCCTCGCATGTATGTCGCGTGTCCTATGGTATAAAATTTACCAGATTCATTTTTTTTTCATCTTGGGTTAAGCACATTATAATTTTCAACAACTTAGAATTCATTTTATTATAAAGTTCAGAGGTTCTGTGGAGATGTATCAGTGGAGGAGTACTCCCTTGTAGCTTAAAGACCCAAGTTCTTCAGAGCACCCACATTAAAAGCTGTGTGAGGCACCCATAACTCCAGTACTATGTGTAGGGTGGAGAGAGGTGATTTCTGGGACTTCATGGCCACCAGGCTAGCTGAAAAAAATGGTAATCTTCAAGTTCATTAAGAAACCTGTCTCAATGAATAATGCAGAGAATGATAAATAAAGATTCCAGTATCCAGCTCTGGACTCCATAGTGCCCCTCCTTCTCTCTTCCCTTCCCTTCCTTCCTTCTCTTCTTCCCTTGGCCTTCTACTCTCTCCCTCCCATAGATTTTGTTTGAACTCTGAAAAGCTCTTGTTTTCTGTAATGAGTTCTACTTTAAGAAACCCCTGAAAAATTATTTATAATTTCTCATATATCATATGTCCTAGTATTTTCCCCTTTCTTCAAATTTGCCCTAAAATTAGAAATTGGTTGCATTTTACTTTTTGTAAGTAATCATACTTGTTTAAATTCAGGATTTACTTTCTATGGGATCCTGTCTAGCATACATTAAGTTATTGTAAATCTGGAATGCCATTGGCTTGTTTCAAAACCTTACTTTTTTTTTAAAATTCAAAACATGACAGATAAAATTTATATGGCTTGCTGAAGAGTAAGCTTCCTCTTGTATAGATGTATGTAGTGTCCTACTTTGTCAATAAAGGGGTGTAAAAATCAACAGAACTTGTAAATCTGAGTAAGGTAGACAATGAATTATGTGTCTCATATCACCATTTACAAAGTCAATTTAGTATTAACTAACCAGTGAGTAGATTTATATTGTAGGCTCTGAGAGGACCATGTTGTCACAACATAATAAAGCTTTAAAAATGTGCCCATTAGCTTCTCAGCAAAATCTTGCTTGAGTGTATCTTGGCTCCTTTTGTGACAATTGTAACCTTAATGTTACTGTTATGTGTTCTTTTTCTGGGAATCAAATGAGCTTGCACTTGGGAACATGTTTTTGGCAAACATTTTATTCTCTCAATGGCATTTTGTATTTTGCGATATTCAAGTGTTCAAACAATTTATAAGAACTGACCATCACCACCCACATTTAAGATTATACAGGAATAGAAAATTTTTTGGCTATGTGATTGCGTAGAATTTTTGAGCCAAATAGGAGAGCAGCGTCTACTGCTCTCGATGGTTTAGGGAATTGAAACAGTATTTGTAAATGCAGATAATCTCAAAATTGGTAATACATAATTATATTGCTTTTTATATTGTTTAAAATAGGTTTGTCTGAATCTAAAAGGAGATAGCTATTATATAGATTCTTCATAAAATGAAACAACTATACTTTGCCCTTCTTTTAAAGAGTGATGTAATATTTATAGCTATTGCCATGAGCATTGGATAAACTGTTTCATAATTCTGGAAATACTGAGAGCATTTTTGTAAAGGGTAGAAGCCTAAGATAACAAAGTATATTACTCCAATGTCAAGTCCTTTGAGAATTGGATAGACATCTAGTTGTAGTCTGAGAGATGGAAGATTACATTCCAGGCACTGGACACAGGGAACAGGCTCCTAACTTGAGGACTTTTTGTGGACCATGGAGTGCCTGGCAGTCTCTTAGAGATTAAATTGTGACTTTGTCAGTGGGTGGCCCCTGCAGATCTCCTCTTCCTGTGGGCTTGAGCATAGAATATTTGCTTACATGGCCAGAAGACAGCCATGCCTTTTTGTTGATAATGACCGATATTTACCATGTAAATTACTTAAAAAAAAAAGATAACCCATGGAGAAATCAACATTACTGTTGACAAGCAGAGCAGCCTTCCCTAAGAATACAACAGAAACTGTTGCCATGGGTGCTCTGAGTTAGTCCTCTGAAAGAGCCAGCCAGCCCTTCATAGATGACCCTGGATAAGGAAGGGCAGATAAGATTCTTTGATGACTCTTAACTTAGTTGAGAACTGAAAATCTTACATTTTGGCTTTAGAAGAGCTTAATTACTCTGCTTCCAAGATAGAAAAAAAGAAGATTGTAACTTCCAATATTTCATGGTCAAAAAGGGAATGCAAATCCTGGAAAACTGTGGGTTTTTCTTTTCCTCTGAAATAAAGATAAGGTAAAAAGTAGGAAAATCTCTCTGATCTCATCTTTTCTTCCTTTTTCTTTCTCTATAAACTTACCTGTAAGAAAAAGCTCTGTAAAAGGATATTATCACTTATCTTTGTAGTGTGATTATTAATATCTTCAAGAATTCCTTAACTCTGTTCCTTCCTGGCACCATACAACTAATTATGATCTTTATTATGTATTTATTATTAGAACTTTATCATATCATTATTTCCTCTACCATTTCTTAATTCTACTTCTTACCATGCCATACACTTGAAAATCTTTGAACCTTAAAGAATGTGTATATTTCTATTTATCAGTTCCTTATGTTCTCAACTTTTTTATTATTTAAGTGTATTACTTAACTCTTTATTTTAAAAAGTGAATAAAATACATAAAAATACATATTAGTACATTGAATATGTATAGGTAAACCTAAGGTTACAACTATGTAATCTCAGCTACTCAAAGGCTGATGCAGGGGGGTTTACAAGTTCAAAGACTGTCTGGACTACAGAGAAATTTAAAGTCAGTCTGGAAAATTTAGTGGAAACTGCCTCAAACTTAAAATGAAAGACAAATCAGTTTAGTAAGGGCTAATGGTACAGTGTGCATGAGGTCCTAGCTTCAATACCTAGTACCACAAAACAAACAAACAAACAAACAAAGTATATGAGTAAATTTAATACTTAACGTGTTCAGCTCAGCCCTAAGTCCTTCTCCTTCCTCACAAAGCATCCTTACTATTTCCTGCTCTCTAAACTATACTTGTAATACAACATTTAGAAGGTTTAGTTTATCAGTGGTCTCATGATATTTTAAGCCACACAATGCAAATGCATTGTGAGGGGAAATTGCTAATCTCTTAGAAGCTGTAGCATCAGAAAAAGTGAAGATGGATCGTTTGAATACTGTATCATAGGATCATATATTTACCCAAATGTTTTTACTGAAAATACTTTTAATTATATATTTAGCTTTGTCTATGATAAAACTTAATTTTTCTTCTCTCCTTCTATTCATTCCATGGTTCACATCTAAGACTTTATGCATGCTTGACAAATAGTCTACTACTGAGCCACAGCCTCAGTCCCAATAGTAATTGATACGGTCAGTTAGCTTTTAAATTTTACTCTTTTGGAAAAGAACCCAATTCATTTCCCCCGTGCAACCTAATCTGAAAAATTGGCATCATTTCTACCAATTAGGCTTTGAAGCTGAATGAGTTGAACACATGAGAATGCTGCTTGATAAGATGTTTTAGTGGATAAATTGGAAAGTTCGAAGGATGTTCCTCTAAGCTGAAAATTTCATCTTTTGAATCTTAGTCAACCCAGAAATCTGAAATTTTTGAGGTGACAGTCACAAATTAAGAGTGCAAGTTGTATATTTTTTCCAGAGAAGCTTCAGGTATTCAAATCCCCACTGTCAGTCACACTCAGCATGGCCCTTAGTGTTTTCTACTCTAAATCACTCTGTGATATCATCTAACAGGTTAAACCTAGCTGCAAGGGAATCTCTAAGTGGCATTTTCTTCCCATTTCTACAAACTGAAGAAGTAAGCATTTAGTTGGGCTAGCCAATAATTGCAACATTATCTAGAGTGGATTCCACTCAAGAGATTGTCCTAAGCAGTTCTGTCCCAGTGAATGAGAACTGGCTCCAGGATGGTGTGGCACCGAAGGAGGCAGACAGCTCGATTTATTAGATACTTACTCACAGAACTGTGGTCCTCAGAGACAGCACAAACACCATATCCTCTTGATTAGAGTCAGAAGTAAAGTTGTGTATATTGGTGAAGTCAAATCCAAGCAAGAGCACAACTGGTTTATTTCACATTAATATTAATGTCAGGGACATTCCTAGCATTAGAGCCCAGTCATAAACCTCCACATACTGCTCTAATATTCTTGTCTTTTACAGTGTGCTGGAAAACTAAGGGAAGGCCAATGAGGGTTATGTAAGAATAATCAGGATATTATAGCCCAACATGGCTGTAGCCATGTCAAAGTGAATCTCTCCAGAAGACTTTGTCTGGTACCAGTTTTCTTGTGCAATATGATTCTTTTTAACCTCTTGCTGGCTGGCTATATAATTAAGAATTTTAAAATCTTCAAATATTCCCTGTTGCTGTTACTATAACTCCTATTGTCACTAGCTTTGAGTATGTTTGAGTAATGGTCTGTGAATATGGGGACATAAATCTTTGTTAGAACTATAACTGTTAGTTATAAGTGATATGCAGACAATATAATATAATCATTTTCTTATTTCACTTTATTTTTCTAGATGTCCAATAATTTTATTCTAGTTTCACTATATTTAAATTGATGATAAAAATGGATTAACTTTGTTAACAGCATTTAAGAATTAGGTTTGGGAAATCATTTCTGTAGGCTTTTTTTAACTGAATTTCAATCATCAATAAATCTAAATTTGCACTTATTCATTTGTTTATTTTATGTGTGTAGGGGCACATGAATGTCATCATGAAAGGCAAAAGACAACTGTCAGCAGTAGGTTACCTCCTTCTAGCATGTAGGTTCTGGAGATCAAACTCAGGTTGCTGGACTTGGTACTAAGTGCCTTTACTTGCTAAGCCATCTCACTGGTTCCTCAAGGAACCTTTTTATAATCATCTGTGGAAAAGAATAAGAACTCAGATTAATATTTAGAAGCCACATTTACCAGCATGCCAGGAAAATGAGGATACTACACATTTGAGTAATCTGATGTGAAAAGAGAAAGCTGAGTGCTCAAAGACTTGTTGAGATTAGTTTCGGTGTTAGTTTTCCATTTTGGTTATGTTACTTGTGTTTGTTAATGTTATAATTATAGCATGGAGATTGATACAATGGTCAAATGAGGAATAAAATAGGATAAATTAGGGATGTCTTTTTACCATGGACTACTTAGAAAATGTATGACACTACTTGCATATATTATGGTCTTTTGTGTGGATATTGTTGGAAAGCGATGATGTAAGGATTTGTGTGTGTGCCTAAGTTTATATAAATCAAAATTTGCCCATTTAAAATATCTATCTTTATAACTTTTGGAGAACCATCAGTGAATACTTTATGAAATGCTTTGAGTAAAATATTAAAAGTATAGTAAATGTGATAACAAGATTATGACATACATTCATAATGTATGTGTCCATGACTTTATGTGTCAATAACCTATCACTTATCCTTATTGGGTAAGTGACCACTTCTAAAAGCTAATGATTGCATTTAAAATTCAAAAGTAACTTCCAGAGTCTCTGAGGAATGTCCTAATTGCATCAATTCATAGTCAGGAAGGCAAACATTTATCTTGTAGAATGTTCTTCTCTGTTCTTGGGAATAACATTATTTAGGTTTATTTCTGTTATTGTGATAAAACTCTTATCAAAATAAAGTCATTGGAACTATTCTAGTTTTATTTTTGTGATTGTGATAAGGAATTCTTACCAATATCAAGTCATCAGGTAAAAATAATATGTGTCTTATAATTCTCAGTTAAAGTCCATCATTAAAAAGAAATCAAGGCAGAAACTTGAAGCAGCTAGTCAGGGTGAATCCCCACCCAAGATCAGAGCATCTATTCATTTCTTTCTTCTCTGCTAGTTTTCTTTGCTTATCAACAGTTCAGGGCCCTGTCAGGGTGGGTACTTCCATCCTACATCAATGAAAGTAACCAAGACAACCACCCACAAACATGCCCATCAGCTAACTTGATTTAGGTGCTTCCTCTTTAACACTCTTTTCCTAGGTGATTCTAGGTTATGATAAGTTGACATTTAAAACTAACCCTCAAAGTTGCCCATCCTCAGTGACATTATATAAAGGTGAGACAGACAAGGATTTTAGGATCTAGTGAGAGTATATCTGACCCACTTTAAAATCCAAGGGTAGAAAAGAGGGTGTACACTGAAATTTCAGTAAAATCTTTCTGTGGCAGGATCTTTTTTTAAGGCAGTCTACGTGTAACTTTGTGTAATTTTCCCATTCTTCTTTAGATATTTGTATTTTTCCACTATTTTACTAATTGTGACTGTCCTTGTCTCTCAGGAAGTTTTTGATGTGAAGTCTGAAGGACAGGCAACTGTAATTCAGCAACTGGAACAGACCATTGAGGATCTGCGTACAAAAATAGCTGAGCTAGAAAAACAATATCCAGCCCTAGACTTGGAGGGACCCAGAGGCCTTTCAGAACTTGAGAATGGATTGACAGCCTCTGCAGATGTCAGCCTAGATGTGCTTGGATTGCATGGGAAGGTTTCACAGCCTCCGAGGACTCTTGAGGCAAAATCAATACAGACTTCCCCAACAGAAGAAGGTAGAATCCTGACATTGCCACTTCCAAAGGCACCACCAGAGGATCTTCCAGGGTCCTCTGCAGCTGCAAGTGGAGACTCAGCCCTTCTAACCTCACCCTCTGGATCTCAGACAAAATTCTGTTCAGAGATTTCCCTGATTGTATCTCCAAGGAGAATATCAGTACAGCTAGATGCCCAAGCAGCCATGCAGAGTGCATCACAACTACCGCCACCTCCTCTCCTTGGGTCTGAAAGTCAGGGACAGTCCTCCCAGCCTTCTCTTCATACTGAGTTGGAAACCAGCCATGAACATTCTTCTTTCTCCTCCTTTGGAAACAACTGTAATATCCCACCCGCACCACCTCTGCCTTGTACAGAGTCCTCCAGTTTCATACCTGGCCTGGGCATGGCAATTCCCCCACCTCCCTGTCTCTCTGACATAACAGTGCCTGCTCTGCCCAGTCCTAAAGCCCCAGCCCTACAACTTACCAGTCTACAGGGACCAGAAATGCTGCCAGCTCCTCCCCAACCTCCTCCTCTCCCTGGACTAGGAATACCTCCTCCTCCCCCTCCTCCTCCTCTCCCTGGAATGGGAATACCCCCTCCTCCTCCCCTTCCTGGAGTGGGAATACACCCTCCTCCTCCCCTTCCTGGAGTGGGAATACCCCCTCCTCCTCCTCTTCCTGGAGTGGGAATACCCCTACCCCCTCCACTTCCAGGAGTGGAAATACCTCCCCCCCCTCCTTTACCTGGAGTGGGCATACCCCCTCCTCCTCCTCCTCTTTTTCCTGGAGTAGGAATATCCCCTCCTCCTCCCCCTCCTCCTCCTCTCCCTGGAGTGGGAATACCCCCACCTCCTCCACTTCCAGGAGTGGGAATACCCCCTCCTCCTCCCCCTCCTCCTCCTCTTCCTGGAGTGGGAATACCCCCACCCCCTCCACTTCCAGGAGTGGGAATACCTCCTCCCCCTCCTTTACCTGGAGTGGGCATACCCCCTCCTCCTGCTTTACCTGGAGTTGCTATTCCTCCACCACCTCCTCTACCAGGTATGGGGGTTCCACCTCCAGCCCCACCTCCCCCTGGGGCAGGCATCCCCCCACCCCCACTGTTGCCTGGCTCAGGTCCTCCGTCCTCCTCACAAGTTGGGAGTAGCACTTTACCAGCAGCACCACAAGGGTGTGGATTTCTTTTTCCTCCATTGCCAACCGGGTTGTTTGGATTAGGGATGAATCAGGACAGAGAGGCTAGGAAGCAGCCAATTGAGCCTTGCCGGCCAATGAAGCCTCTCTATTGGACAAGAATTCAACTCCATAGTAAAAGGTAACCCAAAATCAAGCTTAGACCTTCACTTTCTTTCCACCAGGAGACACTTACTGTAGAACTTCATGGGGAAGTATAATTTAATGTGTTATAAATACAACTATGTAAGATTTTAACATCAGTGTTTCCTGAAGTAATTATTTAACCTTACAGACTTTTCTCTTGCAATATCAAAGGTAGAAAAAAATGGCATATTTACATCTCAGTATGAGATTAAGTTATATCTATTTATAGTGGGTTTTTTTGTTTGTTTTAAGGATAAAGGGGTCTGTTTTTCTTAGCATACATGCTTTTGCCTGTAGTTACAGGGCTTGACTACTCCATATGCTCAAACCATCTGAAGCAAGGCTTGTCTGTAAAAGCAGCCAGGGAAGAGAAGCAGGCATGTTTGTTGCACAATTAGCTTATACTCTTTGCTTTTGCTAATTAAATCCTTATTATCAACGAATGGCAAGAATGTAAATTGAAAACATAGGCAAACTGACTCTCTGGGATGAACTCTCACCTTTAAAAGGCACAAACTTGCATTAGGATTCTGTCTTGTTCATAAAATGTCTTTCTTGAGAAACACAGCACATGAAACTGCAACCAACCTATGTGTATAAAGTAACTTAACCTTGAGAGTGCCCTGGAACATCTGGGGAAACAAGGCCAGTCACACTGTCATGGGTGGGAATGGCCATCATGAAGTGACACTTTCCCACCCAGTGTGTTCAAATTTGTCCACATGCAGTCTTATCCCCAGTCTCTGAGACTGTGCTGGAAGGCTTGGTCATTAAATACAGGGGTAAAGTATGAAAATCACATGCTTTAGATGTCGTTGGCTTTTTAAATTCTATTTTATTATAATTCTTTGATATATTTGAACAAAGGAGCATGTGTTTAGGAACAGGTTCATTTCAATTTTTGTATTCCTTTCTCTTTGATAAATCTTTTCAGGAGAGGATACACTGTATATCCTGATCCCCCCTTTCCAGTCTATTCTTGGTATGAGTGTCTTACCATTTATATACATTGATGGATCTTTTTTTAAAAAAAAATTTAAGATTTATTTTAGCTGGGTAGTGGTGGCGCATGCCTTTAATCCCAGCACTTGGGAGGCAGAGGCAGGTGGATTTCTGAGTTCGAGGCCAGCTTGGTCTACCGAGTGAGTTCCAGGACAGCCAGGACTACACAGAGAAACCCTGTCTCCAAAAACAAAAACAAAAACAAAAACAAAAACAAAAACAAAAAACCAACCAAACAAAAAGATTTATATGAGTGTTCTATCTGCATGTACACCTGTATGCCAGCAGAGGGCGTTTGATCCCAATATAAATGGATGTGAGCTACCCTGTGGCCTCTGGGAATTGAGCTCAGGACCTCTGGAAGAGCAGACAGTGATCCATCTCTCCAGTCCCTGATGAATCATTCTAAACTCTAGCCAAACCCATTACTTCTGGGCCGAGGATATGATGCTTTATGTCATTATTTAACTTTTTATAAATGACATTTACTTTTTCTTAGTGACCATACAAATGACAGTGGGCAGATGGATGGCAATACACAGAGAGAGGGCATTGTTTTAGAAGCATTTGGTTTTTTATAAAGATTTTTATTTTTATTTGCATGCATGTGTGTACAGCACATGGACACAGGTACGCTTGGATACTAGAAGAGGCCGTTAGATCTGCTGGAGAGAGAGTACCAGGTGGCTGTGAGTTGCCTGATGTGGGTGCTAGAAACTGAGCTCAGGTTATCTGGAAGAGCAAGACGAGTGTTCTGAGCCATTTCTCAAGCCATTAAGATGTACATACATTCATACACACATACACACACACATGTACATGTATATGTATGTATGCACTAATCTACCAATTAATTAATTTTTTGAGATAGGATCTTATACTGCAGCTCTGCCTGGACCTAGAACTTGCTATTTAGCCTAAAATGACCTTGAACACACAGTGATGGGATTAAAGGTGTTTACTACCTCACCTAGCCTTGGAGATACTTACTTTTCTTTAACCCTCAATTAACCTGCTAGGCTAAGTCAAATTGAGATGTAAGAAATCAAGCCTTCCTTGCCCCTCTTGCCAATGTTGATAGCAGCTTGCTTTGATTTTGTCATGGGGCAACTTCATAATGAGGAGTATCAGAAAATTGTGACTGAGCAAATGTCTTATTCATGTAGATGCCATTTTAGCCTTTTTATCAAGTTGATAACATATTCTTTCTTCCTTATTTTTCTTATTTCAGTTCTTTTTCTCTATTCTCTGTGTCCTCTTTGCTTTTGCTCATCATGATGTAGGACTTTGCATAGCCCTTTATTGTTCTTTTCATTAATTTTAGAGACTCCAGCCCTTCACTTATTTGGGAAAAGATTGAAGAGCCATCTATAGACTGTCATGAATTTGAAGAATTATTTTCTAAAACTGCAGTAAAGGAAAGAAAGAAACCTATTTCTGACACAATATCAAAGACAAAGGCCAAACAAGTAAGTATTTCTGTGCTTTCTGATTGTAGGGGTCTTCCAAGACAGTTTGAACTTTCATTAGAAAAGAAGCCTTGAAATGGTTTATGATTGGTGTCTCCTTGGAACTTCCATAGATAGCAAGGAATGGCTAGAAGTTTAGAATGTGTTGTTCAGTAAGATCAACCCAGGAAAAGCAGGTTAAACTGTCCAGAGAGACCGCCCTGACTATTTTCCATTGGTACATATATCCAGACCTTGCACCATTGCTAATTATTATTGTTCTTTTTCTTGATTTAAGTTCATCTGAGTGTTAATATCCATGGAAAGAGGCCAGCAAAGAATAAGCTTTTGCCATTATAGCTTAAATGGATGCTGTTAAAACCCAGCTACAACTTTAAGCTGCACTTAAAATATGGAAGAAAGTCTTGTCACCTTCTAACATTTTTATTATTTCATGGTAGATCTTTTGATCTAACCTGTGACATGAATCAGAAAAAGTAAGAAAATAGGGTGTCTGAAGAAACAGGTTTGTGAACGTTTTGAAAGGGTAGACCCATTGGACTTGGTCATAAAATGACACTCTAAATTTAGTCTCAGGATGCTATCCATCTAGATATGGCAAATCTTCACAATAGTGAGCTGGAGATATTAGACATTGCTAACGGTGCCGATTCTTCACCATGGAATGGAGGAATATCCATCTTTGTGAGGGGTGGGAAGCAAGACATTCTGGAAGAGGTCATTCTTAGTGATAAGAAATGAGACCATGTCTCAGTATTCTCACCCAATCCCAAAATTCAGTGACAGCCAATGGGTCAGTTCCTAGACCTTCTGCATCTGACCTGAAGTTGCAACAAGGTACATGGAACTGCATTGCTTCTGTTAATATTTCAGAGCAGACAACACCTCCACATTGGACATTGACAAATCCATCCAGGGATGGATGGATTAGAATGGAACAGATTAACTCGTGGAATCCATAGCAGATTAGGTGGCCAGGCTAGCACTAGACATCTTGTAAGGATAAAAATCTAGTCAATATATTCATCTTTTACTCAATTTCAGAAACTATTATACTGCATTCTAGAAGCGTCTAGTAGCCATTGATCAATACTAGTAAACATGACCCTACCTTCATCTTTACCAACTATTAAAACTATGTATTAAATTAACTGATGAGCTGAATGAGAGAGAAAGGCTTTATAAATATGCCTGTCTATCCTTATAGAGACTAAGATTTAGAAAAGCATTTGTTACAATAATCAGTCCAAGGTGATACTAAGGTAATGGAAGGATCCAAATTTTCTCTAAGAGATACATATTATTAATGACTCTTCAAGTGATGCAGTTGTATAGAGCACTCAGGTTGGATCATCTTACCTCTTCTCATGGACCATGCCAGAGATGGAAAGTGGTTCATGTAAAAATGGGGCAGAAAGTGCAGAATTTGGAGAGAGCTGCATAGCCAGACATTCACTTGAGTATAGTGTGGGAAGTCTCTTCTGCAGGGACTGAATACTCAGGTAAACAAGTCATTGCCTCTGCATCTCCTAATACCAGAAGCTTCATTAAATGAATTCAGATGAGAAAGATAGCTCCTGTTTTGGCTGTCATTGTAGGATTTCTGTATTTGATATATAGTATTCAGGTTTTGCTTACTGAAGTATAACTTGTATCTCATCAAATCTTCAAATTAAAGTTGTTGGCATGAGATGGCCTCTTTCCATATAAGCACTGCATCTATGTTGAATACCACTCCGGCAGAATTACCTCATTCTGTCACCAAGAGGTTTTGTAAACTCCCCTGCCCCACACTGTAACTCCTGATAAGCTTTTCAGTGTCAACTTGGCCTGGTATTAGAACTGAGTTCAAGTCTGCTTTTTAGGAGATAAAAATTCTTTTTGTTTTGTGCTGGAAAATCTGCTTCAAAAAGATAAAGGGAGAAAAATAAAACCTAATTTTGTTTCATTTGGATGCATTTGGAAGAAAAAATGTTTTTATTCTATTTCCTTGATAAATTCTGAATCTTGTTTAGGAAAGTATATTCTCAGGATATGTTCATGGACATTCTCTTATATGGAAAATATATACTTGTGATATGAGCACACATTTTGCTGTCTCATGATTCATTTCCAGTAAAATGAATAGCTTTTAACACCAATGCTTTTATGGAGGTATTTCAAGAAATTCTTAGTATATACAATGGAAAATGGAAGTTCTGCTTTGCTTTAAATATTTAAAAATCACAAAAAGATTTTCCTGTGATCTGTCTTCTTGCAAGGAAGGTTATGGTGTAAAGTATTGTTGTTTAACAGTCCCTGGAATATCTCCAGTGTCATAGTGGAGATGTTTCCAGTGTGATCTTAGAAGGTTCCTCTGCTTAGTACACTGCCTTCTGGGATATTGAGAAAGAGGGTGATACTCTGGATAGCACAGTGAGTCTTCTGTTGTGTTTCTATATTCTCTTTGCTCAAAAAAAAAAGAGAGAAAACCCTGAAGAGACAACAATTTATATTTCACTCTTGAAACACATCTTCATCTTTATTCTCGCTATGCTCTTTCCTTATCTTTATTTTGAAGTAATATGCATCAGGAAGTCAGCTGCAAAGGTGAGAGGACTTGATCAGAGGACAGCCTGACAGGATTGTGGATGAATATATGAGTATGGGATGACGTCAAATTGAATATAAATCTAGCCCAAAAGAATAACAACCTTATCTCTTAAGAAATAGAAGCAAAACTAGAAACAACTCATTTGGTGCTTGTGTCTGACCTTTGTAGACTCTGGCCCAGTTTTAAAGGATATTTTAGAGCCAGGAAACATTTAACCTACTCTCTTCCCTCCTGTTTCGGTCATCAATATGAATATAAGCAATGGCCCTGTTACCTCCTGGTTTTTTATCATTAAATAAACAAATTCCGAGCTTGTGATCAGTAACATGAGAGAATTTTATTCAGAAAGCCTTTCTTAATTAAAATAAAATGCATCAAACCAGCAGCTTCTAGTCAATTGCACGTCCAGTGAAATCAGAAGGAAATATATATTTTTTTTGGGAAATGTGGGAAATAGCTGCTACATAGCAGTGGATGCACAAACCACAAGTTACATTGTGCCAGCAATTTGCCGTGCACCCTTACTTCTCTCTTATCTCATTTAACAACCCCTCCCCGCCACACTTATGAGATGGATAGACATTGGCTCATGTTACAGAGAAGTGCTGCAGGAGAAAGGTTTCCATGATATTCCAAGCTTACTAAGAGCACAATACAGTTCAATCTCCAGCCATTTTCCTCCAGAGTATTTGTTCTTCATAATTAAATGATAAATATGAATATGAAATACCTTCTTTAAATATATATGGAGTCTCCAATGATGAATTTGAAAAATGACTTTGTATTTATACTGTGTGTTAAATATTTAATGAACTGTAATTAGACTTATATAATTGTATGTGGAAATACTTTGTGGGGGGAAAAACCTTTTTCACATTCTAATAGATTTTTAAGGAGAAGTTCATAGACTATGATGCCATGCAATGTGACATTTTCTCAGTTAAATAAAAATGTATCTAATTGATGCCTGCCATGAACATATAAACTTCTGTAAGCAGTACAAAGAAGGATGATTTGTGACATTTAAAGAGTGAATAGAGGCAGTTAACCACTGTGCTTACAGTTAGGTGATGTGATTTTTATTTGCCCTACAACACATAACAGCCTCTCTCCAGGAAGCCACCAGCAGGTAGTATCTAATCCTAGCAGAGAGTGATGGAACATGCTACCCACAATATAAATGTACACACCGAGGGCAGTCTGAGTATTAAAAGAATCTGTGTGATTTTTCTACATATTGGCTGATATGTGAATAACCACATATTGTGATAAATTTTATCATAGATTTTTTCTCTTTGCCAGGTTGAAATGTCTTCCCAGAGTTAGGGAGAAAAACTATTTAGGAAGGTTAAATATATCCTATAAGGGATATATTTCAGCCTTTGAAAATGTGGTTAGGAAAAAAACCAGAAAAATCGTGTTATGATATGGAGAGGCAGTGAATGGGTTTGTTAAAATTCACATTTAGTACAATTGTGCTAAGGGGTTAGGTGACTGGTGTTCTAGTCTGTCTTGCCATTGTGCATTATCACCTAAACTAAAATTTTCATGTAAGAAACGTTCATAGTAACAGTGGGCAAAAGAACACCCACAGCCACTGATCCAGGTCGGAGTGCCTAACAGAACCTCTGGGCACTGCTTCTCCAAATGGCAATCGCCTTTAAAATACTACTTCCTGCTGTGCCAAGGAATTTGGTAGATGTGCATACTCCATTTCTGATCTAACACTAATATAACTATGAAAAGTATAAGAGGGCATCTAGTTCACCTTTGTGTCTCTGTTTCAGTTTGATTGACTTACTGTAAGCGTCTATTTTTAGATTCAAATCCTGTTTCATTGTAATTGGTAATGGATAGGCTACCTCAAGGGTGGTAGTTCAGCGACAACCTGAGCATTAGCAGATTGGTGTTTTAGTTACATTTAGTTACATTTGACCTCAAGGGTGGTAGTTCAGCGACAACCTGAGCATTAGCAGATTGGTGTTTTAGTTACATTTAGTTACATTTGGCTTATTGACTGAACAGCTAAAATAGTTTTGGAACACCAAATCTTTTACTATGGCTATTTAGATTTGGAGAATCATAATATAAACACTTGTTACTTCGTGAGTTTTAAGATTCATTTTTATTTATGTGTTTGTGTGTGTTTGTGAGGTATATGCTTTGTGTGTGTGTAAGTTCCACAGAGGCAAGAAGAGGGTGCCAAAACCCTCGGAGCAATAGGAAGTGATCCAAAGAGAGTGCCGTGCCGAGAACTAATTTCAGGTCCTTTGCAAAAGCAGCAGGCAATCCTAGCCGCTGAGCCATTGCTCCAGTTTGTGGTACTTTATAACTTTTAACATGTGTTTTTAATATAATATATTCCAGCTGCAGGCCTTAGAATGTATTTACATAGGAAACCACATCAAAATACAAAGTTATAATTAGACAAACATAGGTTTTGTGGAATCTGGATTTGTTTTAGATGTTGAAAGATTTATTATTTTTTGAATATGCTGCTCCTATAGTTATGTGTACAGCATATCCAATCAACTCAACGAATTAAACAATAATAACCTATAGCTTTGGTTTTCTTTAGGCCAAAAAAAGGTTTATATACTTTTTAAGTAAATGACTAAAATGAAAAATCAGCAGTGTAATAAAAAAGAAAACACAATTACCTAATGACCCTTAACCTTGCTACATTTTACATTGGGGAAATGATGTTTGATAAAGTGCACCTTATTTATATAGCCTTTAATCATGCTCAAGGGTAATTTTTTTTTTGGTTTATAACCACAATACTGTATATAGTATTATTACCGTGGCAGACTAGATATATGACAAAAGGACAGTGAGTTTTAATGGCTAATATATTCTGTTTGTTCTTGTGGAGCAGCCATGAGGATTAAAAAGAGAGTATACAGTAGAACATCCATGCTAGGCTTCTGCGGCAGGTGACGGGAAATTTCTTTGTTTCTCCATTGGTTTAGAGGAGAGTAACCTTTGCAGAGAGCCCGGGAAAACACCAGGCTAGGATCTGTCCTTGGTCTTACTGGTGAAGCTGGATGTTGACAGTGACAGAACAGTTTTCACAATTGCATCTTTTAAAATTTGACCCGAAGAGCGCAGAGTCTCTCCATTTAATCAGGAGGTATAGCAAAGGGAAATTATATATTATATATATCAGAGAGGTGGCTCACCTCTGCGATCCCAGCACTTGGGCATAAATGCAGAAGCAGCTCTAATTTAAGTTATCTTTAGCTACCAACAAGTTTGGGGCCAGCCTGAGCTACAGCAGACACCATTTCAAAAAATGCATGCAACAATTATAACCCTCAAAATGCTAGAGAGAGTGCAAAGGTTTCTACTGACTATTACTAAGTCATTCAAGTTCCTAAACTGGAGTCCTTCAGATTACATGGTATATACTGAAGCTGCTAAGCACTGTGGGTGGTCATGAGGTGAACACCGTGTGTGTCTAACAGGGATAAAGGCTGCATGGATGAGATGCTACCGAAGTGAGCCTTGAAGAATTTATTTAGTTTAGATAGGCAGAGAGGATTAAGGCATGACTTTTGAGAATAAAACAGTGAGTGAAGATTTCCTTGAAGCTCATTTAAACCACAGTAAAACAGTCAATAACAAAGCAAGCCCCTCCTGGGTGCTGCTGTTTCAAACTTTCAGGGAGGTGAATATAGTTCATTCTTACCTGCTTCCCATAGTCCCTCTTGCTTCCTGCTCAACTCTCTCAGGATTGCTTTCTTAGACATGAGAATTGGAATTAAATTTCAAGGAGTTGGACTTGGACTTGGAGCCATGTTAATAATGGCAGACGTTACTTTTCTTTATCAAGGACAGCAACAGGATTTTGAATAATTGCAGACAAGTGAGGAATATATTTATATATTTGACTCGTTTACTTACAATGTTGCTAGTTTCCACCTTTTGTCTTTTGTCTGTCTGAAGAGATGATGGTAACAATAGCCAGATTTTACAGATTCTAGTTCATTTTGGCATAAGATAAAAATAATGATAAGTATTTAAAGCTACAAGTTTTAAGTTCTTATTCATGTATTTAGTTTCTTTAAAACGCTCATTGAGTTCTACGTAATGATACCATAAGGCTAAGGGTTCCTTATTTCAAGCCTTCCCATTCTGTCTTCTACTTAGTCTACTAAACTGGTGAGTTTGACCACTGAATTTTGGAGGTCTTGTTGTTTGACATGTTTATTTTCAAACTTTGATTTGACTTTTTTTTATAGCACTCCTGTTTATCAAATTAATCTTTCATATTCCATGTTGGCTTATTTCTTATTAAGCAGTTTGTTTGTATTTTCTTCAAGTTAATCCAGTTTATTCATGACCTTTTTGATTACACTGAACATATGACAATCCTTTTGAATTGAATCCTTTGCCTGCAATTTCATGTATATCATTCTTTCTCAAATCTATTCCTGTGTGGCTGTTTACTTTTGGAGAAGTCATGCTACCCTGACATGATATTTCTTGTGTTATCTTTGTTGAAACTTGCACATCTGGGGCCAGCCTATTGGTTAGTATTTTTCAAAAATCTATATTATTTCATTTAAATATTTATAGTGTCCAGGTAGAACTAAGTTTTGATAAAGTTGAAGTGTAGTTTCTTCCTAGGAGACTATGGATGTCACTCAGTAGCTTGACACTCAGCCCAGGGACTTAGGCATGCTGCCCAGAACCACTCTCAGAGTAGAAAACATTTGTTTTATAAATAGGCCAAGGATATGCTTTGTAGAGCACAGTATGGTAAGGTGGGAGGGGTGCATTGTCAGACCCATGCTGAGGCATCCCTTCCCTTTGACAGGTATAGTGTAGATTAGAGTTTAGAGTCTATCTGGGTATGGGAAGGAGAGTAGAGGAGGGAGGAGAGAGAGAGAGAGAGAGAGAGAGAGAGAGAGAGAGAGAGAGAGAAGAAGGGTAGGAGAAGGAGGGAGGGAGAGAGAGTGTGAAGAAAAAGAGGAGGAGGAGGAAGAGGAGGAAGAGGAGGAGGAGGAGCACTAGTCCAGGAATAGGTGGAAAGAGGGAGGAGAGTGTTGGGTGGAGCATAGAAGGGATACCAAAAAGAGTAAACACAGATGATGGAAGAAACAACTGCAGGTGGTGGATAAAGCAAGTGCAAAGACAGAATAGTAGCCAATTAAAAGCAATCACCCTTCCACCCCACACACAGACAGCAGTAACTTCAGAGAGCAAGGACAGCACTCTTAAGATGTTGTGGTATGACTTCCCTAAGGGTGAATATGGAAAGCAACTAACCAGAGAGAAACTAGCTCTTCCTATCAGAAAAACAGAGAAAGAAAAAAAAGAAGACTTAGTTAAACATGGCAGAGAAAACAAAGGATAGGAAATACTAGCAACCCATAATAGTGAAAACAAATACTTTTAGATGGCATAAGATAAGAGAGGAGAGAGGAATGAGGTGGGTTGAAGAGTTGGCGCTTATTTGAAGACCCCACTCAGGAGAGTAAAATGGTGGAAGACAGAGAGAAGAATGGGAAAGAAAGAATGGAACATTAAAAAACAAAATAAAACAAACCCAACAAACCCACTAAGCGCTAAGTGAGTAGTTTATATCTGCACACTCCATATTTGAGATGCTTTGATAGGGAGATCAGAAGCCTCAACCATCCCATTCCTTCTGCTAATGCCAGAGATAGGGGTGGGAGGAGCAAGAGGGGGAGGGAGTGCAGGAGGGAGGGAGGACTGGAGGAAAGGAAAGAGAGCTTCAGGTCACAAAGAGGGGAATAGAGGAGTAAAGACCAAGAGGGATGATATAAAATAAGACAAGAAAAATAGCTAAAATAGTTTAAATAATGTAAACAAAAACTGGAAAAACAAAACAAGAAAGAAACTGGTCGCCTTCATCCCAGGGTGTCACTCCATGGGTGAGTGCCTTGCCAAGGAGCTTTCTTTCTTTTCTTGTTTTTTTGAATTGGCTCCTTGTGGTGAAATGGAACCTTTGTTTTATTTGGCCTCCTGTGCTGGTGTTTGTTTTCTCTGCCAGCAACAAGGACCTGTGGTTTGTGGCAAGTAGTTGTCCTGAATGTGAATCAAGGTCAAAGCATCTTTGACTTCCTAACTAACTCTTGACCAGTCTCTTTTCTTGAGGTTTTTTTTTTTTTCCTTCAGTGTGACCCTAGATACATAGGTATAGGAAAATGTACATATCTAGCATGTAGTGATAATAAATTATAAAGAAATTTATCAAGGCAATTTTGGTATACATTGATTTCTTACCATTAAACACTAAAGTAAATTTGTATACTAATGAGATAGTTATCAGTGTATTGTTTTACATAAAGAATCAAATGCTGGTTAAATATTTGATACTCCAAAACAAAGGGCATCTTCAATATTTTTCAGAATTAACTAATATTTTTACTTATAATCAATGTGTGAGTGGTACTTCATCATATATATAGCATAGAATGAAAGAAAGTTCTTATGCCGGGCGGTGGTGGCGCACGCCTTTAATCCCAGCACTTGGGAGGCAGCACTTGGGAGGCAGAGACAGGCGGATTTCTGAGTTCGAGGCCAGCCTGGTCTACAGAGTGAGTTCCAGAACAGCCAGAACTACACAGAGAAAGCCTGTCTCAAAAAACCAAAAAAAAAAAGAAAAGAAAAGACAGTTCTTTGGGGCCATTTTTAAAATTGGTAGAAATTTTGTCCCAGCTCCAAGCCAAAATTCCTGGTATGAGTTTTTATGAAACCTATCAGCAATTCAAACAGCAATTTAAAAATGTTGAATGTTCTAACACAATACAGTCCAAAGATGCATTAATTTGATACGTCTATGCTGAAGAATGGTGATCATCAGGTTTTTTTCTCTTTTTTAAAATTCCTTGACCATTGTATACATGAATATAAATTTCACCCTGTCTCCCCAATTCAGTCTCTCTGCTGTCTCCCTCTCCCTCTCCCTCCTCCCCTGCCTCTCTCCTTCCTCATCTTTCTTTCCTTCCTTACTCATCTCCTGTTGCCCTGTCTCATTCCTGTTGTCATTTCCTCCTCACACTGAAACCCTTCTTCCCAACTTCCTACTGTCCTGCCTTTCATGTACAGGACTAACTGAATCTAAATAGTATTTCAGGAATGCACATGGTTGGGTTGTTATTGTCTTTTACAATTTCCAAGAGAGAAGTTGTTCCCAACAGCTTGAGAAGCAGGGATTGGAGGTGGCCTTTTTGTCTCTAGAGACTGGGCAAAGCTACTAGTGTTATGGGAGCTCCATGCTGGTTTCTTTGTGTTCTGGGCTTATGGGAGGTGTTCCTACAGATCTATCCCTAATAGATTCACTTGTCTCAGCCCATGCTTCTTCTGGGAGTTGGCTTCCATGCTGGGCTTCAGGAGAGGGAAGGAGGTAAGGCTCTTCCTATCAGCTCAGGCCAGAGTGGCTGTACTTGGAGCTCTCCGCGGTTCTGACTAAGTTTTTTTTTTTGCTCTAACTGAAGCCATGGTTCTCAACCCTTCTTGTGCTGCAACTCCTTTAGAACAGTTCCTCCTGTTGTGGTAATCCCAACCATAAAATTGCTTATATTACTAAATCATAACTGTAATTTACTACTGCTATGTATTATAATGTAAACATCTGACATGCAGAATATCTGCTATGGGACCCAGTGAAAAGGTTTTTCAACCCCTAAAGGGGTCTCGACCCACAGGCTGAGAACTTCTGAATTTACAGGCGTGCTCGCGCGTGAGAACCCCCTGGGTTCCCAGAGCACACTGTGTATGGTGGAATCCCTGTCTCCATAGCCACCCATCTGGCTTCTGATTCAACGAGGTCTTTCCAAAATGACTTCAAACCACTGATCTGGTCCAGCGTCCAAAAGAAAGTGCAGGCAGGGGTCATGGAAAGCATGTGGTATGTGGATCTTAGGATCCGTGCATGGTTGGGCCGCACATCAGCTCAGTGATGGGCCGTGTTGTTTTCCCTGTGAGTTGGCTGTTTATTTTCTGTCCTCTTCCCACTACTGGCTGGCAACCCTTGTTCCTCATTGGCCATGCTGTGCCATGCTCTCTAGCTCGTTTTCTCTTACTGTTTGATGTCCAAAATTTCTAATATCAATCACGATAGATCTGTGTGCGCTTTGTGTTGCTCTTTGTCTTTAGCCTTTTGGTTCCTGGTCTCTGAGGTTGCACTCATTCTTCTGTTTGAGATAACCTTTTCCCGTGTGGCACAAAGCCCCTGGAAATAGACTCTGACTCTGCTTGGTGTTCTGAAGCTTGCACTGCTGCCCTCCCCAGAGAGAATAGCATAGCTACTCTTCACTGTTTCTATATCCCTGAAGATTCTAACAGCCTGTGTGAGTGTTGTTCACCACCAACTTTTGCCTCTTTCTTCAACCTGTGTAACTTACACAAACTGAACAGACATAAAGTGATTTCCTTGTACTCTCAAATGTCAATTTAATGGACTTCTGATTCTGGCAATGCATAGCTCCTTTGTATGTGCCGACTAGCTTCCTCCTGTCACTCCTTCCCCCATCTCCTCTCCACTCTTATCTATCTCTCTTCTCACTTCAGTTTCTCTAGTCTCTTCCCTCCAGTTTCCTCTCTGCCTCTCTCCCCTCATTTCCCCCTGCCATATGCAGCAATAAACAGTATGATGCCTTTGTGGAAGACAGTATCCCTTGGTTGGTGACAGTTATGTGTGTCTCCATAGAGGATTTCAGCTCATTGCTTCTTTGTAGTTATAATTCCAAGATATTGGTTGTACATCTTAGCATCAAAATAGAAAAAACTTTTAAAAAACAAACAAACAAACCAAAAAAGACTTATTTTAGCAGTTTTATTGAATCCATTCATCAGAGAATAAAACAGAGCCTTTTTTTAAAAAAGGACGTATTTAGTTAGTTTTATTTTATTTATTTGAGTGCGCTATCTGTATGTATACCTGTGTGACAGAAGAGGGCATCAGATCCTATTATAGAGAGTTGTGAGACCCCATGTTGCTGTTGGGGATTGAACCCGGGACCTCTAGAAGAACAGACAGTGCTGTCTTCAGTGCTGCAGCATTTATCTCTTCAGCACCCTAAAATGCAGATTATAGCTAGAGTAAGAGAGTGTCTGAAAACTACCATACTTTCAGTACCACAAATTAAGTGATAATTCTATAAGCTTTACTACCCAGAATTCATGGCAAGTTGAATCCGAGTGATATAACTGAAGTTAAATAGAGAGCAGCAGGAGAGGTCAGACCAGGCAGAGCTCCACAGAACATTCAGCCCTTTTCTCTCTCTCTCATTTTTTCCCAGATAGCCATCAAATGGAAATGAGGGCACTATTTTCCCTAACTGATCCACTTGACTCTGTGTACACTTCTCTATTGCTCTTAGACTTTTCATATTTCTCCATATGCAATCTGATGTCATCAAACTTTCTGCAAAACATAAGGCAGTAATTCTTGGTAGCATCTTAACCTGCTAAAATCAAGACACTTTTTCTCTTGAGATTTATCTATACATTCTCATCCTACCCCCTCACAAGGCTTTTTACTAATGTTTTGTGCATGCCAGAATCTCGAGTCAGATTCACTTGGAGCTGATATTCATTACATTATCAAAAAAAAAAAAAACAAAAAGGAAAAAGAAAAAGAAAAAATGGCCTTGATTGGCAGAAGTCTCTGCAAACATTGGCATGTTCATTTTGGTTTTAAGCAAGCTTCTGCTCTTTGAACTGACAGAGAAAGGCAGAATAGCTTGTTTTATAAGTTGTGTTATGGTAATCTGGAGATGTCAGACCAACCGTTGGTTTTGTTGCTGCTGTTTGTTTTGTTTTAGTGGATTTTGTTTTGTTTTAAGTTAAAAAAATCCCATTTCAGCAATACCAGCTTCCTTAGGCTGCCACACACAAAGAAAGTTGACACAGAGATTTTCCATAGCCAATGGAACAATAAAACTCCCTCAGCCAATTATTTCCTTGAATCTCATATTAAATCTTCCAGAGAAAATACAAGACTGATATATAGGAAACTCAAATAAATTCTTTTCTTCTAAAAACAGAAATATGCCTTCCTACTCTTTTATTAAATGTGAATGAAATGTGTTTATTTTAAAATATGATTATTATAAAGACAATAATCAGATGGTATGGTGGCTCCAGTTTAAGAGTATTTGGTGATATAACATGAAAGATGAAGGCAGCAAGTGCTATGGCCAATAATTTAAAGATAATTATATGATCAGCTAAATTAAAGTTAAGAGAAAACCAGCTTTCAAGGCACAGGAGAACTCTAGGACATATTATCTAGGCTCTTGCTACCTTGGGTTCACTGAAGTCATGAGCATAACTAAGAGTCAGCTTTGATCTTATTCGCTGCTTGGGATTTTCACATTTAAGCTTCATTTCATTAGCAGATGTCCATCCACTGAAATAGAGCAAAGCACATACCTGAGACAATCCTGGATCTTATATGATTGAAAGTGTTTGTGAGACGGGAAAGAAAAATAGTTTGGAATAAGTCCACTTAGCATCTGTCTGGTCTCTATCATTCCAGTTTGACCCTTAAAAAAAAGTTCCCCTATTCAAAGCTTTCTGATGTGTGTCTGGAGTTCATGTAGTTCTGTTAATCAATTTACTCAGTGGACCCTTGTTGTACGCTTCTTTTTTTTTTTTTTTGTTCCAGGAAATAGTATCACTTATATTCTGTAATTATTATGTCCATTATAACATGTCTGTATATTTTGTTTGCTCATTCATGTTCATGATTTGAAATCATTACTCTAGAGTTAAAACCCTACTTAAAGTGTTATTATGTATATAATTATAAACTCTTTCACTATGATTTCACAATAAATAAATCATTACTTCTAGGAGGAACGAGTGTAGCTAGCTGTCTTAGCTACGCTTAAACTTTCAGATTGCTTGAGCATCTTTATCACTTCTGTAGCTTCTTTATATTGAAATATATTTAGCATTTTCTACAGGGAAACCTATACTGCATGGAAAATTCTAGAAGGAATAGCTGGCATATGACTCATTATAGTAACTAGCTTGCTGTTTAATATATCAAGTTTTTTTCTTGATCTACTTTGTCTGCCGTTCTTGAGGTTACTAATAGGGCCTCAAACATACCACTGTCCCATTTTTAAATCACCAGACCATTCCTCTTTCATAATTGTCTGCGGTATTTATCTTCACTAGACCACCCAGGATTATACTGACTCTGTCGCTGTGGTTACTATCGTTCCTACTCATCTTACTCTGTTCTTTCTGTTTTACTCATGTATTTATTTTCTCCTGTGTTTATAAACATCAACATTATATTCTCTCTCTCTCTCTCTCTCTCTCTCTCTCTCTCTCTCTCTCTCTCTCTCTAAGGTTTTTCAAGACAGGGTTTCTCTGTGTAGCCCTGGTTGTCACTCACTCTGTAGACCAGGCTGGCCTTGAACTCAGAAATCCGCCTGCCTCTGCCTCCCAAGTGCTGGGATTAAAGGTGTGCACCACCACTGCCCGGCTTTTTTTTTTTCCATTATATTCTCAAATTGTACACTGCTGCACATTGCTAGTGGTTTATGACTCGCTCGCACTTTTTTATTCACTTGTCAATTTTATCAGGTACTTCATCAACTGATGTTATTAGAAATACTCCTCCATTTATCCTTAAACTTCTTTGTGGAATCATGTCTCTTGCTAAGATGACAATGATGATTATTATGCACTTGGAAGTTAGTTGACAGGAGCCACATTGCAATGAGGACACATGCCAAGGTTCTGAGTAAAGGCGACATTTGAAAACAGTCCTGACAGCCATTTGACCTTTTGTAGAATGAGCTCTTATTACCACTAGTTAGAGAGACAACCAAAGCAGTATTTCCTCCCTCTTTTTATACTCCTGTAAAAAGAAACAGAAGCAAAGGTGGATCTTAGACAGTGCACACTGAACTTCTGATCTTGGTCTCCCCCAGTGGTCTCTTTGGAAAATGGTTCTGCACTAACCATTGGTGATACCCACCGGCAACCAGAGCATGTGCATTTCAGAGATATTGTGCAGGCTGGGACATGCTTTCCATCATAAAAAGATGTACGAATAAATTCTCCTGAATTCTTTACCTGATATTCTTTTTAACTCACCTCCATTCCTTCCCCCCCTTATAATCAAGGCTCCTTTCAGCACAGGGCATCAGGTGGTTTATCTAGGGAAGAAGAAGAAAAATAAAAGAAAAAAACCAGCAGAAATAAAATCAATTATTGAATCTTTTGCATTGACAACCTCCTCAGGTGACTCTGATCCCCCTACCCTCGCCATGATTCTTCCCTTCTTCCCGATGACCCCTGAAAAGAGGAGAAAAGGGTGAGAAGGGCAAAGGAAATGGTCCACACTGGGCAGAACTTCAGTTGGAGAAGATATCAAGGGTGTAGAGATCTTCCAGAAAAGGGGAAATCCATTGTAGAAGAAAGGGAAGCGGGCTCTGGAAGGGTGAGTGCCCCCAGCCTTGTCTGTGCAGGCTCTGGTTTGCATCTCTTAATGCCCAAGTCCAGTTAGAGTTGCATGTCTGTATTTTGTTTGTTTGCTTTTATTTATTTTTTTTGTTTTGTTTTCTTTGCCACAAAGAAGCATAGTCCTGCTTGCCATAACTCTCCTGTTCAACAATGGTCATGCTTTAAATGATAGACAAGACGGTTTCTGTCATCACTAGAATGTAAAATATACCTGTGTCAGCATCTTCACAGATAAGTTATAGTTAGGAGAGTACATCCAATCTGATGAAGACAGTCTCCTCTGCCCTCTCCTATGGCTCTGAAGAGATGAAGGATTATCCATTTCTCAAGCTTGTGTGATCTTCATTTCTCTAGTCATGGTGTTAGCAATCCAAAGAGACAGATTTAAGTTATTTTCTTTCCAACCTCTTCTTTAGACTAGGTTTTTTATTGTCCAAAAATGGGAAATAATGGAAGTGGAGGAAGGGTTAGGGGACGGTTCATTAACTAAAGCATTTGCCTTGAAAGCACATGGACCTGCACTTGATTCCCAGCACCGATTAAAAGGCTGAGTATGGTAAGCACTTGTGCCTCAGAGCTGGGAACATATAGACAGGCAGGTCCCTTGGGCTTACTAGCTGGGCAGCCTCACACATGTGGTAAGATGAAGACAAATGAGAGACTCTGTTTAAAAATAAAATTGGGACATCTCCCTAAGAACTGTACTTAAGGCTTCTTCTGGTGTCCATACACAGGTTCACATGTGGATGCATATATTACACATACACACATGCACACACATGAACACACAGAAAAGAAAAAGTGGGAAACCTGATATATTGCAATCAGTCAATAAATCATAAATAAATATTGTACTCAGGCTATCCCCACACACAAGCTCTGGATCGATCACAGTTATATCTAGGAGAAAATGTCAACCAAGGATTAAATTGCAGTAGCCACAATAGTCATCATTTCTTCTTTCAGAAGTCCGCATCCATATGTGTCAGCTTTTGCTATTTGTATATTTATGAGGGACATAAACCTTAGTATGACCTTGTTTCAGTGATGTTGTTTTCCTCTTCTGGCTACTCTGGGCTGTGTTCTTTAGAATTCATATCTACAGCTTTAATGGGTCCAGTGTTGGGTTTACTAGCAGCAGTACTTGAAGAGAAAAGGAATGTAATTTTGTTTTAGGCACTGAGGAAGTTATGTGGGGATTTTCATCCTAGATCCTTAGGCCAATGTTCTATCTCTTATCTCTCAAACCAAAGGGTATGAGCAATGGCAACAAATGTATCTTCATAAAAATTAGGTTCCTGACTGACTTTGTTGAATACCCGTAAGCAGATGTCTAACAAATATATTCATTAAAATTGTCACCGATTAAAAATATTGGAATAAAAATGGCAAATAATAAGTTATACAAGATCATAGATTTTGTTATATTTTCATGTTTATAAAATAGAAAAGGAACAAAAAACTTAGTAAAGGGAGATATGAAGGGTAGATGGCCCAACAGCTCAACTAATAACAATAAGAAAACAAAAGAAAGCTTTAAAAGATGAGGAAGAGAAAAACATGTACCACAGGGCTGATTAATTCAAAAAAGCAGAGACTTGGGAGAAAGGAATAGGAAAGGAGGATTAAAACTTGCATATTAAAAGTGGGGTGTGGTGCTCACACAATCATAGCTCTTGGAAAGCTGACATAGTACTCAAAGCCAGAGCCCTGCCTGGGCCTCTTTGTGAGTCTAGAGGAGAACAAGAGAAGACAAAGAAATTAGATGTGAAAATGAGAAGACAGAATAGGAAGCTCTGAAGGAAAGAGAGGCCTGTGTGTGCAGATTGGTGCAGTGCTTCCTGACTGTGTACAAGGCTTTGGTTTTATCCCGAGAACCACAGAAAAGAAACAGATTGGGGTGGATTTGAAATAGCATAAAAGCAAATGTATGAAATGATTAACTTCAGGAGATAAAATTTCCCATTAAAACTAAATAAGAAATGAAGTGCAAGAAGGTAATGGGAATAATGAGGTCAGTCAGCAGTCCAGTCCTCTGCCAGGTAATCCTGACAGCAGCAGTGATCCAAGCCTTTACCTACTAACTTTTCTTTCAGGATTCTCTTCAGCTCAGTCTTTGGTGGGAACCTAGTCTGTGCTCCTTAGCTCCCTTGACTTTCATTTGAGGTGGTTGCCTAGTAGCCAGAGGGTGTGGTTTACAGACTGAGCTAATTCTGATTGCTACCTTTCTGGTCAGGGCACCTTGGAGTGGACTCCAAGCTTTCTACCAGCTGACCCAAATCTCCACTTCCTTAGAAGGTCTAGTTATGGATGGCGAAATGGTTATGTAGATGCAGCAATTCAAACCTAGGGGTTGTAGAGACTGGGGGGTGGTGGGCTTTACCTTGCCAGTGTCCAACTTTCCACTACTTAGCTCCTGTGCATAATCACTTGCAACCAACTGCTTGATCACCAATCCAGGAGCTCAGAGTTTTCCTTGGTAGCTTCTGAATGGAGGTCCTTTTAGGGTTTCAGATCATGGAAGAAATGGCTGTAGTGGCTATTTTACATTCCAAAGCAGACCTGGCCTCTATGGCCTCTCAGCATCTGTTACTCCCTACCAGGCATGTTCTACCCCCAACCCTGAACTTTTCCTGCCCAGTGACTTGGCTGCCTTTCCCCCAGAAGTTCTTAGCTATATAATTCAGACATTTTGGTTTCTTTATCCCCCCACCCCCTTCACACCCCGACCCCTTTGCCTTCTCTCTGTGCATGTGGGTTTTCTCTCTTTTTCCCCTCCTCTCTTTCTCTCATGGAGATTTCCCTGGCTTCCTTCTTTAGGGTCTGTGAACTCATCCAACCAAGAGCAGTTTCCCTGCATTTATATATTTTAATCTGGTTTGAATTGACTTATTTTACCAGCAGGGAAATAACTTATCAGTCCCTAAGTAGCTGAGGATGACCTTGAACTTCTGATCCTGTTACTTCTACTTTTCAAGTGCTGAGATTACAGGTTTACAACAGACATGTTCTATCTATGTGGTTTTGGAAGTTGAATCCAGAACCTCAAATATACTAAACAAGCATATCAATATCTGAGCCCCTGAAATCCTGACTCTCTGGTTTTCCCCTATAGCTAGACCAGAGCTTCAAGCTGGCCCTCTCTGCCTCAATGTGTTAGCACTCAACTATATGTTCCCGGAGCCAGGACAATGCAAGGACTCTTGATTCCCAATGCCTCAGCCTGAAGGAGTTTTGCAAAATGCACCGGGCCCTGTACACTGACTGAATGAGTCCGTGGAAAAGGAGAAAATGGCCTCAGTGGCAGTGTGCTGTGTACAAACCAGGGTGCACTTTTTCTCTGTACTTCTGCTCAGTGCTGTGGACTGTGCCTCCCGGGTCTCTTCTCTTGATTTGGATCCTGCCCTGTTTGCTGTAGTATTTATGTAGGCTACATTTGGGAGCTTCCTCCATGATCCTTAACTTCTGCTTTCTAAACACTTTGGAGGGATGTATGAATATGTTATAGATGTACTTGTGCCTTTTCTGCCCCTCCTTCCCTCCCTCCCTCCTTCCCTCCCTCCCTCCCTCCCTCCCTCCCTCCCTCCCTCCCTCCCTCCTTCCATTTCCTTTTCTTTGTTTGTTTGTTTCTTTCTTTCTTTCTTTCTTTCTCTCTCTCTCTCTCTTTCTTTCTTTCTTTCTTCTTTTTGCCTCTTCACAAGTGGAGCTGTAGTGAGAGTTTTCAACTCTTTTTTCCCTTCTCCCTCTATCCTGTCACCACATGATCCCATATGCACATGTATGCCCCTGTATTTTCTTTCTGTATGTTTTTCCAAATTATACTATTGGTTTTCAATAAATATATATATTTACTTATTTCTTTGAGACAGGATCTCACTATGTAGCTGTGGCTGACCTGGCTTCAGATTCACAGAGGTCTACTTTGCCAGGCTCTCAACTGTTTTTATTTTGTTCTATTTCTCAAAAAGCCTGTTTGTCTCCTGCTGAAAGGTCAGTGTCTCCCCATTGTTGCCTGTCATGTCTTGTGCTCTCCAGCTGCCCCAGACCCATCCTCCAGAGAGGGTACTGATGATGAGGAGTCATGAGTTGGCCATCTTCTTCTTTGTGGGGAGATTTTAGTAAAGCTACATGCTATAGTTCAGGTGAATGTGGGCACAGCTGCACCCCTAGCTCTCCCCTTTGCTCATAACATGAGATCTTACACAACTGGGTCTTGCCCATTCGCAAGATCATTCTCTGAAAAACTGCCAAGATGTGTCTGTCTCTTGCTCTTCGCTCTCAGTACCTTTCCCTTTTGAACATTTTAGAAATGGACTATGTAAGCACCCCGGCTAGACTTTTGTCCTGGGATGGAATCACTTAGAGAAGGAGACACATGTCTTCCACTGAGATTTAGTCACGGTGTAGTGACATAAGGGAATTTCATAGGAACAGGAAGATAACCAAAGATCCCATGTGGCATTAATCTTCTCCATGCCTGTTGAGTGAGTACTAACCTTGTGCCAAGCGCCGAGATGAATGCTTCAGTTTTGCAGGGCAAAGTAGAGAAACTAAAGACTAAGCCTAGAGTTTGAGAAGTTCAATTACACTTATGACATCCCAAGGGTGATTTGATTTCTCTGTTGCCCTCAACTTAAGAGAATGACCCTGAACTAAGAGAGAGAAGTGTACACAACCCCACACTAGCTTTTGGTTCTCAAACTGGTTGTCTAAGACTTCTGAATGAATCTTGCAGAGGATTTTGATGTGCCTTCATTTGTCTTCTACACAGTTCCCTGAGTCTAGGGCCAAGGCAGAATGAGCTGGCTGAGCAATTGGAGCTCTGTAACATCACCAGTAGATCTTTTCAAGGATGCTTGTATACTCAAAAGAAAGTCAAAGTCAATATTCACCAAATACTTTTGTACAGCTATGTATGATGTGTGTTCTGGGGATGGGGATGGCTATTTCTCAAACCAAAATGACTGAGAAGAAAGAATGAAAGGAAGGAAGTTTATGAGTTAGAATGTGCACAATAACAGTACCCATCCAACATTTGTTCAATAGTTATATTTACAGACATGAAAATAGATCAATGCTGTATCTTACCTTATCTCCATTACCCCTGAGCCCTTAGCCAATGGTCATGAATAAAGTCATTAAAATTTCATTGATGTATTCTAACAGTGTATCTAACCCTCAGGTACATGTTTCTCTATACATGTAGTATTTGAAACCACTAGGGACATCTAGAGAAGTTGGATTTTGTGGGAGATTTAGTTAAACTATGCCTTTGTTTTAAAATAATTTAACAATCACATAATTAAAAATATTTTGAAAAATTATGGATCCATATAATTCTTTTCTTTTTTATTTTATTAGTTTTTCTACTGATCTGAAGAAAAGTAGAGGTATTTTGGACAATCACTTGGTAGTAAATAATTATGTTAAATATTTGTAATCTGTGACATAGTCATGAAGTTGCTTTGCTTATATCTGAAAGGAATGAGTTCATATGTGTATAAGAATCTCTGAGACAGGATACTTATAGCACTATTCATGATACCTATAAATGATAATCTCAAAGTATCCATCAGCTTTGAGTTAAAGAATAATCTGTTTGGGCTGTAGAGATGGCTCAGTAGATAAAATCTCTTGCTGTTCTTGTTGAGAACCTTAGTTAGGTTTCCCAGCACCTACATGGCAAGTCACAACTGTCCCTAACTCCAATTTCAGGAAATCTAGTGCCCTCTTCTGGTGCCTGTGAGCACCAAGCATGCAGGTTGTACACATAAGTACACATATATGTTCAGGCAAACACCCATACACGTCACAATAAAAATACGAATTTTAAAAGGAATAAATTGTAATACACAATGGGATAATATTACTCAATAAAAATTAAGAATTTACCTTTATAATCAACAATACTGACCTATCTCTTATACAAAAGTTAATATGAGTAGTATGTTCCCATTTCTATAACATTCAAGAATACTAAAAGATAACATTTTAGCAATAAGAGACAAATTGAAAGTATTGATAGGAAGGAAGCATTGATGGAGCTTTCATTGGTTCTAGTAATGTTCTACACACTGATCTGAGATAGATAGTATGGTAACTAGTCTTATGTCAACTTGGTACACATACTAGAGTCATCAGAGAGAAGTGAACCTCAATGGAGAAGATGCTTTCATAAATTGGGCAAGCCTGTGGTGACCAGTTCTTAATGATTGGTGGGGAAGGGCCCAGCCCATTGTGGGTAGTGCTATCCCTGTGTGGTCCTGGATTTTATAAGAATGCTGTCTGAACAAGCCATGGAGAGTAAGCCAGTAAGCAGCAAACCCTATGGCTTCTGCATTTAGTTTGTTGACTTTCTTGAGTTCTTGTCCTGTCTTCCTTTTATGGTAAACAGCAATATGAAAATGTGAGCTGAATAAACCCTTTTTCTTCCAAATTGCTTTGTTCATGGTGTTTCATCACAGCAGCAGAAAACCTAAGACAGGTAGATAGAACAAGGTAGATAGAGAGAGAGAGAGAGATAGGTAGATAGATAGATAGATAGATAGATAGATAGATAGATAGAGATAGATAGATAGATAGATAGATGATAGATGATTGATAGATAGATGACTGATATATGATAGATACATAGATACATTGGTAGATACAAAGATAGATACCTAGATAAGTACACAGAGAGATTCATGGGTAGGTACATAGATAGGCAAATTAAAAAAAAGCAGCACAATTTTGATCATTTAATCTTTAATTCCAACATTTTGGAAACTAAAGTTTCTAAACAGTAGATACTTTCAAAAACCTATTCTGTTCATTAAAAAACAAAACGTTAGTTTGAGATATTGGAATAGCAGTATTGAAGATGTCTTGACAAATAGAAATTATTAAAATGACTTGCTTATTGTTGGACACAGATGTGATACAATTGTTTGATCCAATGTGGGATTGTTGAAGGCTAAATACAGTTTTGAAATGATGCCACTTTAAAAATAAAAAAATGCTCTGGTTGTCAAAGCTTAGTACCACATTGAAACTTTGATTCCTTTAAATTGAGCACCATAGACAAGCCCACTAAGAAGGTACTGTTTATATCGCCATTACTTCAAACTTCGGATAGAGGTCTTTGGAAAATCAACCAGTTGCTTAGAGACTATGTCATTTATGAAAAGAAAAAAAAATTACAAGCTTGCATGAAAATTAGAAACAGATTCATTTTCAGGGTGTGATCCATCTTGACAGGCCTAAAATAATCAGCAAACTGTGAATAACGCCAGGAAGCAAGTCCTGTCCCTGTCAAAGTGTCCAAAAATTAATGCCATGCTAAGGGCTGGAGAAGAGAGTTGCTCAGTGAGTTCTCATGTTTATGCTGCCGTTTATTCAGTAAATAGATGCTAGCTGAATCATCCTTTTTCTCAACATTTTACTTGTCCTAGGTAATCATCAGGTTTTTATCACTGGGTCTTCCTTGGTGTTATTTACCTTATCACTATTGTCTGTGTTTCTGACATTGAGTAATATGCAAAGCAGAATACCCAGTGACTGTTACTGTCTAAGCTTTGATTTTTGCTAACAATTTGAAAAGTACTTTTGTGTCTTATGTTTAATGTGTACATATTCATTATATAAAATAACACAGAGCACTAAAGCCCCTGGGAAATAAGGTTCAGAGTGCTAATTACACAACAGATGTGTCTTCTTTACACTGCAGCTTACAGGTCATCTGGGACATTGGTCAGAATGAAGTCAGACCTGCTGGATTTCCTGACATCCTTAATGGATGTGTGACCCTGATCCTTCCATAGTCATCATTAGATGCAGAGGTGACAGCACCTGGTCTTTTTGAGTTTTTGTAGTGATTATAGGAATTAATGAGAGAGAAAGGCGTTTATGTGCAAAATGGAGCTTCTCAAAGCACAGTTGCTATAACTAGTGATAAAAGTCTCCAAAAAGAATCTTTTCTTCCCTTGTTCCTGCCATGAACCTTACCATACCAAAATCATAACTTTCATTTATAATTAACAGCTTCCACTGAGAGAATGCTGAAATCTCAGATGAGATGCTCAAGACATTTAATATATAAATGGTTCACTTAGAAATTATTTATTTTTTAAATATTTTTTTATAAAATATATGTGTACCACATGTATACCTGATGCCTATGCAGGACATTAGAGTTCATTTACTCCTTGGAACTGGAGTAGCAGATGGTTGTGAGATGGCATGTGGGTACTGAGAATGGAACTTGGATCTTCTGCGAGAACAAGTGCTTGTAAACTAATGAGACATGTTACAAATTCCTATACTTCACGTTTATTCCTTATTTATTTATTTGTTTATTTGGTTTGATTTGTCCTGACAGAGTTTGTCTGTGTAATAACCCTGGTTATCCTGAGCACACTTTGTAGACCAGGCTGGCCTTGAACTCACTGAGATCTGCCTCTCTCTGCCTCCCATGTGCTGAACCTAAAGGCATGCGCCACCATGCCACCACACCTGGCCCTCTATTTATTCCTTTTAAGTATTTCCTTTTTAGTGTTGGGAAGCTAATTCAGCATCCTGCAGATACAAGGGATGTGCTTGACCACTGAGCACTCACCCTGAGGCCTTTTAGCCAAGGACTTTTGGCTAGGTCATAAAATATTGAGATCTTGTACTTAGAATAAAATTTTTTGCTGATACTTTAATCTTAGCCTAGATTATTCTCACTGATTCGAAAAAAAAAACTTGTAAAAAAATTAGAATTGGAGTCATATGTAAAACCATAGTTTTAAAGGGAATTCTTAAGGCACAAGAACAGTTCATCAGACTTGCATGCAATCAGAGAGATGAAACAGAGTTTTCTAATTACTAGAATGCTTCAGCTGGTGAAGGGCCAAATTATATCTTGCATATATTGTGCATGATGAAGCAGAATAGTCTGGCCAACGGATATAAAAGCAAAGATTGTGTATTGTTTTAAATTTGAGAAGTTTAAATATTTTTGCATGTTCTCTCAATGCTTTATACAGTGGAGATGGATGGGGATTTGGGGTAGTTGGTTTTAATTACAAAAACATTTTATTTCAGATGCCTGCTGATATTTATTCAAGCTCTCACTCTTATATTGTTACTATATTACAATGCAAAGTAAAATTTGAAAATACAACTAATTATAATAAATATTCTGTTAAAATATATAGCTAATGCTATTTCCCTTCATTAGTTTAAAATAACTTTGAACTCTTGTTTTTTGTTTGTTTTCTTAATTTTAGTTTTTTTTTTTTTTTTTTTTTTTTTTTTTTTTTTGCTTGCTTAGGTCATTTAATGTTCTACTTTGGTCAAAGAAGGAGGTTTACATAAACAAGAAATTTAACTTGTTGTGTTAAACTTGCCTGTTTAAAGAAAAGTATCAAAATCTAAAACGTGTTCTCATGCTGTTTTATTGGTGAGGTCTTCTGTTCTGCTTGGTGTATGCAGAATTCTGGGAAAGTATAAACAGGTGGCTGAAGGGGTTCTGTGCCTGAGTGATAAGACAGACTTGACTGAATACAGCAAATCCTGACCTGCCCCTCACTGCCCCAAGTTTCGTTCACTTTTCAATATTGCATGTCAATTTCTGTGAAGCAATACATGCTAGCTATTATCTTTGCAGATGCGTTTCAAGTATGTCACACATGCCACGCTCCAAGGGCATGTAATTAATTCAACTTGACTTCATTCAGAACAGGTCTGTGACTCAGCTCCTCTTTAATAAGCTTGGCTTAATTAGTCAATTAATTAACTTCTTGTGCTGTTGATTGAACCTAAGGCTTGGCATATGCTTCACAAGTGTTTCCCTGCTGAGCTATTTACTAATCTCTAACACTGGCCTTCTAAGAAAAGAATTAAACCACGAGTGTCTAACCTTACAGGGTTATGGGTGTTCATTGTCTCTACTTCAATGAGACTTTCTTAGGATCCTTGAGGTCACATGTACTTTAATGTTTCTGGACCGCATTTGTGAAGTTTGCATTGTTTGTTTTTGTTTTTATTGCTTTTCGTCTGTCTCTGTACCCAAATGGCAGAAGCAGGTAGAATAAGTCTTTGTTATGAAGAAGCAGCAGAGAGCAGTATGGATGTTTTATTGGGCCAGGAGTCACACTGGAAGCTTCACACACCTTTCACACGCTGGAAGTTCTCCTTTCCATTAGTTTTCCATAGCCAATGATATGGAACCAAAACACAAGGACTAGAATTATGGGCAAATGGAGAGTACAAGCAGGAATCACAAAGTTGATGCTAACAGAAGTCAGAAAAACTAAACTACGCAATGGTGCAAAAGCATCTAGATTCTCTTGAAACCAAGAGACATGAGTCTTGATACTGAAGTCCAGACAACCAGGATGGATCAACAGGCTTAGAGAATAGAGAGAAATTCTTTTTAGCAACTTGCCAAAGAGTACTTTTGAGAGTCATGCAGTCTTCTAGTTCTGAGGCTGGCTCAGATTCAAAGGCAAGTCAGGAAAAGCTCAATAACATAGCTTCGCCCATTTTCCAGAAGGAACCTTGGAGACTGAGATCATGTTGATGACTTTTTAAAAGGATGGCTGTCGTGCAGTGCTCTCGCCTAGGGATCGCGGGCCGATGGAACCACCGCAGGATACCGGGGTTGGCAGCGGCTAGAGTCAGCTCCAAGCCAGGCCAGCGAGGGTGGGCGAGCAGACTCCGGGGTCGGGGGCGTGGAAGGAGCCAGCCGAGCCAGTCCAGGGCCTTCAGCAGCCGACGGGGCGGGGCTCGCTCCACAGCGGCCTCTGGTCGCCCGAAAACCGGAGCCGGACCTTCATCCCAGTCCCCAAAAGCGAGAAAGTGTTGTCAGCTCTTTTAGTTCTCTCCTTCCGGGAGTCACTCGTGAGAGCCCACGGAAGAAAAGTGTCTCAGCTCTTTTAGTTCCCTTCTTCCGAGAGTAGCTCCTGAGAGCCTACGGAAGAAAGGTGTTTCAGCCCCTTCAGTTCAGCTCGCTCTTCCCGCTGAGGAGAGAGGAGAGTGTTGTCCTTTGAAGTGCGCGACTGGCAACGGGCGACTGGTGAGGGATCGCAAAAACACTCCGACAACAGGAGACCTTGCACCACACAGCAGTAGTAGTTTAATTTGAGCTCTGGAATTATATATATACAGTTTCGGGGAAAGAACAGGTAGCCCCTATTGGTTTGGCTTGGGTGTTTGAGGATGCCTTATTTGCATGGAGGTGCTATCCTATGTGATAAGGGTCACGGGTCTCTTTGTGAGAAGCGGAAGCTAAGAGGGCCATCGGCGTGGGAAATCTGAAGCAACCTTCCGTCCTGTGACTCTTTTCAGGCCGAGGTTTCCGGAGCTTCGAAGATTTCTACCAAGCTTTCTGGCTTTCTCATAGCCCACTGCCCCACAGATGGCTTCTAGAGTCTCATCAGGAAGATGTGTCAAATGTCCCATCACCTTGTGCCATGCTGTGTACACGTTGTTTGTGAAATCATGTGTCTGCTCCATCCTCTATCATTTGAGGGTATGCATCTATCACTCCAACAAGCTTAGTGTCAATGCCTTCTGCAAGCCTGCAGAGTCTTGGAATGGTGCTGTTGCCTGTGAGCTGGCCACCCTGCCCTGAGGCTTGATGCTGATCTTACGAGAAAGTGACTATAAATAAGATTACCCTCTTCTTTGGTTGTGGGGATGGATTCAAGTGTGTCTGATAAGCAGTTGGTCTGTAAAAATCCAACTCAAATATTCTTCCTTGAGGGTAGAGCAGCTAAGATCTAAGATGTCTGTTGTTTTATCAACTAGTATGAGATAGCTCAGGCAAGGCTGTTTATTAGTTACTAATTCCCTCTGGATCAGACATTGAGAGATCAGTTTATATTTTCAAAGTAAGAAAACTGAACCCAAATGAGAATTGCAGGATAGTCACAGCCTGACTTAATTACCTTAGAGTACCTAGGATGACAGGAGTTAGCCAGTGTCTGAGCTATTCTCTATCTTAATTCTAGGTGCTTAGTGTCCATACGTTATTAACTGTGGCGTTCTTGTCAGAATAAACTCAATGTGCTTCTCCAGTATTACAAAGTGTAACTGACAGTTGTTAGATCATTAAATGCAGAGCCAACAGACTTGGCCTTTTCATAATATTTTACTTTTAAGGATATTTTGCATGCTATATTGTTTATCTTAAATTATAGGACTATTGCATATGGATTATGAAATGTCTTCTGCAAGTAGGCAAACTGGGATCTGGGGATCAAAGATCTGTGTCCAAATTTATATAGTTGATAATTTAGGTAAAGGCATGGCTCAATAATCCACCTCTAAATAGATGAACTCACTAAAACTCCTGAGACAGAGAACATTTCCACATACCTGTAGGTCCCTTGCTCAGTTAGGTGTTACTGTTCCGGACTTGTTCATGTTCTCTTCTGAACCTTGTCATGACAGTGCCTTGGCTACTTGTGCATTGAACAGTGCTCACATGTGTTGCATATCACTTAACAAATTATGCTGTGCTCAGATAGATGTGTGAGAAACAGTGGTCTTTATGTTCCAAAATTATTCTCTGGAGTTCACCTTAATCTAACCTTTGTGGTGGCTGTTTTTAATCTTATTTTAAAAAGGATTTCCCTTTTTTTTAAGTTAACAAAAATCAAAATTTTATCTTGTACATTTAAATTAAAATAAAATTGCATCACTTTCCATCATTCCTTCCCTCCTTCCACTCCCTTTATAGTCACCACTCCATAAGTCCATCTTGTCCCTTGACTCACTCTCAAGTTAATAGTCTCTCTCCTGAATTATCATTGTTACATACATATATGCACATATGTATGCACAAATATATAAATATGTGCTGAGTCCATTTCTGTTGTGCATATGTGGCTTCAGATCTGACCACTAGGCACCCTCTCTGTCATTAGTTTCCTACAGTTACTTATCTAAGAATGGGAACCCAATGAGATTTTCTGCTTCCATATTAGCATGTCTATTGAAATGGACATTTTAAGATTTTATTTATGAAGGCATTTCTTTCTCTTATTGGATATTTCATTTATTTACATTTTAGATGCCTTCCCCTTCCTAGAAACTCCCTATCCCATCTCCTCTCCCCTATTTTGCTTTTATACCATTTTAATTACCTGCATGTGTTAAGGTCAGTTATAGGTTGAGGAACTAGCAATACAATAGATGCAAATAGTCAAGGAACAAGCAAGACAATAAACAAAACTCTGTGAATACTTCTGTGATCACTGTTTCTAGAGGCTTATCAGGATGACCAAAATATGTGAGCCAACTTCCCTGTCCTAGCCCAAACTTATTTTCATGTCTAAAGCATACATCCTTGTTCTAGCCTAAAATTTAGATTCCTGCCTGAAGTTACTTCTTTGCTCTAGCCTAATATCTAGATTCCTGCCTGAAATTACTTCTATGTTCTAGCCTAGGATTTAGATTCCTGCCTGAAATTACTTCTTTGTTCCAGCCTAATGTCAAATTCCTGCCAAGCAGCCTACTTTCTTGTCCTTGGCCCATGTCAGATTCTTGCCAAGCAGTCCCAAAAGCTCTCACTCCCACCCCCCCTTTTTTATTTTATAAAAATGACTGAGCCTGTCTTAGGTCATTCTGACAAGAACGCCTTCCTTACCCATCATGGAATATGCATTATCAAAAGCAATGCATTTCTGTCTTAGGTTGGTAAGGCTCTGTGCAGAATCTTACTCGTCCTTGGCTTGTCAGACTGTTAATTTAATAACTCTGTCTGAGGGTCCATTTTCAGGTTCAAGCCATGTACTTTGGCTGCAAACATGTTGATATTGTTAGAGGCAAGCTTTAACACAATGGGCAGGAATAAAAGTATTCCCAGGACATAATGGGCTAGCATGATCAAGCTATATATTCCATTCTTAAAGCTAGACCGAAATAGAAGTACTGACCTCCATAGCCACCTGTCCCCTTAACCTTCACCCAGCCAATACCCTGTTCTGAAAGATATCTGTATTCCCCTTAAACACCCATGCTCTAATGTCATCCCCTTCCCCACATCCTGCCTTTTTGTGTTTATAACCCCTGTGTGAATGAGTAAAAGTTACGATTTGAAAAAAATGAATAAAGTATTTTTAAAAATAAAAATAAATGAATAAAAATAAAAACAAACAAACAAGAGAAGTACTGACCTCAGGCCATGGGTAATTTTATCAGCAGTATCTGCTGCATCAATGCTCAGCACAGCAGCATTCTTGAAATTTATAAGCTCACTATGCAAAGTTAAAACATCCAGAGAGGTGTTAGAATTATGCCAAATACACTGCAAATGTCTTTAAACTTTTTCCTAGTTATAATGACTACCACTGCAAATGCTTAAAACTAACATGAATCCAATTGTGTTTGGCATAACATTCAAAATAGCTCCTTACCCTTAAACTCTGAACCTCCTTTCAATAATTTGAATAGGATAAAGAATGTCAATCTGTTTTTCCAAATGCCTGTCTAAATCCTCTTGTATATTCAACACATTAGTGACATTTCTTTGCTAAATGATTAACAAAAGTAGCTGTCTTAACTTCTTGTGTCAACACAATTGCAGAAGCAGTGGTGCTAGCAATTAATGTAATTAAAGCTGTTATAGCAGCAATAATCAAGCCCACTACCCTCTTGCTTCTGTTTAATCCTGACTCACTTCTTCCAGTACTTGAAAGCTTTTTTCAGAAGACCAGGTTTCTGTGATACTGAGGGCACTACAACAAAAGCTGGTTGATAGACCTCTATAACTGACATGCAGGATTTCAACACACTAACACTATTAGAAAGTATACAGTCAATGCAACTTACATTAAATACTGTAGAAGAAACAAAAGTACTTTTAACTTGACAATTAAAAGAGCCTTAACACATGTACTAACACTCATTTGAAATCTAGATTCTACCCCAACTTTATCTCTTGCTAACATTATAGAGAACTGTTATTTCCAATATTGGATTTCTTTCTAGACCAGTCCATAATTGAGTCCAAATATCTGGTCACATTTAAGAACAATACAAGAGTCATTATAGCTTCTCTTTTTGGTTCTCTGTTCCACAAGATCTAAAAACTTGAGGGAAGGCAGCTTGTTCCATCATGGGTATAGGTAACCAAAGGGGAGTCAGGAACATATGTCCAATACAGCTTCCCAGTCACCATTGTCAGGGCACTCAGCAAGCTCACAGGTCAGCATCATTCTTTGACGGGGCATCAGCATGTCTCACCCATCTCTCTGGCAGCCACAATGCTCCTTCAGCATCCTGCAGAAAAACCACAACCTTGCCCTCTTCCCCATATTAAATACCTAAAATCCTGGGCATGTTAGAACTCCTGGGATTCTAGCCTTTTCTGGATTTTGTGATCAGGATTTGCCTTTTTAGATCAGTTTACTCATCCTCCAATCTAATATCCAGATTCAAGAGAGATTCTGGTGGTGTTTTCAAAGAAAGTAGCATTCTCCCTTAGCTAGGAATTGGAAAAGTAAACTTATTTGGGCTTTGCATTTACATGATAAGCAAATTATTGAGTTTTCTTTTGAAGTTTTTCATTTTCCTAGTTATAAGTGCTTAAAATTTCAAGTGATCTGGATATTTAACATCGAATCTTTTAATGGCTCATTACAATTATTCATGCAATGCATCTAAAATATTTTGTTATTAGAAACCTTCCTGAGTGTACAGCATACATCATTGTAGGTTGATCAATAATTATATCAATATTGTTTTAGTTAATCATATAATTCATACCATCTTCCATTTACATAGTAGGAAGACTCTGAGGTGACAGATATTACATTGCAGTTGTTAACTTGAGTTTAGTGGTGAAAGAGCTGTACACTGACTATTTTTTTTCAATTGTCAACAATTCTGTATTAGCAGCAGATATGGCATTTTTAGAAAAGTGGATATTCTATATGGGAAAGGGGTTCTAAAACAGTAACCTTAATATAATTTAAAGAATCAGGGATTTATCGATCAGTGTTGGAATGTTTCCTTAGCAGGAATCGAATCCCTGGAACATGGATTGAAAAGTCAAAACAATCAAATTAATTTTTATATAGTTTGATGTCTAACAAAACCCAGGAATCATTTTTTCTAAGTTGTCGGGAGGACGTCTGACATGGGATACACCAGTTGAAGCAAAGTCAATATATCTTAATGCCTGACATTTATCAGTCAGTGCTGAGTATTGAAGTAAATGATATGACATGGTCTTTATCTCTATCAGTAGATGTAGCAGGAAGTATTAGAAAGGAGATGTTCAGCTTGCTTCCAGCTTAGCCACCTGTTCCCACACTATGCCCATTTTTTTTTCTCAGCAAGCCCTCCAGCAAGGCTGGAGCTCCTGAGCTGGTTACACCATGCTACTCTCTCTAGCTAGCCCTGGTTGTGGCCAGTTGCTGTGCTTCCAGGTCAGGTTTGGTCATTCCTGGAGCTGCTAGTTCCTTCACAACCCTTCCAGTAACCCAGTAAATTAAAACTCTTAACATTAACCAATGGATTTATATATATGAATGAAATCTCAATACACACAGATTAGAAAGTTATCCTAACATTCCTTTAGATTTCATATCTTCCTTTTTACTTGAATCATGCCGGTCTTCATCTGCTGCCATTTTATCTTTTCTCTCCTCCTTCTGCATCTCTCTCCTTCCTCTATCTCTTTGCCACCCTTAGCTCTGGCTCCACCCCCCCTTTTTTTTGCTGTTCAATCATAGGCCTTCCACTGCAAATAGATTAGGCAGGGAAATTTCTGCTACAAGTAGATGCATTTTATAGAGAATTCCCCTGACAGGCAAATGTTTTAGTGGAAGAATATAAGATCCATGAAAGAAAAGAAATTCTTTTGTCAGCTCTTAAGAGTTGTACGAGAGGCTGGGCATATTTAGTAGAAGCATCCTAGATGAATGAGACTTCAAGTTTTCTGCCCAATGAGTATTCCATTTGTCCATCATCCCAGTGTAAAATAAAGCAGAAATAAAAGGGAGCAGGGAAATGTGACAGAGTGAATGAAGGTAGTGTGGGGTCTTTATGTAAGCTTAGAACCAGGATCCTTTAGGCTGCATCTGTGGAAGGACCTTGCAAGTTCTGGCAGTAGGGAATGTGGGAGGTGGCTGCTATTGTCACAGACTAGACAATAGCAATAATAAGTGAAGCCTGATGTGTGACTGCATATGTGTAATGAGGAAGAATGAGTCAGATGTCCTCATGAGGTTCACCAGGGATGTGGGATGGCTGACTGAGATGTATGGACAATGAGACAGACATGAGCTGGCAAAGGATGGTGGCTTCTTCTTCCTGTTGACATCTGTTAATTCACTCCAATATAGGCATTGCCTGATCTACAATGTCTGATCTGGTATTGAGTACATGTGTTAGTTAAAATATTTTGTGTCTGCTGTGACCAAGGGGAAGTCTGGGCTGTCTGTAGGTCTTGTCCTGGCCTTTTTATTACTTCAGCCTCAGGGTAGAGTGTGATGAAGAAGATAGCTGATTTTTGTAATTTGCTTTTTGAGCCTGAGAGAATAACCCAGAAGTTGAGAGCAGCATATTGCCTTGTGTTTTCTTACTGTATTCCAGTTCAGATGTTAAGTGTCTCCTAAAGGTGGCTGTATAGGTTTAGTCCAAGAGGCAGGTCTACTGAGAGATTAGGGAAACTTTAATAGACAGAACTCAGTAGGAGATCTTCAAGTCACATGGGACATGCCTTCAAAGAAGAGTGGTACCCCAGGCCCTCTTTCCATTATTTTGCTTTCTTACTGTGAAAGAGATGTTTTTCCAGACCTAGAAGTGATAGGACCAATCATCCATGGTTGGAAATCTACAAAGATGTATAACATAATGAAATATTTTCTCTTTATAAATTTATCACTTTGAGTATTCATCATAGCACAGCAAAGATAACCCATAGCCCTTGTTGTTCAAAATTTATCTGCAGAGTTATACCTTGTCAAATAGGCTATGGAAAATGTAATATTAGCTGGGCAGCTGTGATCCTCAGTTTAAATGCCAAAATTCTATGGCTATAAAAGTTTTCTAAGATAGAGTTTTAAATATGACACTTACCATGATAGTTCTTTACTTTGTAAAATGGGGATGCTTAGAATTTGGTCATGCTGAATTAAAGGAGGAATACAGCTAAGAAGGTTTTAGAAGATATTGATCAAAAATAGTGTGCTAAATAGAAGATTGTTCATAGTTGTTTTCACTAACGTGGATTTGAATTATAGAGAAAAGCAAAACAGAAGAGCAGGAGTCATCTCCTTTCTGTAGCAATGTCACAACTACAGAAAAATAAGTACAGGTCAGAAACTAGCGGAAGTATCTAGGATGTATGGACTGGACATGCAGCTCAGTGGTAGATAGAGCTTGTATGTACAAGATCCTGGGTTAATCCTGGTTAGTACATCAAAAAGGAAACAAAACACTTGAGTAGTATTTATGAAGGCATTAAAAGAAATTGATAAGATTCTATTTATGGAATGGGTAAATTTTAGGGACAAAAACATAAAGGTGGGTGGGATCAGGGAGAGTAAGGAGAGAGGAAAGGCAACTGTTGAACACAAAAATAAGTTTTAGCTGACATCAGATATATCATGTCCATATTAGGCTTCTCCCAGACCATCCACTGAAGAATATGCTTTGTTACAGAAGAAAAATGTAGAGAGGCTTTACTGAAAATGTAGAAATACATGCTGGGTCACAGTTATGTCTGAGTGTGACTTTAGGATGAATTACATGTGTTCTATTGTTTCTGTGCTGAAATGGACATTAAAAGACTAGGGTATGAATGCTATAAACAGGGAAAGAAATTGTGTTAAGTACTGTAAATATGTTTACTCATGTTGTTTTTACAGTTAGGGAGTAATGTGAACTTCATTTAATTAATGCAGGCATGCAAATTGAATAAAAGACCAAAAAATTCAAATATGGGGTGTTGTATCCCCTGGGGTGTTGTGGAGTAGGCATTTCCTAAACTCAACAGATATCTGGGATTCTGACATCTCTGTTGCACTGTCTAAGTATGTTTCTGTCTTGTAAATGTTTGTGCAATCAGGACATAGGTGTAGCATGTAGTTCCATTACTGACCCAGCAGGGAGGACTGCTCACTGACCAAAGAAACTTAATCTGTACACATGACATAACTGTTTGTTAAAATTCAGATTATTTTTCCTCTTCTGCACAAACTCTGGCACTGTAGGCATGATTATTCATGGTTGGCTTTAGATGCCGTCTTTATCTTTCATTATTTGAATTCAACTTGAGACATAGATTGTGTGTGTGTATGTGTGTGTGTGTGTGTGTGTGTGTGTGTGTGAGAGAGAGAGAGAGAGAGAGAGAGAGAGAGAGAGAGAGAGAGAAATGAATATATGGATATATAGAGAGAGAGCTGGAGAGAAAGAAGAGGAAAGAGAGAGATGGAGAAAGAAAGACAGAGAGGGAGAGATATAGGCGTGCTGACAGAGACATGTAGGATTCAGGGGAGGTGCAGATGGAATGTCTAGGTCCCAGTCAATGGTAAATGTGTTTAGTATTTTTTACGAACTTATTAACTAGTATTGCCTAATATAGAATATTATATATAACTTTAAATTTTCTAGAAGTTATACTTTAAAATTTATAAATAAAGACATGAAATTAGGGTAAAGTTATTGCATAGGATACAGGGTTAAAATATTGTCTTTTGAATGTGTAATACACATCAAAACTACTGTGATCATTGATATTTCCCGTTAAAACAGAAACAAAGCCTGGAATCTTTTAGGTCTGTGCATATTTCCCATGTCTGGTCAGTCACATGTGGCTTATTGTTCTGTATTAGTTACTGTGGTTTTAGAAACTTGGAGACTTTTGTTCTCTCTTTCTGCTAATGCTGGTTTCAGTTTTTTGCTTACAGGCTCCCGTTAGAGCATTGTATTAAGAGTTTCTTTTTATTTTAGTGCTGAGAGAAGTTGGGTCCTGGTCCTAATAGGCATGCATAGAACATTAATATCATGCTGTTTTACTGACTTGACCATTGTGTGAGTGTAAAGCCAGTGAGTGAGGAGTGAGAATCTTTTTTTTTGTTGTTGTTGTTTAAAAACCATAGTACTTGGCTTTCAGAGCCACCTTCTCAGTAATGTAGCTCCATATTTTCCCACAAGTTGGGAGGAGCTAAGGTGGGAGGAGTAAGGAGAAGAGGAGGAGTAAAGAGAAGAAGAGGAAGAGGAGGAGGAGGAGGAGGAGGAGAAGGAGGAGGAGGAGGAAGAGAGAGAGAGAGAGAGAGAGAGAGAGAGAGAGAGAGAGAGAGAGAGAGAGAGAGAGAGAGGAGCAGAGAGGCAGGAGGATGATGACCACTCATGTATCGAGAACAGTCCTGGGAAACAACTTATATCTAGGTTAGTTAATTGGTTAACACTTCTAATTGTGTGGGCATCCTGTTATTTGAGCATTACCAAATATATAAGCTATTGGATAATTTTTAAACATTAGAGTCTCATTTATCACGTGTACCATGTGGATGGTGGGATGGTCTGGGTTCAGCCCAGCATTATGGACACAGTGTGGAAGATTGGCAGAGCCATCTCCCACGCTAGCATCTTGTGGATGTCAGTGCCAGTGTCTCCACTTAAGCTGGCCACCTAAGCCAGCAGCCTGAGCCGAGCAGTGATGAAAATAGGCTACTGCCACTCATGGCCACAGGACTTATCTAGTTAGGAAGATGGCGGTTGATTAAGAGCAAGCAAGATTGGGAGCCGCCATATCTCCCTCAACACAGTAATATTTAAAATGACTTGGTTTGACATGTGTGAGGTTCTAGGTTTGATTCCCTGCATGAATAAGAAAATGGAAATGAAAACATAACTTGTGAATGGTGACAAGATATGTACTATTCAGGGATAGCATCTCTTTGGATGGATGTGGCTGAGAAAAATACTTGCCACAAGTCTTCTTCTTCCTCATATTGTACTAACCAAACAGCAAATTCTAAACACTTAGTTTAACCTCTTGTGGTAATTTACATATGCTTTTTTATGTAATGCATACATTTGTATACAAATTACTAAAAAACAAAATAAGAAGACCTTCCCAAAACAAGTATATATGAATCTTGATTCAGTACACCAAGTATTACTCCATATGAGTGTTAATAAAAGTGTCCTAATGCTTGCTTCTAGGTGCCTTAGTGGACAAGCTTGAAGAATGGCAGCAGCCTGCAGTCCATATTTTGTAAAGCTTTCCTTTTTTTGGCTGTGGTTACCCTGATGGGGGCCAATCACTGGAGTGTATCTCCCATTTTAAAGATCAGGAGTCAAAGTCAAAGGGATTAAGAGAAAACCTTCTAGAGACAGTAGAAACAGACCAAGATTATCTCCTTGGTACCATAGCCATTCAGACTAACCATATTTGATGTTAATTTTAAACCCATTTCTAGCTATACAGAGCAGTTTGGCTTCAGCAGGATCTTGAAAGTGTTGACAGGGGCCATATTGTGAGGAGCTTTGGTTATGCTCTCGTCTGTGGCCAGATATTACACTTAGTCTAAACACTCCTGTCATTGCTGATATTAAATGCCAGGGAAATAACTACCAAAAGACTTCTCCCAGTTCATATGTGTCTGAGTTTGTTTGTGTGTATGTTTGATGTTGGTGTTGTTGTTTTAATTATAGGAGCAGAAAGGAGGAACAGTGATTTTTTTTTTCTGTAGAATTATATGCAATGACTCATCTATTTGTCCTCTCCCTTAGTATAGTATTTGAATTAATTCCTTGGTGGACTGGGTGAATCCATTGAAGATAGAAAATGCCAGTGTTGTGTGTTCAGCTTCTCACAGTTTTCCCTTACTATGATCCACACACCACTTGCAAGGCACATGGCCAGTTCCACTACAACTTATTGAAGCTGTTGCTGCTCCTCCTATAATTTTTCTGGGTGAAAAGTTGGCTCTATAGCTGTGGACTTATTTTCTACAATGTATTAAGGTACTAATAGGAGATCTTTGGAATGGCATTTCCTGTGCTTCACAGCATAGGTGTCATCTGGGAGCTTGGACAGACTGAGGAATCAGAATCTGTTTTCAGAAGATCCCAGATAATTGAGTACAATCAAATGGTGAGACACACTGCTTTGTTTTGCAGAATCTGTATTCATTATCCCTATAGCCTTCCCCCTACTGGGGAGTCTTAGAAGAAACCATTTCTCTAAGTGCGTTATCTAGATCTTATGTGATTAGGAAACCAAATGTGCCCTTTTAAAGTTCTTGTCATATGACTTAATTCTGTAGATTTCAAAGGTGTTAGTTTTGTGTTTTCTACATTTTGGCTAAGTCCTTGGATGATCTGACTATGTTGTCTCTCTGTCATAACTTTAGTCACTAGATTCTAAAAATATTCTATCTTGTGAACTTTGAGTTCTTGTTATCCAGGATGTTAGATAGATGGAATAATTCATAATACAGAGGTTGACATTAGGACACTGATGAACAGCAGTATCTGTTCTTTGAGAGTTCTGTCTTCTTCTGAATGCATTACCTTCTGGATGATGCCAGACAATTATCCCTCCTGTCTTGGGTATTAGAATGTAAATGAAAGCTTGGACTCAAGTGTTTCTGAAATCAAGTAGAAAGGGCAAGTTTCAGAAAGGAACCATGGAGTTACCTATATGACCTTTGTAGAGACCATTGTCTATTCAAAGATTAAAGGTTAAAGGTCAAGAAACAACAAGTAGAGTCCAGCAGGTTTAGAAGGCTGGAATAGGTAAGCTATTCCAGCTCGGCATAGGTAAGGAGAGTGGATGGGAAGGATGAAATTCCATCAGTGGTCCTAGAATTCCTTAGGAGATGTTGAAGATGTTGATGACACCCCTACTTTCAGATTTTCTGTTAAATGGGTTTAGGTTACAGCCTAGGGACTTACATTTTGAAAATTTGTGATGATGGTCATGACCCAGTGTTGAGAAACAATGACTGGAGGAATCAATAACAGACCTTTTATTTTGATCTATGTCAAATGTAATATAGAAGTGAACACTATCATTGACCTGGAGGGCACAGCTTCAGAAGACATGGGGCAAATGTTCTGGACTGACATGATTATAATGATTATTATTATTATGATGCTCTACAAACAGAGGAAAGGGACAGCTCTAGATTGGTACCTAGTTTTTCAGCTCTGGTAGATGAATGGAGAACTGTGGTACCCTTACTCCGTCATACAACATAACGAAGGAGACATTGGCTGGATGTCCAAAGTTGGAGCTTGGTTTAGACATGTCAGATGGAAATGGATGTGGATAACTTTAAAGGAGATAACTTTTAGGAAAGCAAGAAACTGCTGAATGAATGTTGGGTCCATGCCATGTGATAAAAATTGCAGATTATAACGAATGAAGCTCAGAGAACAGGACTGAGGCTCATTTAGGATTTTAAAATGTTGCTAAACATATTAGGATTTATGTTAACCCTTCTCATTTTCCTCTTTCTTGAACAGGTTGTCAAATTGCTTAGCAACAAAAGATCACAAGCAGTAGGAATTCTAATGTCTAGCCTTCATTTAGATATGAAAGACATACAACATGGTAAGTGTAAAAAATTTAAATCCAGTCACTTAATACTAACCTTTGGACTAAATTTTGTGATTTTTTTTGTGAGAAAGTTCTTTCAATCTTTACTGTATTCATACAGCTAAGTATATGTCCTCCTGTCTGTTTTATACCTTATTAAAGATCTAATTTTCACATGATATTTTCATTTTGTTCTTTCATGGTAATAAAGTAGCATAGACTGTGTAGCTTTTAAACAGGATAATTTATTTTTTGAAGTTCTAGAAGCCTGAGAGTTCCAATCAAGATTTCAGCTTGGTTAGACTCTGGTGACGGCCCTGCCCTGGGATTCAGAGAATCATTTTCTGCTTGTATTCTGCTTGTGGTAGAAGTTCAGGGAGCTCCTATGTGCTTTGTTCATGAAATAACAGATCTCATTCCTGAGGACTCTACCCTCAAGATCTAATCAACCTCAAAGACCTTCATTCCTAATTCAAAGACATGAACAGGGCTGAGGAAGGGGTGATTAAGATTGCAAAACACAAATAGTGTGATCACAAGTGCTCAGTCTGTTGCAAATGTGCTTAGTCTGCTGTTACAAAATTTTAAATTTGGTATCATATGAAGCGTGAGTCCCACTAGCTCTGTTACTTGTTAGATCGTATCTGAATGCCACCATGCAAGAGTTACTAGTAACTACTAATGTGAACCAGATAGTCGGGTTCCTAGCCATTGAAAATACCCAGAGAAGAAAACCCCAAGAGAGCAGCATTAGTTGAGCCTTGAGCCTCAGGATACTTGATACGGAAGTATAATACAGGTACAAGCCTAAAATTCTAATCCAAACCAGTTCTATCCAGTATGTGAATTACAGAACCATTTGTAGCATTTGCTCTTTTAAAGATGTTCTTAGGATTAGAAATGCCGATTAGTGAACTAAATTGCTCTACTTAGGACTGAACTGAAAACAGGCATTTTCAAGAGGCTGAATGGACATTTGTCTGAGATGTATTTAAAACATTGAGTAGAAAATAGGGCAAGTTCTCTTAGATCCTCAGTTCCAAGCTTCTGCATAATACTGGCAGAATGATACAATTTCATTACGTGTATGACTCTCAGGTAGAAAAATCTGTCATTCTTTTCCCAGGCATTTGGAGCAACTATAGCATAAACCCAAGGTCCTTCTACTATAGAAGGTTGGACTTGATTTATTTATTTATTTATTTATTTATTTATTTATTTACCTATTTTTTAAATATGTGTATGTGTGTGTATGTATGTGTGTATGTGTTTCCACATGTGTGTAGGTACCTGTGGATGCCAGAAGAGGGCATCAAATCCTTTAGAAATATAGTCAGAGGCATGTATGAGCCACCTGACCTGGTTTCTGGGATCCAAACATAGGTTTTAATGATAGAACAGTAAGCATACCAAACCACTATTCCCTCTTCCCAGCCCCTGAATTGCCTTTTCTAGTGATGAGCAAAGGTGATATCAAGTTATCCTTGTTGATTTGCATTATTGATGATGCCCAGACACATGGAAGCAGTTACTCTTTTATGTTGTTCTAATGTACATTTTAATGGGCTTATGGAATACTTTATGATTGGAATTTGAGTGTTTGTAACATTTTTCTAATGGTTTTGGTGTCAGTATTGTAATGCATTCTGCCTTATACTTGACAAACTTTCCCAAGTCATAGCTTTCTATCATATCTATGCTGAGATATGGTCCAAAGATGAACAGAAGAATTAAATATAAGTATTTCAAATCATCCTTGTGCTGCCCAGAGCCTAAGAATAGATTTAAAGCAGACTGAGTTATTCAAAGGAATGCCAATTTACCTATTAAAGAAATGTGGTTTCAAGTATAACACAGAACTTATAAATCATGAAAATAGTTACTGGCTTTCTAGTTTGCCCATTTGTGAATGCAGATTCTGTTTGTTAGTACTAAAATATCATGGGGTATAATTCATAAATAGCACTAGCATGGCATGCCCTGTCAATTGATGAGTAACTCTTAATCAGAATTTTAGTTTTTATTAAATTGTTTTGATGGTGAGGAGGCTTCCTCAGGCTGAGACATTTGGGGTAATAGTCACAGAAAAGAACGCCAAGGCTGGCGCCAAGCACCACTTGGTGTTTCTGAAGCTGGCAGATGTAGTCCCGTTAAGTCATAGAGTGAAATCTGAAAATAATGATATGGTCTTTTCCTTCAGTCAAATATTCAGCTCGGGTTGAGCTAATAATGAGAACCTTATGAACAAAGGAGTCCGCCTGACATCTGTGTCTGTGCTACAGCCAGCGAGAGTTCATTGAAAATTTGCTCACTTAACATGCAATTCGAACAATAACATGGCGTGAACGTCAGTAGTTGAAGGGTCACACAGAATTATGCATACACTTTATCCTATTAGGATCTGAAGGGAGTGCTAGAGTCCCTTCAAAGCCCTGCATGCCCATTCTCTAAAAGCTCAGCTGCTTTCACATCCTACCGGGAAGCAGCTGTACCTGTCTACCCTGCCTCATTGTCTTGTCAGGTAGGGATCTGTCATAGCTCCTACACTACAATTCACATCTAGGATAAACTATACCCCCAAATCTACAGAAATGTAACTTAGTTACATTTGATTTTGGATGTGAAAGTGTCTAAAAAATGTATCCAGACCTCCAGCATCATAGTAGAGAAGAAAAAATCCTAAGACATCTTAGTAGACCAGTTTTGATCTCATGACTCATTAGTTGAGCAGATGGACATGAACTCAAGCCTCTTCCATCAGACATGTTGTTGCCATGTATAGCATGTTTCCTACTGTTGACGCTGATATCTCTATGGTGAATTATATAATACTGCTCTAAAGGTTATCTTAAACCATTAGAGTGGCCATTTTCAGGGATGACTTTGTTACAGAGCCACTTTGCCCATCGAAATGCTTGCTCTCACCTGCAAACTAAGTTAGAAGTCGTGAGATAGATTCATGACTACATCCAGCATCTCATAAATTTTACATACAATGGGTTAAATATTTGGGCCTGCCTCACCTCATTTGCATTTATGGGAACTGTTTTGTTTTGTTTTTCTCCTGTCAAAAGACTAAATCTATAACTGACTTTGTCATCACTATTCACCTTTGAAGTGCTTTGTCAACATGATAATGGTAAGATTGATGTTCTAGATGTCATGGTCTAGTCATATTCTTTTAAAAATAATTTATTTTATAGATCTGAGTGTTCTGTTTGTATGTGTGTCTGTGTATTATGTGCATGCCTGGGACCCACAGAAGTCAGAGGAAGGAATAAGATCCCTTGCCACTAGAGTTACAGAGAGTGGTGAACCCGTTCTGTGTGCTTGGAATTGAACCCTGCTTCTCTGCAAGATCAACTGCTTTTAGCTGCTAAGCCATCTCCCCAGGCCTTAACCACAGCCTTAATACCATCAGTCACTGTGTCATGCTCTGCTCATAGATAACAGGTGGGAAGTGTCTTATTCAGCACCTAAAGCCAAAAATAGAAAGGGAAGAGGGGATTGAATTCTTTCTGTAGACTAGACTCCTGCAAGTTGTCCTCTCACGTCAACACACATGCCATGGCACACCTGGAATGCCCCCAACACCCCCCCCCCACATGCACAGACAAATACATATAAAAATAAAATCTTTAAATATCAAGTATAAAATGTCATGTTGCTAACAGTTCAAACTGAAGCAGACTTCAGAGCTAATTTTCTTTCTACAATACTAATAAATGTTAAACAAATGTTTCTTGATCAACAAGAATAAAACCACTTAAGATGCACTTTGTAAATGTGAAACTGCCTAACTTGTTGTCCTTCTGACCTTTGAAATCATTTCCCACAGATATAAGCACATCATGGAGGGAGAGCCTACAACCCTTTAATCTACACCAGACATTTAGAAATCAAACCCAGCCTCTATGTCTGGATTATAAACCTCAGGCAGCATCTTCAGCTATCCAAGTTGTAGCTTCTAAGAGATTTTGACTGTAGCAGAAGGCAGTTTAGGTAGAGAATTGCTAAGAGATTTTAGCTAATCCTCAGGTTTTGAAAAACTAGTCTCATCAATAAAATTGAATTTTAGACATTAGTATGCAAAGTTTTATAAAATATTTGGGTGTGCTCTGTGTTTGATATTTTAAAGCATTAATCTAGATGAGACTAGATAAGTATGTTTTATGTGTTAGCTACCTTTGGGTGTGGACTTTTCTTACATGGTGCTGGGCAACCATTCCTCAAAACAGGGACTTTTAATGTAGGACTGCTAACTGTCCTTATAACTAAAGCTTGAACTGATTCATGTATACCTTGACATTCTCTCTACAAAGTTTGAATAGATTATGGATATTAGAGCAGGGGATACCTAATATATATTTATTGACTATAAACATAGACATAGTTTTGGCATCCTGCAGAGATGATTAGCCTAAGATGTTAATGTTGATGGTTCCTTTTTGTGTTTAGTTTCTGCCCTGTCTTAGGCTAACTAAAAGTGTACCACTGTGGGCAATAAATGCTAAATTATGTTCTTTCTGAATGAAATTTATGCCTTGTTTAAACCTGATTGGTAAAAAGCAATTAAATGATAATGATGTAAATTACCAAACCTTCCATTAAAAATATGATAGGCAATTATATTGTGGTTATAAAGAGGGAGTATATTTTTCTTTAATATTTTTCTCCTCAGCCAATATTAATTTTGTTATTAAAGATTTATTTTATTATTTTTGTATACATTTTTTATGTATGTGTCTTTGCTTATCTACATATGGCTGTGTACATATGAATGCAGGTGCCTATGGAGGACAAAAGCACGTTTCATATTCCCTAGAAAATGAGATTACAGTGGTTCTGAGCTATACAGTCTAAGTTCTTTGTAAGAACAATTCACACTCTTGGATGCTGAGCCATCTTTTTAAACCACATTGTTCTTAATTTCAGTTTTTTTAATCTGAGGCCTAAGATTGCTTGAATAATTTATACAGGTGTGTGTGTGTATGTGTGTGTGTGCGCGTGTGCGTGTGTTCATAGCTTTGGAGATGAGAGGTCAACTTTCAGAATTTGATATGATTGTGACAATCAAACCTAGGTCATCAGGATTGTGTGATAGGCACTACTACCTGCTGAGACATTTTCCTGGTCTCAATAGTATTTATATTCTAAGAGTATTGATGGTCCCATAATTTCTCTTAGTTATTGGTCTTAGGAAAATGAAATTATTAATTATTTTCACATGTGAATTACATAAAACATGTTAAAAATAACATTTGGGATTGTACCCCTAAATGATATCTCTTGTCCTGGATGGATCCAAGTTTAGAAAACTCAAGTATTTACAGAAAAACAAACAAAACAAAACAAATACACAAAAAACACATCAAGATTGGTGTGCCTTGAATGTAAAATGTCCTCCATAGGTTTACCATATTTGAACTGTTGGTCCCCAGCTACAGTAGCTGCTTGGTATGGTTTTAGGCTCTTTAGGAGGATGAGCCTAGTGGAAGAGTTCCTGGGTATAGGGTGAGGAATTGTGAGGCTTGGTAGTTGACCCACACTTCCAAGTCACTGTCTGCTTCCTGTGCAGATGCAATGTAACCATGCAGCCTCCTGTATCTGCCTCAGTGCCTCTCCTGCCCTCCTGCCTGCTGTACCTGCTTCCTTGTATTTTCTGCAGTGATGAATTAGACCCCTCTGGGAATATAAATCCCCTTTCCCCCTTACACTGTGTCTGCCCTATATATCATCACAGCAAGAAAGTAGTCAAACCAGTGAGAAAACATACTAGTGATGGATAACACATTCTATGTACTTATAAAATGGGTGTGGTACACTGAGTGTAGAATGGACCAGATCTTTTCTAGGCTTCCAGTTGCCCATAGATTGTAGAGGACTAAAATGTTTTACCCTAGTCTAGTCCTTGAAATGCTCATTTTCAGTTTTCCATTTTTAACATTTACAGCATACTTTTTATTTCCCAATACCACTACTTACATGGGTTTTTAAAAAATCTCCCTTCAGGTATCAATTAACAGTTGTGGGGCCAAGTGCCTTGATTTTGTTACAGTCTTGACGTTTATGTCAGATTCCTATGAGGAAGATGATGTTTAATATGATGGTGTTTGGAAGAAAAGACCTTTAGTAGTTCACGAAGATGAGAGCCTTGTTTCAGAATTCCTGCACTTGTAAAGAGTAGAGAGACCAGAGGTTTACATGCACATATCAGCTCCCCTTATCTCATCCCCCACTCCCTGCTATGTGACACAGCAAGTAGGTTAAAGTAAGTCGCTATCTACAAGCTCTAAGTGAACCTGTGTCTATAATACCACTGGCCTATAATACTATTCTGTTGTTGATTCTTTGAGTTGGTTTATGTTGGCTGCATACAGAGCCTCAAACTCTGTATGCAAGAGCATCCTTTTTTTACCTTCCTCCTGAGTGCTGGGATTACTGGTGTGCCACACCCTGCTGATTTATGTGGTGCTGGGGATGGAACTTTACCAGTGTTTCGAAAACATTTTGTCAACTGAGCTATAACCCCAGCTTCTTTTAGTATTTCAGTACTGAACATTCTTCCCATCCTGTAGAATTGTGACAAAATAAATTTCTTTTAATTAATTGATTAATTAACTAATTAATTAATCAATTATTTTACACTCCAGATTTTATTCCCCCCTCCCGGTCCACCCTCTGACTGTTCCATATCCTATACCTTTTCCCTACCCCCTTGTCTCCACAAGGGTGTCCCCACCCAACCAGACCTGTAAACTCCCTGGGCCCTCCAGTCTGTGAGGGTTAGGTGTATCTTCTCTGACTGAACCCAGACCTGTCAGTCCTCTGCTGTACATGTGATGAGGGCCTCATATCAGCTGGTGTATGCTGCCTGATTGGTCTTCCAGTGTTTGAAAGATCTCGGGGCCCAGGTTAATTGATACTGCTTGTCCTCCTACAGGGTCGCCCTCCTCCTCAACTTCTTCCAGCCTTTCCCTAATTCAACCACAGGGGTCAGCAGCTTATCCATTGGTTGGGTACAAATATCTGCATCTGACTCTTTCAGCTGCTTGTTGGGTCTACTGGAGTGCTACCATGATTGGTCCTTTTTTGTGAGTGCTCCATAACCTCAGTAATAGTTTCAGGCCTTGAGGCCTCCTCTTGAGCTGGATCCCAATTTGGGCCTGTTGCTGGACCTTCTTTTTCTCAGGCTCCTCTCCATTTCTATCCCTGCAGTTCTTTCAGACAGGAACAAATATGGGTTAGAGTTTTAACAGTGGGATGGCAACTCCCTTCCTCATTTGAGGGAAAGTGGAGGGTGGGTAGGGGTTGGGAGGGAGGGGGACCGGATCTGGTACTGGGTGAGGGAAAAGGGCTGAAGCCCTGAGGACCAGCAAAAAGAATGGAAACAGGCAACCTCAGGAGGTAAGTGGTTGGGGGGACTCTTCAGAATGCATCAGAGACCTGGGAAGTGAGAGACTCTCAGGATTCAAAGAGAGGGACCTTAGTAAGGAGAAGGAACTTACAGAGCCTACCTCCAGCAAAAGACAGAGCATCAAGTGAGGGATTGGGTTGCCATCCCACTGTCAAAACTCTGACCCATTTTTTTTTTCTGTAAGCCACTCAGTCAGTGGCATTTTGTCATGGCAGGCCAAACAGATTGAGAGAGATTTGAATTCTATCTCTCCCACTAGCTGACATTGAATAAACCTGGAAAAAATCATATTATATTCTGATTCCCCATTGACTTTTTATCATAAAATGTCCAAGGTTTCTTATTTAGCAACACATAGTACCTTTCATATTAAACACTGAATCTCACCACCATTGTTCTGTCCTTCTTAAGAAATGATGTGCGGCCATAGACGTGGAATGTGTTTGAAACAGAGACCCTCTAAGCCACCAACCAACAGGAGCAGCAATGTAGATGATTCTTTCTTGATTATGACTAATAAGTTTTCTGGCAGACTCTTGCTATGGATCTGAGGTTGGAGTGGCACCCAGTAACAGTTCCTTCTCACAGAGTTTGGGAGTAGGAGTGGATGGAGTGACTGGGACTTTCAGCTCCAGGGGATCATGTTTGAGTCCTGTCATTTGCATTCCCAGCCAGCATTGCAGAAATGCTGAATTTACTATGGGGCCATCCTCATTTGTGTTTTCTGAATGAAGATAAATATGAGAATTATTTACATCAGTGGCTCTTAGAAGTTGAGCTCAGCTGTATCTTTGGACGATGTTTTATCTCTAAGGAGAGCAGTTTGTTTTGGAAACTTGAAAGGCTGAGTGCTCGCATAACTGTGTGGTTTCTTAAACATTGTCTCCATGCTGTGTGAGTCAGCCACACTTCACATGCATATCTGTTGGCTCTGGGTGGCATGCGAAGGGAGCAGTCAAATGGATTCTAGCTTTGTTGGGAAATAAATGGCAGGGAGGACGTGAGGAGACTCTTTAAGTAGTGACACAGACACAAGCTTCCATTTCTCCTTGTGACATTTTCTTTTTCCTGGTAGTCACTGTGGTTTCAAGTTATGAGTAAAACACATCAGAATACTTTCTTAAAAAGTAAAAGAAAATTCTGGAAGGGGCTTTTCTGAACCCCTGGAGCTATGAAGGATTGTTTTTATGGTGACATTTCATGTGTGTTTAGGTAATTCACGCATGGAGTAGTCCCTGTATCTCACTGTGCTACCACTCAATCATGCTTTTCATGTAGAATGTTCTATAAACAAATTGTACATTACAAACCCCAGGGCTTTATCATACAGATTCTAGTTCCATTCTCAGAGACAAGGGCTTTTTTCACTTGTCTATTAATTATCAAAAGAAAGTTTATCCATAATCATTTGTTTATTTTTGTATGTAATGCTCTCAAAAGAAATTGGGTTCAGCATGGGTAATATTGTGTCTTCCTCTAGGTTTTCCAGTGTCTGGTTGCCTTATGAAACTCAAGTTTACAAGGCTTTGCATAGACATTGCTTCATGCCCCCTCCTTCGTTTTTTAACCCTGAAGTGTTTTTGCTCACATGGGATATAGAATTTTAAGACCTGTTTATTATATTTATTGAGACATTAAAATCGCAGTAAATGCTGTTGGACGGTGGAGTGAATGGTTCTTATTGAAAGGCAAAGTCAGTTAGGAATAGAAACTTGAGAAGAGGTAGGCTGCAGTGAGCCCAGGGTAACCTTTTCATCAATCGCAGCCTTGTAGTGGATGGGGAAAAAGACATGTGAGATAATATGCTTTCATTAAAACCTACTTTTGGAAATTCAATATCAGAATATGCTTTAATTTAAAATAAAGATCATTACCCAGAGTTATTTCTTACAAATAGAAAGACCTCATACATCATTTTAAGTTACAAATAGATTATTAAGTCGAGGGAAAGTAGTTATTGTAAAGTCTTTTCTTACAGGCTTAGCAAAAAGCCCCAAAGATAATTTATTTTTTTTACATTTTTATGATACTCAGACAGTTGGACTTCTTGATTATACTTTTATGGGCTGAAGGAACATAAAGCTTAAAGTTTGCTAAGCTGTGAATCTGTATTCTTTTTCTTTGTTGCATTACCTATATGAACTATGCATCATATACTTGTATTTATTTTTGCTGTATAATTTTTTTGCTCTGTGAATCTAAGCTCAGAGCCCACTGCAGTTTAGGGCATTGACATCCCTGTGATGCTTCATTATTTTTCTACAATCATCAGGTTATAATAGCAAAATGTCCTGGACCAGGGTGGACATTTGTGGAAACAGGGCACAGATCTGAGTGCAGAGCACATGCCGAGAACACATTAATCACGCTAGCTTGGTTCTTTGCCACTATTTGTGAAGGAGTGATTGGCACTAACACAATCCTTTTGTATAATCCTCGAGGAAAGGTGGGGTTTGGATTGTTATTTTGTATAACTCAGTTGTTTGTAGCATTACTAAAAACTCAAATGGCTGGGGATTAAAGTCATGCTTGTATATCAAAACTGGCTTTTTTTGATATTCTCTGCATTTGGACAAATGTTTCTCCAGAGTGTCTATGCTTAGGATGCTTACAGGGATTCTTGACTCCCCCACCTCAAGATCTGATAGTACTAGAGATGAAGGAGAATGGATGGAAAACTTATTCTACCTTTTCTTTAGTGAGCCACAAATGTCCTATTCCTACAAGGTGCATTCTAGAAATACAACCACAACTATCACTGGAAGCTCAGTGTGCTGCCATCAGATTAAAACACTGCAGTGATGTAATGGCATGTTATCTTATGCCAGGACTGTGGTAAAAGTTTGGATTATGCTGCTAATGACCTTGCATCTTCCTCTCAATAAGACATGCTCCCCTTCCCAACACTTATTTTCCTGTAGTGTTTTCAAACCAAACCCAGTTTATAAATTTTAAGACTAATTAATTAAGGTTTTATTATGGTTTAAATTCTGAGATGGACCCTAGTCTAGCATCCTAAATAACTTAATTTAAATTAATTAAGTTTTAGTCTGACTATTGTAGGTACCTAAGAAAAGAAATTGTATAGAGAGGCCTACTATGAATAACTACAATTTCAAGATCTCTTTATGACTTTTGTTGCTTTTGTGATGGACTGTAGAGGAATCATGTCTACCCATGTTTGAGCCACTAGAGAGCAATAATAGGCTCTTCAGAGAAATTGGGAGAACCTAAGAGAATGCTGGCTAGCTTTGTTAATGACAGTGTTGAGGCTTAGGAATTAAGTTGCAAAGTGAATTTATGAATTGAGAGGAATAAAAGATCTGCAAGGCCCCACACATGCTGGTTTTTTTAATGGTTTGAATTATAAAGATATGCAGTTTCTGATAATATGGATGATACCCTCCATGACTGTGTATGCTAGCAACCACTCCATGATGTCAGTAATTTACTTGTCTTCATAAAATTCCAGGCACAGATGCACAGGATCCCGAATCAGCAAACAGTGAAGCTATGGTGCAGATTAGGGAGATCTAGATCCTGGGCTAGGATTGGAATGTCTCTGAAAATCCTCTACTTCATGATTATATCAGAGGCTTATGCTGGAAAAAAAATGATTCATGATTATTTTTCTTCCATAGTTCATTGTAAAGCCAGTGTTTTCTGCTAAGGACAACAGTACATAGAATGTAGTGTTGGGCTTGAGTGAACTTTAAATGTATAGGTGGGATTGGATCAGGGAGGATAAAAAGACAGGGCAGAGATCAAGTCACAGGAAGAAAAAAAGTTGATGTATATACTATATAATATAGTCGCTTGCTGGGCAGCCCGGAGGATTGGCTCTAAAGTTCCTTTAGTTGTCACGAGCTGTAACATCATCTGTCTGGTTTTGTGATTCTAGTTAGGCTCAGATGTGATGCACCATATGCTGAAGCCACAGAGAGGAAGGTGTCTGAATGTGGCCGACTCCTGTACAAATTTCTATGATAGAACGGAAAGATTATAAAAGCCAGAGGTTAGGGAGGACTCATGGGAAACTGTCTTCTGGATACATCAAGGATGTTGTATTCATTAACTTGCAGTGGCTATGCTTAGCTATACAAGACCTGTACAAGATCTATCCATGCAGAAACTCACTGGAAATGGGGAGGGGTTCACAAAATTACCAGTCATAACTAAGGAACCTTGGCAAGATAAGAACTGCTGAAATTGAGAGTGCCAGTTTGGTTCAGGGAAACGGACCCTATTAGATTGCCCATGCTTTGGTGGATAGCCCTAAAGTCATGCACATAAGGGTAGCCCTGACTAGACTTACTGCACTATTAAGACAGAATGTGAATTTGGTACAGGGTTGTGGGCATCTGGGAAGAGATGGAGAAGAAATTCAGACACATGTTATCAAGATACATTGTATAGAGGTATGAAATTATCAAGTAAGGACTTTTTCTAAAGACTCTGTTAGGGACTTTGATCCTACTAGTGAAATATGTTCCTTTGAATATTAGAATACATTAAGATGCTTCATTTCATTATTAGACTGGCCCTCATCTGCAAACAAAAGAAAATGTTGTCTTTGAAGGTCAATGGTTCTCTTTGCCTCCTTTATTCCAACAATCCATTACCTCCACTCCTTCCTTACCACCCACCCCATAATGAAGATTCTTATCTAATGCATGGTGGCACCATTGTGATATTCTTGGCAAGTGTTTGGGGTCAGCAAGGATGATTTGGCCCTCTGAGGCCATGAGATAAAAAAATCCTTCCTCTGTTGTTCCTCTGAGCATTTTGTTAACATCCATGCAAAAACAGCTTATATAATACCTACCACACAGCTGTTAAGGTATCATAGTTTATGTGTTTTGTAAAAGTAGACCCTAAGCACAAGTTAGGTAAACTGTACAATTTAACTTGTACAGTTCACCTCTGTAAATGGCCAAAGGACTAGCATACATATCTAGCTTCAGCACTAGACTTCTTAATTGTATGTTTACAATTCTCAACTAAGTCTCTGTTGTTTTTTTTTATGAGTTTGCAACTTGCACTGACTCTGTTCCTTACTTTCTATACTTCCCTCACTGTGTTGCCAAAATAAAATATAAATGCTAAAATTCACTGACATCACTCCTTAGACAACTATTTAGGTGAATTATGTTGAACCAAGTTCTTGTGTCTAAAATTTTAATTATTGTGTTTATGAACTCAAGCTTTTCTGCTTGTAATTTCCTTCTAAGCGAGATGAATATATATAGAATTAGACTGAATTATAACAATATATAAGTTATTTTAGTGTAAGACATACCATATATATTTCTTCGGCAATATAGATGTTTACTTTTGAAAGAAAACTTAATACTCCTACATTTTAAAAGAGTATGTAAGAAAACAGGAGCAAGAAAAAAAAAACCCAAAAACATGTGATCCCAGAAGTAGGGTCCTATTTTCAGGAAAACTCACTGAGCTCACTTTTACAAGAGTGTAAATGTTTACCTAAGCAAGAAGGTGAAGTCTGTTATGCCCAATAAAGGACATTGTGCAGTGCTCCTTTACGGAAAACATTCAGCAGACAGTGGGTGTTTTACACAAAGTCCAGTGAGTTGTCTGAGGCAATTTACTCATCTATACACTATGCTTAAAATAAACACTACCTGGGAACTTGCCAGCCTGTTTTTTTCTACCTCTTACTCCACACCCTAGATTTTGTCACCTGCCAAAGTCAAATATGTCTTATCTAAACAGTTGAGATAAGCATGGAGTCAGACCCACTATGGTCTGATCAACAAACCTCTCCAAAACCAGAAATGAAACACAATATCACCAGATTAAACAGTCTACAGTGCAATCATGTTTGCGTTTAAAGACTTTATTCGGGAAGGATTACAGTCGTGGTATCCATTTTTCCCTCTGCCTAGACAAGGAGGCGACATTCTGACTCAAACAAAATGCATTTGTTCTCCAATAATTTAACTTGTACAGTTCTTATAAACAAGGCCTATAGGGCTATGCAGCCTACTGCCTTAATCAGAAACGTACGTCCTTACTCTCCTCTATGCAAGTTTGCTTGGCACGTACCTCTCTTGAGTTGTATATCACATTGATTTCTTTCTTCCCAGCTAGAGAGTCTGTAGCCTATGTGTAAAACATTTAGAATTCTTCCCTCACTGCCTTTACTTTAAAACAAAGCCCCATCATAATAAAATCCCCTAGAAAGAGAAGATGGGTTACATGAAGTTGAATTTTAAAATTATTGAATCTACAAAAGTGTGCTATTCTTTCTTTTAAGGAACATGCTATTTTAATAGTTAAGAAGCTCTGCAAGAGGTGGAAATATAGCCTGCAGGGGGAGGAACTATATAAAGTATGCAAGGGGAGGGACTATAGCTGTCAACGTTGCCACTCTATCTCCAGGGTTAGGAAGAATCAGATTTTGAAGTATGAATATTTGTTCCATGAATGAGTGCTTGGTGTTTTCAGAAAGGCATCCTCTCTCCTTTGTGGATGGATGCATCTATCATAATAACTGCATCCTTTGCTGATCTTGAAAAGGATACTGCTGGAATGACTGTCGTTGATCCTTTAGGGAAATGATCCCTTTGATATCCCATGATGTCATCTGCGGTTGTTTTTTATAGTAATCAAAGGGAATGGGTAATGGCAGCCTTATCATTTTGTGGAGGAACATTTTGGGGGTTATTAATGATGTTGCATTTCTGACTAGGTAATCTTTTCATACACTGCCCGGTAACTTGGAAACTGCCCATTTCCCCATAGTTCTTCATGTGTACAACAGGATTAACTCGCTGAACTTGTCTTTGATATTCTAGCATGTTATCATTCAAAATGAAAATAAGAAATATGCACTCTGTTTTTTATTTTGTTTTAAAAGAACAAATATATCTATAGTGGCACATGGAGTTACTATATGCTATGATATATAAACATGAAGTTTTTAAACTGACAAAACAATGTTTCATACTGTTTTTTTCCTGCTTTCCTTGTTGTTGATCTTTACCCTCCATTTCTGTTCCCCTCCCCCTCCCTCTGGCCCTGATCTCCATCTAATAGGCCCTTTCTGCTTGCATGTCAACCCTTTTATTTTTTGAGTACCTACAATGGTAGACTATCACACACAATAGAGCTGTTAATAACAGCGTGGCTGTATATGGATCCATTTCCCTTATAAAAAAGCAGAGGCCCAAAAAGCCTACAATGTCTCTGCATGAGACACACAGTTGATCACTTGCAGACCCATGTTCTACATCCATGTCTGTTTGGATTTCAGAACATATATATGAGTCTCCAGTAATTTCATAGAAACTACAAGTTTTGATTGCTTTCTTTTTGTAAGTTAAAACATCTTATTGAACATAAATTGTAGACTTAAATGAGGAGAACATTTTTAAGATATAGAACCTTACAAATATGAACATCAGAGTGCTGTTCTTTTATGGGGTATTCATAAACAAGACATCGATTTATCCTTCATTTAACATAGATAGGCTTACCATCATTAAAAATTACTGGAAATCTTCAAGAGCCTGTATATGTGAGTATGTAAAGAATGCCAAGCTAAACATCTGCTAAGATTCCCACAGGATGGCTGAAGGCATAATGCCTCCAGGGAAAGACTGAGAATTTACCTCATAGTTAAATCTACACGTACATACTTCCTGCATTTTGCTTTAGTCTTTCTTTACATTTGTGTGTGTGTGTGTGTGTGTGTGTGTGTGTGTGTGTGCGTGTTTGTGTGTGTGTGTTGTAAGTGAGAGTTCATATGTTTGGACATATTTGCAGAGGTCAGAGGTCAACATTGGGTATCTTCCTCTTCTCTATCTTGATTTTTGAGACAGGGTCTCTCACTGTACCTGGAGCTCACTGCTTTGGCCACACTGGCTGTCTAGTGAGTCCCAGGAATCTTCCTGTGACAGTCTTCCCAGCTCTGAGGTTACAACTGCAGGCTGTGATGCCCATATTTTTTATGTGGATGTTGAGGATCTGAGCTGAGGTCCCCAGGCTTGAGCAGCAAGCACTTTACCCCTGACCCATCTACCTAGCCCTTACTTCACATTTTCTATAATTTATAATGCTAAGATAGGAGATGCAGATAGAAGGAGATTAATTTTCTCTTCTGAGCTCTGGCCAAAACTATAAGTAGCACTAGTCATGTGTCACCTTTACCATAATACAAACAGATTTTCTCAGTTTGGGTATGCCCACATTCTTGCTGTCTGAGCGTCTTGGATCATATGTACTGGTGGGCAACATTAAGCGTGCAGTGTGATTTCTGTCTCCCAAGGGTGGATAAAATGTTGAGATGAATGTGGTAGCAAGCTGCCCTTCGATCTACAGTATTTTTCCTCCAGCATTGGGTGTATTCTTTGGCCTAATTGAGCAAAGCCAAGCCATACATTTAAAACAGTTTCATTTCATTTTTAGAACATTTTTCCTATCACATACATTTTGACAGTTCAGTTTTTTCCTTTTGGAGCCCTCCAGGTGTGTATCTTCTCAGTTGGGGATTAGCACACAGCTATTTTCTTATGAAGGAGTCTCAAATGTGATGCTTGAATCTTCCGTGAGTGAGTTGCTTGGAAATATGCACTCTTTGGAGGCATCCATGCTGCACTGGGTTTCTATCTTAGTCAGGGTTACTATTACCGGGATAAAATACGAAGACCAAAAAAGCAAGTTTGGGAAGAAAGTATTTATCTGGCTTACACTTCCATATCACTGTTCCATTAGGAAGGAAGTCAGGACAGGAACTCAAACAGGGCTAGAACCTTGAAGCAGAAGCTGATGCAAAAGTCATGGAGTGCTGCTTACTGGCTTGCTCATCACGACATGCTTAGCCTCTTCATTATAGAACCCAAGACCACCAGCAGAGGGTTAGCACCATCCATAACAGGATGATCCCTCCCCCAAAAATCACTAATTAAGAAAATGCCATACAGCTGGAGCTCATGGAGGCATTTTCCTAATTGAGATTTCCCCCTTTCAGATAACTCTAGGTTGTGTCACAGAAAATTATTCAGCACAGCTTCATATAACAAATCTAGACATTTCCAAAAGATGGTCTCCCCTGTCTTCTATATCTTAGGGTTTTACTGTTGTGAACAGATACCCTGACCAAGGCAACTCTTACAAAAACAATGTTTAATTTGGGCTGGCTTAGAGGTTCAGAGGTTCAGTCCATTATCAAGGCTGGAGCATGGCAGTGTCCAGGCAGGCATAGAACAGAAAGATTTGAGAGTTCTACATCTTCATCTGAAGGAAGCTAGAAGACTGGCTTCCAAGCAGCTCTGTGATGGTCTTAAAGCCCATGCCCACAGTGACACACCTACTCCAACAAGGCCACACCTACTCCAACAGGGCCATACCTTTTAATAATGCCACTCCCTGATCCAAGCATATACAAACTATCACATTCTATGAGACAAAACATCATTTCCACAATAATTTCTTTTTTCACTGTAGCTTGTGGTCCTGTTGGAAAAAAAGTGTTCTTACCCATTTAAGTATTTGGGCTTTGCTTCTGCAGTTCTCTTTGACTTTATGAGCCTATGTGAAGTATAAGGTATTATAATGTATGACTCCTTTGTCCTAAGGCCAGCTATTGTGGCTTTTTTCTGAAGGCTGGGTAACTGCATTTCCATTTCATTCTGATTTTTTTATAAGCTAAAGAAATGTCAAAACGCATATGTGTGAAGCCTAGTTCCAACATCCGCAAAACACTTAGGAAAAATTGGAAAAGCCAGATGATTAGCTAGTGTGCTGTGACATAGTGTCTCCTAGTATTTTAAGAAGCTACATATATAGAGTCTAACAAACATGATTGCCCAAAATGAGCTGAACAACAACAATAGTATATACACTAGAGTGGATGGGGAGGAGCCCATGAGTCCTCAATCCTATGCAAAGAACTACAGGCAAATAAAGAGGAATACTTTCAGCAAGAGAAATAGCCTTCTCCCAAGAAGAACATACATACCAGTTGGTTATTCAATACCAATGATCAGCCCTGGAAATATACATGCAAGTAACCTTACATGTACCAAACACATTCTTTCTATCTGTCTATCTATCTATCTATCTATCTATCTATCTATCTATCTATCTATCTTATCTGTTTATATACACACATGTATGTGCGTAACAAAACTTACTGAAAAAATCATGAATTTGGAAAATAGCAAGAAGGAGTATATGGAACGGCATGGAGGGAGGAAAGAGAAGGGTGAAGTGATATATTATGATCAGAAAATATAAAATAAAGAATTTTAAAATGGCTATAATATTTAGGGCACTCTATGGACCCAGAGAGAGCTAGAGCAACATTCGTGCTATTTTGCAGTCTCCATGGAGGGACACAGTGTGTCTATGAATGTATGTGTTCATGCACATGAAGGTCACACAGCAACATTTCATGTTTTTCTCTATTGCTTTCCATCTTATTTACCTTATTCTTTGCGGTAGAATCTCTCACTGAACCTGGAGCTCTCTGATTGCCTTGCCTGACTTGACTGGGTGAGTAGTAACCCATGGGATTTGCATCTTCCCTTCTTCAGCACTAGACTTACTAGCATCCATGGCTAGCATTAATGTGTGTTCTAGGGATCCCAACCTGGGTCTTTATGTTCACATGGAAGGTAATTCAATGACTAAGCCATCTCCCTCTAATTTGTTTCTATAAAATGGGTATATGTATGTATGAAGGGCACGAAGTTATACTGATGAACTTTGGAAAGGTTAGAACTGAGAGGACCTGGAGATTCATATAAAAATAGTAGTTTGGGAACTACTTCAAAGATTGCATAAGCTAGAGTCTGAGGTTGCTATTTGTTAAAAACCCTGCTAAGGGCTGAGGAGGCAGCTCAGATAGTAAAGTCTTTGCTTTGCTAACATGAGAATCCAAGTCCAATGCCCAGAACACACATTTGATACAAACCACTGTGACATGTGCTTATAACCCCAGCAGTATATGTCTCTGAGGATTGCTGACCATTGAGCCCCAGCACTTTGTGAGCTTAAAGTAGTAGTAGCGTAAGATACAGTCTCAAAAACTTAACACAGATGATACCCGAGAAACAACATCTAAAGCAATCCCTTAACTCCTCACAAAAGTGCACATGTATACAGGGCATGCACCTGTATCTCCCATGTGCTTTCTCCAATAAAATGACATTGAGGTTCCATCTTACCCCAGTTTAATGGCAATCATTAAGAAAACAAATCTCAGATGACAATGAGGGCATGGACATAAAGAACCCTTTGTATGCAACTGTTGGAAGTGTGAACTAATCCAGCCACATGTAAATCTAGAGCCTTTTCAAACACCTCAACGTGGATCTATCATGTGACCCAGATACCAAGTATCTCGGAAATCCTTAAACATCCTTGCAGTAATCTTTCACAGTACGCAAGTAATAGGACTCATGGAGGTGTCTAAAACTGAAGAATGGCAAAACAAATTGTTGGTACATCGTGGCAATACAGGATGATGTTGTGTGATTTGAAAACAAACCTGTAGGCACATTGCCACAATCCAGAATGAAATTGTGTGATTTCAAGAAAATGGGTACAACCGGAAGCAACCATATTGAGTAAACCTTGCCAATTTCAGAAAGACAGATATGTATGTTTTTATCTCATTATTTTGTCTCATATATTCATCATGTATTACTATATAAGAACATGCATGTATATATAAGGAAATCCTAGAGAAACACCGGGGAGAAATAGAAGAGGAGGTACAAGAAAGGGGGTATGATAACGGTATAAGGCAAAATATGCTTAACACACAATGTAATCTTGGGTCTTATTATTATTATTATTAATATTATATTATATTATATTATATTATATTATATTATTATTATTATTATTATTATTATTATTTCACTTATTCAATTTCTATCCTGTCCACTACCTCCCCTAGTCACTCCCTCCCATATTTCTTCCCTTCCTCCAACTTCCTATTATCTTCTAAGCTGGTGGGTCCCCTGGGTATCATCCCACCGTGGCACATCAAGTCTCTGTGAGACTAGACACATCCTCTCTCACTGAGGCCAGACAAGGCACCTCAGCTAGAAGAGCATATGCCATGTACAGGCAACAACTTTTAGGATAGCCAACACTCCAGTTGTTCGGGGACCACATGAAGACCAAGCTGCACATCTGCTACATGTGTGGGGGGAGGCCTAGGTCCAGCCCGTGTATGTTCTTTGCTGCATGGCTTGGTCTCTGAGAGCCGCAAGAATTCAGATTAGTTGACTCTGTTGGTCTTCCTGTGGAGTTCCTATCCTCTTAAGGACTGCAATCCTTCCTTCTGTTCTTCCACAAGAGTCCCCAAGCTCCATCCACTGTTTGACTGTGGATGTCTCCATCTGTCTGAGTCATTTTCTGGGTGGAGCCTCTCAGAGGTGGCATGCTAGACTCCTGTCTACCAGCATAACAGAGTTTCATTAGTCCTGTCAGGGATTGGTGCTTTCGGTCTCAAGATGTGCCGGCTATTCCCTCAGTCTTTGCTCCATCCCCTGTGTCTGTAATTTTTGTAGATAAGATAAATTTGGGGTTGAAAGTTTTGTGGGTGGGTTAGTGTCTCTATCACTTCATTGGGGTTCCTGCCTGGCTACAGGATGTGGCCTCTTCAGGTCCCATCAAAATTTTTAATTTAATTAACAATTACATTGACATATATTCTTTCTGTCCTTACTCTTTCCAGGACTTTTATTATAAAGGAGTATTGGATTTTTTTCAAAGGCTTTTTATGCATCTCATGAGATGACCACTTGGTTTCTGAATTTTAGTTTATTTATTTGGTGGACCATGTGTGTTGATTTATGTATATTCAACCATTAAAGGTAGATCACAATGGAATGCCTTTTGATGATTGAATTCATTTGCAAAGATTTCACCAACTTGTTTGTGCATCTATGTTCATCAGAAATATTGGCCTATAACTTTCTTTGAGTCTTTGTCTGGTTTGGAGACTAGAATGTTATTATTACTGAAAATGGCACTTAGAAAAATATTACTTTTATATCACTGGATGTTATAAGCCTGTTTATATTATCATGTATATTTGAGAGTTCTTATGTATCTAGATGTTCATTAATTTCTTTTAGGTTTTCAAGTTTGTGGAATATAGAATTTTAAAACATGACCTTATGAATCTCTGCATTTCCTCATTGTGTATTGTAATTGCCTCTGGTTTCATCTCTAATTTTGTTGACTTGGGTCATTTCTCTTTCTTATGGTCAATTTGGCCAAAGGTGTAACAGTCTTTATAATTTTTAAATTAATAATTACGGGTATAGTCAATACCCAGAAAATGATGGGTATAGTCAAAAGGCAAATGTATCCTGTGATTTTTACTTGAATATGAACAATGTTATTATATTTTGAGGGTGAAATATTACACTAAATTGATTACTAATATTTTTTTGTAGTTTTTTTCACAAATCTCTTACTATGTCACTTAAGAAATATAAAAAGTTCTAGGGTGATTATTGCCTGATGAATTACAACATTACTCAGGTTTTCACTTAGGGTTCCCTAGATTCACTTAGACTTTCCTTAGACCAAACTATAAAACCAAAGGAAACATTTTCATACATCAGTTAGTTACTTTTATTTTCTACTTTAATCTGAGTTTCATGTAGTTTGTTTTATATTACCTCAAGAAATGCTATGAATTAATCTCTTAATTTTAGTAATTTGTGCTGCTTGGTATAATCTAATAATAAGGAGATTTGGCAGAAAATCTGACTCTTGGATTTCTGTAGGAACACTAATTTTTAAACTGAGACAGGACATTATTATTAGAGTGGAAATATCATATTCTACTTGGTACAATATTTGTTGGTGAATTTGGGCTCTGTTCCCAGAAATGTTAAATTACCTTTGGTTAGTTTTCTGCTCCTTCTTGTGCTTCAATTTCCACATTTTTTTCCTTATTTTTTTCTTGGGCCTTGTGCCAGCATCAACTAGTAAATGTGTACTTTAAGATTTGAGGAGAGAGACATAGTAAATTGTCTCAGTTATCAAAATAAATATATCAAAATTGTGATTATCCACACTGTGATTTTTCTCCTGGAAATCTTTAATTCCATGAGAGCTTCTTCAGTGGCTCCTTGGCACAAATCCCTCATGACAATTTTGCGCTGTTTTAGCCTAGTACAGCCATGGGAAACAGATTGTTTTTAATGAAATTTTAATGAATTCACCTGATTTCAAGTACAATATAGTATTCTACATACTTTCACTCCCATATCTCTAGAAAAAATTCAAACATATTTCTGGGTTTTGATGATCTATTTTGTCTGTGATCATCTGAATATCAACACCAAAGAAGGCTTCATCAGATGTTTTGAGTAAGCTGACATACATTAACAATTATTGGCATAAAACTAGGCCACAGTGATTTAATGGATGATCTGCCTACCGTTCTTGTAGTATGCAAAAATGTTAAATGTATTTTATTGAACAGTGAAAGGCTTATTTACACTCTTTCTTTAACATAACATGGGATATAGTATTTGTAGTGTCCTAGTTATGGTTACTATTGCTATGATAAAATACCGTGACCTAAAGTACATTGGGGGAAGAGGGTTTATTTGGTTTACACTAGTACATCACCAAAGGAAGTAAAGGCTAGATATCAAGCAGATCTGATACCTGGAGGCAGGAACTGATTCAGGAGTCATGAAGGAATGCTGCTTACTGCCTTGCTCACCATGGCTTGCTCAGCCTGCTTTCTTACAGAACCCAGGAATGACACCACCCACAATGGACTGGACCTTCTCCCATCAATCACTAATTAAAAAATTCTCAGGGCTAGAAAGATAGCTCAGTGGTTAAGAGCACTGACTGCTCTGCCAGAGGTCCTGAGTTCAATTCCCAGTAATCACACGGTGGCTCACAATCATCTGTAATGGGATCTGATGCCCTCCTCTGGTGTGTTTGAAGATAGCAACAGTGTACTCACATACATAAAATAAGTAAATCTTTGCTGGGCAGTGGTGGTACATGCCTTTAATCCCAGCACTTGGGAGGCAGAAACAGGTGGATTTATGAGTTTGAGGCCAGCCTGGTCTACAGAGTGAATTCCAGGACAGCCAGGGCTACACAGAGAAATCCTGTCTCGAAAAACAAAAGCAGCAACAAAAAAACAAAAAACAAAAAACAAACAAACAAAAAAACTCTACAGGGTTGCCTACAGCCTGATGCCTTTTTCTCAGTTGAGACTTGCTCTAACTCTAGCTTATGTCAAAATGACTTAAAACTAGCCAGCACAGAGAGCAACTGAAACATTTTGAAACTTGTCACCTGACACATTGCAGGTTCTGAGACATGGTCTTTGGAGTGGGGCAAGTATACACACTGAAGTTAAAGTTCATGTGTACTCTAACTACTGCTCCTGAACCTTTTGCCTGAAATGGCTAAACATCATTTCACAGCTGACTTATGGTAATTTACATTTTTCCTTTGTCTTTTTTTTTCCACAGCTGTTGTGAACTTGGACAACTCTGTGGTGGACCTGGAGACCCTTCAAGCTCTCTATGAGAATGTGAGTAGGGACAGTTCTCTCTGTGTGATCTGCTCAGTACATGTGTATTTTTACATGTGAGCTGGCTGTTTTAATGTCCTCTGAGGAAACTCAATCTCCATGCAGTGAACTTAGGTAGGGTTTCATAATACTTTCTAGGAACATATTGGGCAAATGTGACTTCTCAAGGCTGACTCGAAAGATGTCTCTTATGAAATTATTCATGTTTTCTCTTCTTAAATAATAGCAGTGTCTGTGTGGGTACTAACTTGAGCCAAGCATTGCTCTGTCCAATTTGCAGATATAGAAGACTTTGCTAGTTTTCAGTCTTTCAAAGTAAACCAACTTTGCATATGTTAATATTTAATGTGGGACAAATTGAGACATGCAGACTCTCGGCTAGTCTCCTTTTAAAAAGTGTTCTGCATAGCTTTACAGTTTTTAATGTTCTATTTGAAACGGATGATTTTCATACGCTCATGATATACAAAATGATGTCATGATTTATCAATGTGAAATGAGTCTAATTAATACCTCCATTAAGTTAAACCCTTAGCTCTTGTGGTAAGAACATGGAGAATTTAGTCTCTTAGCAACTTTGCAGCCTAAGTGTATCTACCACACTTTGAAATGCATTTCAAAAAAGCCTTCCTTCCTCCATCTTAGCTGAGGGTTGGTATCCTTCACTTATTCTCCTTCCTCTGCTCCCAGCTCCGCTGTGGTGACCACTAATACACATTTCTCTAAGCTTAACATTCAGCTGCTACATTAAAGTACAAATATTTGGTGGGCTTTTTTTATGTATGATTTATTCTATTTTGCATAAGACTCTAAAATTCTATCTATGTGGCATCAAATAACCAATTTCTTTCTTTTTGAAGGTGATGAATATTAATTAGTGTGTGTGTGTGTGTGTGTGTGTGTGTTAGAGTTTTATTCATCAATCTGTTAGACACAGTGTGATGCCATTAATTTAGGTATTATGAACAGTGGTGCAGTGACCACAGGGCGGCAGACAGATGCCTCCTAAACTTACTGGTGTTAAACCTTTTCAGTCAGTCTGTAGAAGCAAGATTGATTGTTCATGTGTTGACTGTAGACTTGGACTCTGAGGAACATCCACACACTTTGCCCATTATGACAGTTCCAATTCACCCTAGCACAACCGATATTTGCTATTTACAGACTTTCTTCCTTTTATATTTTGCTATTCTGGAAGATGTAGATTCAGTTTATATTTCTCTGATGATTAATGATGCTAAACATATGCCTCTTGGTTAATTCTATCTTTTGAGAACTGTTTATTAAAGATCTTCAGTCTATTTCTTAACTGGATATTTTGTTTTCTTCTGTTTAACTACTTGAGTTTCTTAAACATTTTCTATGCTAACTCTACCACATTTAGACATTACTTAGTAGTATGTATCCCTTGATGATTAGTTAATGATAATCATTAGTAGTTTTGTCTGTTAACTTTTATGTCAATTATAAAATAATTATTAACAATATAATAATTAATAATTTTCTTTCCATACCATCATTGCAGATTCCCTGCATTTCAGTTGTGACTATTAGTTACACCATTGAGTTCTGTGCTGGTCTGAGAGGAGATGTCATTAGGTAGCCCTGGCTAACCTTGATCCCTCACCTCTGCCACCCAAGTATACTTCTAGGATTAAAGGAAACCATCTTCACACACAGAGTTGTCATATCGCCTACATTTCTGAAAGATTTTTGGGGTTATAGTATTATCAAATGGTTCCTTCTCTTCTTTCTCTTATCACTCTGAATATTTCACTTTGGTCTTTCCAGACCAACAGGGCTTGTCCCGAATGCTCTGCTGAGAGTCATAATAAGACCATTGTTTCAGGATTTTTGTTTCCTTTACATCCACTTATGTACTCATTTGTGTGTACATGTGTGTGCGCATGCACAGGCATGTGTATGCATACGTGCACCCATGCATGTCACTGCTTATGTGTGGAGGTCGTCACACAATTTATAGGATTAAGTTCTTTCTACCATTAGATTTCTGGAGCTCAAACCCAGTTCATCATGCATGGCAGCAAGTGCGTTGACCTACTGAGCCTTCTCACCACCCAGTTGTAGATTTCTAATATTTTTCTATTCCAAGGTTTCATCCTATGGCTTTCATTGTAGATGATTTTTTTTTCCTTAGGGAGCTCCTTTTTTCATTTTGATTTGGCTAGAGGTCTTTGATCCTTTTGTGTCTGGATATTGGCTTCTTTGCTCAGATTAGCCATTATTTCAGTAAATATGCTTTGTTGTTCTTTTAAATTTATTTGGTCTTGAATTTTAGCATCCACAGGTTAGAGCTCTTAAAGGTATTCTTTAACTCCTGGAGATTCCTTCTTTCCTTTTCTCTTTCTCTTTTGTTCTTAATTGAAAGAAACCCCTCAGAACTGATTCTTCAATGAGGAGCCTATAGCAACGTTCATCTACTCGTTTGTTTTTTGTTTTTGTTTTGTTTTGTTTTTTTCAAAAATATTATTTTTAGTTCTGTGTCAGAAATTTTGATTTCTTTGTATATTATTTATCTGTATAGGCTTGTAGTTCATTGAACTTTAACGAAACTATTCTTTTTTTTTATTTTTTATTTTTTCTCAAATCGTAATTAATTCGCACAGGGGTTATAAACACAGAAAGGCAGGATGTGGGGAAGGGAATGACACTGGAGTGTGGGTGTTCAGGGGGAATACAGATATCTTCAGAACCGGATATCGGCTAGGTGAAGGTTCAGGGGACAATTCACTATGACTCTGCCTATGACTCTCTTGTCCTTATCTAAGTTGGTATTGTCTGCCAAGGCTACCTATTTACAAGGTCTATGACTACTCAGGCTTATAAATTTCCACAAAAGCTGCCTGTTGACATTAGCTTATAGCCATCTGTTTCAATGTTTTTCCACTGAGACCCAAGACTTGGTGTTAGTATACATGTATGACAGGCCCACTGCTGATTTTAGGCCTATGGCTGATTTTAGGCCTACAGTGTGTAAGCAGGGCTGCCCCTGACATCTCCTCCCTTCTCTAAGTATAGAAGGGCTGTGGCAATTCTAAACTTGCGAAGGCGAGGATAGAGGCCTGACCTCCAGTGTTTGAAGGGGACCTTGTAATGGCTTCAGTCCCCCTGTCGTTGTCCAGTGAGGCATGAGGGCCATACCCGTCCCGATGTCTTTTTCCTGGAGAGGGGATACTTTTCACATCAACCCCTATGCAGTCAGGCTTGTCCTTCAGGGAACCCAAATAGATATTTTTATCTTTTATTTATATTCCCTTGTAGTCCTTAGCCTCGCAGCCTAAGCAAGAATTCAGATCGCCTGACAGAGGGGGTTCTGAGTGGCCCCTCTCTGCTTGGTCTAGGGGCAGAAGTCCCCCCTTTTAGGTTGGGTGGAGATGGGTTTTGGAAACACCCTGTATAAAGTAACAACCTCATCTTGAGTCTAGTGGTCCTCCATAGCTAACTTATGATAATGTATCTGAGTAGGTTTTGCTACCAAATTATTTATCTGTTGTATCACAGAGTTAGTCCGCCTATTTGAGGGCCAGGGACCAGCAGAAAAAAGCAAAAAGAACCCAAATAATGGTCCCAAGATGGAAGGAAATAGGGTTGACAACCTTGGAGAGGCTGCAAACCAATTCTTGTACCAGCATTCATCTGTCTCTTTCTCTCTCTGATTTTTAAAAGAAAGTATTCTAAACATTGCCATTTCTTAGATTTCCTTTTTTGGGGGATCCACTGATAAAATTTTGTTAATTTTTCTTTAAAGTGTTTTGTTTTCATGCTGTCTGGTTGTACATGTTTTCTTGTGTCACTGTTTAGCTCATTAGAGTAGACAGTCTACCTTTAAATGACCCTGGGCAGGCGCAGTTTGATTGATTATTGTCGTCCTTCCTTTTCTGCTTTGTGTTGTGGCTGGACAGCTGCTTGGTCTGTATAATTCTGGTTGGGTCAGGACACAAGGGAAACACACCAGCCAGATGGTACCATTGTTTTAGTTTGCCAGTTCAGTGGCATTAGTTAATAGGCATGGGCTTAAAAGAGATTCTTTGTGTGTAACTAAGTAGTAGTATGCTATACCCTAGTTGTCAGATATGAGCATCTATGTACACACACAATTCACATTGCTTTCATTTTGACAGAGTCAAAATTAAAATCATTAAATTAAAATTAAATTGGTTAGCTGTGAGCATCCACCTCTGTATATGTGAGGGTCTTCTCTCTAACTCCTCCATAAATTAAAATTAATCATATTTAAGGGGTATATACTCTTACATCTTTTCAGTGCTGAACATTCTTAATATTCTTTTATCTTCACATGTTTTTATTTCACCTTCATTTCTAAAGGACATGCTGTTGCTGTATACAGACTTGTGAATTAACAATTTATTTCAGCATGGTGGGAATTGACATCTGTCTTTGGCCTCCATTGGTTCTGGTGATAAGTCTGCCATCATCACTAAGCTGTCTGTTCCTCCTTATTTCTATTATAGGCTCCTCTCCATTTTGTTTAATTAGACTCGTTATGACATACATGCCAGTTTTCTCTGCATACAGTTTAGTGTATTTGATGGACTTCCTAAATATGTGTGATTCTGAGTGTTTTCATGTTTAAGAATTTTGATTCTTTAACCTTTAGCCTGCAATACATCTTTAAATTTTTTATTGAATATTTTATTTACATTTCAGATGCTATCCCATTTCCCCATTTCCCCCCACCTAGGAATCCTCATCCCGTCTCCCCTCCTTTTGTTTCTATGAGGGTATGCCCCCACCTACCCACTAACCCAACCACTCCCACCTCGCTGCCCTCGAATTCCCCCACACTGGGGCATCCAGCCATTACAGGACCAAGGACCGAAGCACCCACATTTTGGTCTTCCTCCTTTATGAGTTTCATGTGGTCTGTGAGTTGTAGCTTGGGTATTGTGATCTTTTGGGCCAATATTTAATTATCAGTGAGTACATACCTTATGTGTTCTTTTGTTATTGGGTTACCTCATTCAGAATGATATTTTCTAGTTTCATCCATTTACCAAAAGAATTTCACGAATTCATTGTTTTTAAGAGCTGAGTAGTATATCATTGTGTAAATGTACCACATTTTCTGTATCCATTCCTCTGTTGAAGGACAAATGGGTTCTTTCCTGTTTCTGGCTGTTATAAATAATGGTGCTATGAACATAGTGGAGCATATGTTCTTGTTATATTTTGGAGCATCTTCTGAGTATATACCCAGGAGTGGTATAGGTGGGTCCTCAGGTAATGCTATGTCCAATTTTCTGAGGAACCACCAGACTGATTTCCAGAATGGTTGTGCCATCTTGCAATCCCATCAATAATGTTTTCCTCTTTCTCCACATCCCCGCCAGTATCTGCTGTCATCTGAGTTTTTAATCTTAGTCATTCTGACTGGTGTGAGGTGGAATCTCAGGGGTTTTTTGATTTGCATTTCCCTGCTGGTGGACGTTTTGGAGTCACTTACGTATACTATCATATCATTTGCAAATAGTATTATTTTGACTTCTTCCTCTCCTATTTGTATCTGTATGACTTCCTTTTGGTGTCTAATTGCTCTGGCTAGGACTTCTAGTACTATATTGAAGAGGTAGGGAGAGAGTGATCAGCCTTGTCTAGTCCCTGATTTTAGTAGAATTGCTTCAAGTTTCTCTCCATGTAGTTTGATGTTGGCTACTGGCTTGTTGTTTATTGCTTTTACTATGTTTAGTTATGGGCCTTGAATTCCTGATCTTTCCAAGACTTTTACCATGAAGGGATGTTGAATTTTGTCAAATGCTTTCACAGCTTCTAGTGAGATGATCATGTGGTTTTTTCTTTGAGTTTGTTTATATAGTGTATTACATTGATGGATTTCTGAATATTAAACCATCCCTGCATTCCTGGAATGAATTCTTGGATTTGGTTTATGAAAATTTTGTTGAGTATTTTTGCATCGATATTCATAAGGGCGATTGGCCTGAAGTTTACTTTCTTTGTTGTGTCTTTGTGTGGTTTAGGTATGAGCATAATTGTGGCTTCATAGAACAAATTGGGTGGCGTTCCTTCTGTTTCTACTTTGTGGAATAGTTTGAAGAGAATTAGTATTAGGTCTTCCTTACAGATCTGATAGAATTCTTCACTAAGACCATCTGGTTCTGGCCTTTTTTTTTTTTTTTTTTTTTTTTGGTGGGGAGACTTTTAATGACTGCTGCTGTTTCCTTAGGGGTTCCGGAAGTGTTTAGATCTGCTCTTGTTTATCTTTGGTACCTGGTATCTCTCTAGAAAATTGTTCATTTCATCCAGATTTTCTCGTTTTGTTGAGTATAGTAGTTGATCTGATGATTTTTGAATTTCCCCAGTTTCTTTTGTTATGTCTCCCTTTTCAATTCTGATTTTCTTAATTTGGATACTGTCTCTGTGCCCTCTGTTTAGTCTGGCTAAGGGTTTATCTATCTTGTTGATTTTATCAAAATACCAGCTTCTGGTTTTGTTGATATTTTGTATAGTTCTTTTTGTTTCTACTTGGTTGATTTCAGCCCTGAGTTTGATTATTTCCTGCCTTCTACTCCTCTTGGGGTTATTTGCTTCTTTTTGTTCTGGATCTTTCAGGTGTGGTGTCAAGTTGCTAGTGTATGCTCCCTCCAATTTCTTTTTGTAGGCCCTTAGAGCTATGAATTTTCCTCTTAGCACTGCTTCATTGTGTCCCATAAGTTTTGGTATGACGAGCCTTCATTTTCATTAAGTTCTAAAAAGTCTTTAATTTCATTGTTAATTCTTCCTTGACCAAATCATAATTTAGTAGAGCATTGATCAGTTTCCACATGAATTTGGGCTTTCCATTGTTTTTGTTATTATTGAAGACCGGCCTTAGTCCATGGTGATCTGATAAAATGCATGGGATTTTATCAATTTTCTTGTATCTGTTGAGGCCTGTTTTGTGACCAGTTATATGGTATATTTTGGAAAAGGTACCATGAGGTGCTGAGAAAAAGATATATTCTTTTGGTTTAGGATGAAATGTTCTATAGATATCTGTTAAATCCGTTTGGTTCATAACTTCTGTTAACTTCACTGTGTTTCTGTTTAGTTTCTGTTTCTATGATCTGTCCATTGATGAGAGTGGGGTGTTGAAATCTCCCATTATTATTGTGTGAGGTGCAATGTGTGTTCTGAGCTTTAGTAAAGTCTCTTTTATGAATGTGGGTACCCTTTCATTTGGAGCATAGATGTTCAGAATTGGGAGTTCATCTTGGTAGATTTTTTTTTCTTTGATGAATATTTCCTTATGTTTTCTTATACCTTTTTGATGAAAATTGATTTTATTTGATATTATAATGGCTACTCCAGCTTGTTTATTGGACCATTTGCTTGGAAAATTGTTTTCCATCCTTTTACTCAGAGGTAGTGTCTGTCTTTGTCACTGAGGTATGTTTCCTGCATACAGCAAAATTCTTGGTCCTGTTTAAATATCCAGTCTCTTAGCCTGTGTCTTTCCATTGGGGAATTGAGTCTGTTAATATTAAGAGATATTAAGGAAAAATGATTGTTGCTTCCTGTTATTTTTGTTATTAGAAATGGAATAATGTTGTGTAGCTATCTTTTTTTGGGTTTGTTGGAAGATTACTTTCTTGCTTTTTCTAGGTTATAATTTCCCTCCTTGTGCTGGAGTTTTCCATCTATTATTCTTTGAAGGGCTTAATTTGTGGGAAGATATTGTGCAAATTTGGTTTTGTCATGGAATATCTTGGTTTCTCCATCTATAGTGATTGAGAGTTTTTCTGGGTATAGTAGTCTGGGGTGGCATTTGTCTTCTCTTAGGGTTTGTATGATATCAGTCTAAGATCTTCTGACTTTTATAGTCTCTAGTGAGAAGTCTGGTGTGATTCTTATAGGTCTGCCTTTATATGTTACTTGGTCTTTTTCCCTTACTGCTTTTAGTATTTTTTCTTTGTTTTGTGCATTTGATGTTTTGATTATTATGTGATGGGAGGAATTTCTTTTCTGGTCTAGTCTATTTGGAGTTCTGTAGACTTCTTGTGTATTCATGTCTATCTTTAGGTTAAGCAAAGTTTTCTTCTATAATTTTGTTGAAGATATTTACTGGCCCTTTAAGTTGGGAATCTTCATTCTCATCTATACCTATTATCCTTAGGTTTGGTCTTCTCATTGTGTCCTGAATTTCCTGGATGTTTTGGGTTAGGAGCTTTTTGCATTTCACATATTCTTTTACAGTTAATTTTGGGTTAATTTTTTCCATGGTATCTTCTGCACATGACATTCTCTCTTCACTCTCTTGTATTATGTTGGTGATGCTTGTGTCTATGACTCCTGATCTCTTTCGTAGATTTTCTATCTCCAGGGTAATCTCCCTTTGAGATTTCTTCATTCTTTCTACTTCCATTTTTAGATCCTGGATGGCTTTGTTTAATTCCTTCACCTGTTTGGTTGTGTTTTATTGCAATTATTTAAGGGATTTTTGTGTTTGTTCTTTGAGGGCTTGTACCTGTTAACCTGTGTTCTCCTGTATTTCTTTAAGGGAGTTACTTATGTTCTTCTTAAAGTCCTCTATCATCATCAAGAGAAGTGATTTTAATTTTGAATTATGCCTTTCTAGTGTGATGGGGTGTCCAGGACTTTCTATGGTGGGAGAACTGGGTTCTGATGATGCCAGTTAATTTTGGTTTCTGTTGCTTATTTTCTTTAGCTTGCCTTTCGCCATCTTGTTATCTCTAGTGCTACCTACACTCACTGTCTCTGACTAGAGCCTGTCTTTCCAGTTATCTTGCTCGTGTCAGAACACCCCAGAGTCCAGATATCTCTGTGATCCTGAGCTCCTAGGTGGAAGAGCTCCTGGGACTCAGGCTGCCTATGGGATCCTGAAATCCTGCTGCTCTGAGTACAGTGGTTCCTCTAGGATGTCTCAGGGTATGTTGTCTTCACAGGAGCAGACTGGCTAGGTGTCTACCCCAGCCAAAAGGACCTGCAATGATAATTTTGCATTATTTCTCAATACTCTTTTTGTGCTGTGTAAGGCTGACATGCTGCAGCAATGGTATTTTTCACAGGTTCCTGACATTCAGTCCATCAATAAGTTTTCAGTATATTTCTTACTTTTTGCAGTATTGGATACTTACATTGTCTTTGTTCATCTATTCAACCCTGTCAGTGAAAAGGGGTGATTTCTAGCTTATCAGTGTATGTTATAGAATTTTCACTTATTTTTCAATAATTGTATTTTAAAAATTGTTTTGATAACTTTTCAGTGAAATTTAGTAATTAAGGGATAAGCCAGAAAAGGAAAAAAAAAGACACATAAACACTTCTGAATGATAACAAGTCTATGGTCCATCCAGAGATTTCTGCTTTACAGGGTGACTCAAGATAAGATAATAATAGAGAAAGAAAAACAAGAAAAACATTAGGAGCTGGAAATTTTAAAAATGTTTATGTTTTTAAGCCATTTCCAAAGAGAAATTGGTAGACACCATAGAGACAGTTCAAAGAGAAATAAATGTGTCTGTCTAAGAACCATTTGAGAAAGCTTGTATTCTTAATAACCAACAGGCAAAATAAAGTAAGATATCAGCCAGATACATTTTCTTAAACATCCAATCAAGAATTAAATTGGTTTTTTAAAGCCAAGAAAAAAACAAATGTGAAGAATTCAAACAATCATAGGGAGTGGGGGTATTGTACCACCCCGTGAAGACAATTTGGTAAAATCTAATGGAACTGAAGATGCAGTGAGCATGCAATTCAGGAATTCTACCCTTCATGGTGCATTCTCAGCAGACTGCCAAACAACAAACACATTTATAGGTTCAGCACATGTGTCTGCTATCTAAATACAACTTCAAGACAAATTGACCTAGATCAGAAGAATTATGAAAATTTTAAAATAACGTTTTTAGCTATTAAACTTTAGAACAATTTGTTTCATGTGAGAAAAGCTGCCCACTCTGTCTCCCTACTCCCCATTGCTGTATGTGACTCTAAATATAAATACAGTGAAGAGAAAACCAATCACATTATCATTATGCAATTAATGTGGAATAATATTTTCCATATGACGCAATGTGTTTGCCCTTGTTATTCTTCCTGTGACTTGAGAAAACCAGAAAAACAAGTGGAAAGAAGAAAATATTTCCTTTGCCATTCCTGGAAAGTAGCTGAACCTTTTGTGTGCTATGGCTATGCTTCCCTCCTGCAAATGGTCCTTGGGGACCTGATATTTCATGGTCATGAAGATAATTTGGTTTGTCTTACTCAAGTGAGAGACAGGCTGGTAATGGGAGTTGGTGTGGCTGAAGTGCTCATATTTTTAATGTAGTCTTTCCATTTTATAGTTTTCATGACTGCTACTCTTCCATCTCATCCTGTAGCATTCCCCTTGAATTGATTAATTTTAAGGAGGAGTTTGCTTCGAGTGAACTCCCACAGCTTTTATTGGCCCACATCCTAATTTCTATTTCACTTTTGCAGGACTAATTGTTTAGTGTTCCTTAGGATGGGCTCACCATATCCTAACCTCTTAGTAATATGATGTGAAATGTTCTGATAATCTAACAGAGGATCCTTGTGTGTTACATGTTACTTCTCTTCTCCACTGGCAAGATCCTCTGTACGAAAGTTTGATTATAATGTGTCTTAATGTGGGTCTTTTTGTTTTAATATATCATGATAATCAGACACATGAAAGGATGATGAATCTTGAGAAACAACTTCTGTCGATTTAGGATCACTGTGAACACAACCTCTAGGCATCCTTTTGAGGAATTTCTGTATTGGATTGACTGAGGTGGGAAGACATACCCCACATATGAGAAGTACCATTCAATAGCCGAGGATTCTGAACTTCATAGAAAGGAGAAATCAAGCTGAGCATGAACATTCATCACTGTTTCCTGACTGTGAATACAATGTGATCAGCCACCTCATAGTTCTCCTGCCATGATTTACACACCATGATGGGCTGAACACTGAGCCATGATAAATCGATCCTTCCTTTGTCAGATATTTTGTCCCATCCACAAGTAAATAACCAATGAATGTGGTGATTTGAGATAAAGTACATACTCATATTCATATATATATCTATATACATATATATATATATATATGCTATATTCTTCATACACACACGTGTGTGTGATGTGTGTGTGTGTGTATGTGTGTGTTGAAGAAAAAGGTTTGAAGAAAAGTAGGACAGTATTGATTTTTCAGAAAACTGAACCTGCCTGATTGCAGAGAAAAGAACAAGCATGGAATTGTGTTTTTAAAGAAGTTTGTTCGGCTTGAGTATAGCACTTTAGGCAAAAAGAAAAAAATCCTTTCTCAGTGCTTTAAGTGAGTTTCTCATGTGAGGTCTGGAGATTTAGATCAATGCCCAGTGTGTCCCTGAAGACTTCTCAGCATCATCCTGTCTTTAGTAGCTTTTCCTCTTATAGTTGAGGAAGGGCATGTCAGAAAGGTATGTCACACACATTGTGTGGGAAGGCAGAGTAGATGGACAGCCCCTAGGAGTTAGTTATAAGGCCATGTCCTCTCTTGTCTCTTCAAGTGTCATTATGAATAGTCTAACCTTACATAGAATTGAGTTTTTTGAATGTTCATTTTCAAAGTGTTCATCAAATTTGGCCAAGGTTAAGCCAATGGTTTTCAGTTTTTCTCTCTGTGCCTTTCTTCCTGTGTTCAAGAATCGTGCATCTTGGCTCTTAGTGTCCCAGTGTCCATAACATCCTTTGCCTTTTCTTAAAGCTTTCTTCTTTGCATCAAATCTGTTACCTTCTATACCCCTAAACTAAGGCTGTGGGTTGTTTCTTCTGCTCACTCACATTTGCCTGTCTTTGAATACTTCTAGTGGAGGCTTTCTCTCTGTTACTTCACTTTTCAGCACCAGGATTTCATTTCTCTTTTAGATTTTCTATTTCTTTATTGGGGCTGTCATTTTGGCTGTACAACATTTTTCTTAATTTTTCCATCTATTTCTTTCAGATGTTTAATAATTCTTTTCATACATACTATCTAATGACTGACTGCTTTCTGTCTTGGAATAGTCCGCAGTTTCCAGTTTCTTGAACATTCCTTTGATTATTTTTATTTCAAATTAGATAATGTGGTAACACAGATCACTCCATGGTGTTCATGGTTTTTTTGTTGGCCTTGTTTACTTTGATTGGGATGAATTGTCTGTGAGATAACAATCAGACTGTGATGGATTTAAGATTATTTCTGAACTTACAGCCTTATTGTGGAAATGTGTGAGCTCTTTCTGCTTCTTCCCTTGCTTTTACATGCTTGCTCCCAAAAAATGAAAAGGAAAAAAGAGGGTTATGGAAACAAATTATGATCCTTTAAAGCACTTGTAATTTACTTCAACAAGTCAGGGAAGGGAATGTACAAGTGACATACAATGGTCACCTCCCCTTTCTACACTCCTGTATAATCAACTTTTAGATGCAGTGCTCAAACCACAGAGTATCAATGTCTGGAGCATAGGGTCCCTTTCTTTGATTTGTAAGTTGGGTGACCAGATTCACCCAATTTAAAGCCGAATTCTTCCCCTGGAAGTTGCAAACTTGAAACAGATCCAAGAGTCCCAAGAGGTTGTATCAAGAAGACTATTACTAGTTTGTCTAAATGATTAATGTGATTTCTGATTTTTTATGCTATGTTTTATTTCCAGAACCCCCTTGAAATGTTAAGATTTAAAGCTAAATATCTCATTAAAATATATTTTACTATATTAGCCTTTATATCGTGAAGCATACTTCTATCTAGTGTTTAAGTCCCTTGTCTGTTATTTGAGTGTCTATGTGTCATCTTGTGGTTGGCATCTGCTGATTGTATTTTCCTGAGAGTTGATCTCGTTTTTCTGTACCTTTGGTATATTGGATAATTTTATATTGTATCTTAGGCAATACTTATGCATGTATTTCATTATTCTCTACACAAAAATAACACTTAAATGAAATCAGTACTCTTTCTATGGGTTCTTTACATTAAAAAGAAATTTAATTTTTTAAAAATATCTGATGTCTAGGATTAGCTTTCAGCAGCAGACTCAATGAAAAACTCTTGCATTTGTATCACATACTGAAGAACACATGACATCATTGAGAAGCAATTGAAGGTAAAAATAAAACAAGACGGCAGAGGAGATGGTTGAGTAGATAAACATATTTGCTGTGTAAATATGAGGACAAGAGTTCACTAGAACCTGTGTAAATGCAGGACGTTTGCAGCAATCATCTGCAATTCCAGTGCTCAGAAGGCACAGAAGTAGATTGCTAGAGCTGAGAGGAAGCAGGCTAGTTAGACTCGTCACCTCAGAGAACTTTAGGTTCAATTGAGAAAACCTGCCTCCATGAATAATAGGGTGGAGACTGGTCAGAAAGCACACTTTTTATTAACTTTGGGCTTCTTCATGCATGATCACTCATCTGAATATGAATTTGCATATATGTGTGTGTGTGTGTATGTGTGTGTGTGTGTGTGTATGTGTGTGTGTATGTGTATATATATATATATATGTATCTATACATATATACATATATATACATACATACATACGTATATATGTATATATAGATACATGTGCCCAAAAACATGTGACCAAGCATATAGCCATACATGTATACTAAGTACATTATTTTTAAATATTTTTAAAAGAATATCCATTAGATATATCTAGCTGAAAGGTAGTGAAGGATGTCTTTACCTGAATTTTTCCTTCAATTAGTTAACTAGACTCATAAGGAAAACTATATAATTTTGATAATTCTACAATAGGACAATTGCACTATATCTAGACTTGTATAAATATATATTATAAAGTATCATGAGATATGCATATTATGCAGGTTTTAACATCATAATATAGTGTGTGTCTCTGTATGTGTGTTATATGTGTTGAGTCTGTGTGTTCATTAGTGTATTCCTGACAGAAGCCAAAGATGTATATTGAGATGTCTTCTTTATTTGCTTTTCAACCATTCAGTACAAGTTCAAATGGAAAACAGAAGCCAGTGAATAATACAAATAGTAAAATTTATCATAATAAATAATTATCATGCAATAAGAAAGTACAAAATTAAAATGGCAGTTCTCACCATACTTTGGGGCTTAGCAAGCATACCTAGAGAAGGAAGGACAAATGTTGGAGGGAGACCTTCAAGGTCTGTAGGCAGAACTCACTAGGGAAGATATGATTGTAACCTATTTGTCTAAGCTGCTGTGAATAAGTAATCATGAAACAAGCTTTCCTGTAGTAGGTGGATAGACTCATAGACATTCTTAAGAGTCAGCATGCTCTAGTTGTTAAGATTCTTGGAGCTTAGAGTATGTCTATAGAGTCTATGAAACAAACCTCAGGAGCCAGGGAGTCCATGGCAGTTTTAGAACAAGTGCAAGTGGTCAGAGAGCCAAGGCCATAGTTGTAAGTCTCGCACTAAACCATGCACAATGCATGTGCTGTGGGGTAGTCCCAGGGATCACTCAGATGTCCTCTGATACCAGTACTCCAGGTCAGTACAAAGAAAGAGAAAAAAAAGAAGAAGAAAGAAAACAAGCAGACAAGTCTGCATAGGATTGGGAAGATAACCTTTTTTTCTGATGCAGCTTCTCTAGCACCTCCTACTGGCCAAACCTAATTTTCTGTGAAGAAGGACTCCCATAGTCTTTCATCTTGGGTAGGTTCCAGAAAGTAAATTGGGAGGTGAGCAGCATTAAGTGGCAGAGATGACAGAGAAGATTGAGGTTCAGAGAAATATAATCTTATCTAGCATGTATGTCATATGTTATTTTGTGACTCCATGTGACATAACATTGCTATGAAGGGTCTGTAGGAGAAGCGAGGGGTGGGGGTGGGGGGAAGTTACCATGCATATGCTTAGTCTTGGCATGGATTCTCTTTGGAAAATTTTAAAACTTTATTGTGGTGGCGTACTTATAATAATTAATTTAAATAAAGCTTCCTGAGTAAGTCTTTTTTTTTTCTTGTATGTTAATCTGAATAGGCTTAATGTGTGTCTTGCAAATAAGGACATTTGAAAGGCATGCAAATTTTATGTAGAAGAAAATAATGTTTTAATTTCATTTTGTCATAAATGTATGAGAGTTAATCTTTCATAGCATTCCATTACTTACCCTTGGGGACAAAATAATATAGCTAATGTGAATGCCTTCTCATAAATATACTTTCTTTTTGCCAGATGCTTAAATGCCAATGGACTGTTTTAAAGTAGTTGTATTTGATCTCTCTGAAACAGATGGAAGTATTTGTTATACAAACCTTATTTAGAATGTAATCTTTTTTTTTCTTCTCTGATTGCATATGTTTGGCAGTGAACTTTCCCTTCTAGATGTGAATGAATTTTGGGCAGTCTCCAAATCTAAACACACTCTAATTTAAAAAACCACAATCCTGAGAGCCCGATTCCTGTTTATCAAGGAATTAAGACTTCGTGAAAACCACATAGTTACTATATACAGTCTTCTGTAATGAGGTTTTAAAAACAAAACTCTTTATAGTTTATTTAGGGTTATTAAGTATCATTAAGTTCACAAGAGTCAAGTCTTTGCAGTATATAGTTATTTAAATGCATGTATTGCTTCTGATTCTTAAAATGTACTCCTACTATGACATGGTGAGTTTATGGGGCAAGTAAAGAGAGATCCTGGGGTGTAAAAGGGAGGGTTATTGAGATACATTCCTTTTTTTTTTTTTTTAGTGTATCAAATGACTGGCATTACATCTAAACGTACCTAAAATATCCATGGACAACTGTGAGCTGAAAGTTTTCTTTTTTTTTCATTTTACTTCATGTTGAGAAAAATGAACAAAAGAATCCTAAGTTGTATTTTTAAAAAAAAATTAAAAATGAAGCTAAACCTTGGAAGTCAATCCTATTAGAAGTTCAAATGAAGAAAAATGTGAATAAAGATAGGGAGGGAATAAATTCTATACCCTTGTGTGATTAACCAGCTCTAATCCAATTTAAAGAATGAGGAGGGGTGGAGAGGGGAGGCAGGTAGGACAGAAAGAATGAGAAGTCTAAATTTACACTTCTTAGGATTAAATTTCACAGGCATACTTTATAGTTTCAGTAATCTTCACTTAGGGTGGTACTTGACATACCAGCAAACTTTAATCTGGAAGAGGGCTGGCGTGTGTGTCACATGATACAGCATCCTGAAAAGCATACACCCTGTTGCATTAGCGAAAATGAATTGGATTAACCATCTGTGTTCCTCTAGCTTCCTAGAGGAATTTAATTGATTCATGTTTGAAGCATCATTCAGCCATCAGCTTCTTCAAACGAAAATGTATTGACTTTCACAGTGTAGCTATTTTAAAGCCCAAGTCTCCTATTTCACTGTTCTGTTGAGTTGGTTCATGGGATCTCTGTAAAGCACTTTCACCTGTAAATACACTGAAGGTGAATTGGAGAATTAAAAATGAAAAGTTGTAGATTTTGAATCACTCACTGATTGGTTTCATAGGCTTAATTAAAAAAGAAGAAAAAAAAAGATGATAAACTTACCGTACTTATTTTCAGAAACCCAGTGTGTTGCATGAGTTCCTAGTAAATGAGTTAAGCTGACTAACACGGCTGTGGTAGTAACTGGAGAATGGCCATGGTTGGTCATATCTGCTTTTTCTCTTGCTTTATGTTATGTTAGACTTTGAGAGGTGGTTTTCCTAAGGCACCTTTCCTGAGGGCACTGAGCATTTGTCCCTCATGGTCACCATTTCCTTGGGTAGTCCATTGCTAATTGCTATTTACAGATATGAGTGCTGTGCAGTTCCCTTTTGGGTATTTTCAGTGGGGAAGCTGCCCAGTTTGAGTTTTGGCTTTGTATCTTTGATTTTAGTCTATATAGTTCTGGCCACTTTACAGTCTTTCTGCTTTCTGCCCTCCCCTGGCTGTGCTCAGTTCCATCAGGCCACTTAGACTATTATGTCTGAGCGGCAGTAAGCAGAGCTCTTTCTGACACTGTCCTCCTAGTGAAAGGTCATCAGTTTCCTTTCTACCCCCGTCTCCTGGGGACTGTCTCCTTGTGTCAGTTGTCTTATGTGTTTACAGTGTGGTGCTCCTCTTCTTTTGCATTCTCTGTTCACTGGTACCCACTTGTCTGGCCTGTGTACTGTACAGATATTCACTTAATCACCATCCTCAACCTCTCCAACCTCATGAAAATTCCTCCCTTAGTATTATCTGTCCTTGACATGCACTTAAGTGCAACAAAACTGTATACCACGACACATAAGCATTTATGGTATGTGTTTAGCTTACCAGTCCGAACAAATTCCCTTGGATATTCTTTGTTTTTAGATACCATGTTTTGGAGCTAAGGAGATGGCTCAAGCAGTCAGTAAATGCTTCCCAGATAAGCATGAGGACTTGAGACCACATCTGCAGCACCCACGTCAAAAGGCAGGCTTAGCAGTACATGTCCATAACCCCAGCACTGGGGAGGCAGAATCAAGAGGATCCCTGGAACTCACTGGCCAGACAGCCAACAGAGCAGCATTAGCCTTCTAGAACTTCCATGAGAAACTTTGTCTCAAAAAATAAGGTGGAGAACAGTCAAAAGAGATATTCAGTATCAATCTCTCCCTTCCACGCTCACATACACACTCACAGGAATGCACACATACACAAGAAGATGTATATGAACACATGTATACTACATATGCAAATAACATTTTTATAATCATAATTTGAGTATGTGACACCAATCACATGTTCCAGAAAACTAATCTAGAAGCTTTTTGGTTAGAATTTTATCTCTGTTATTTGAAATGTCAGATATATACAGAATGTATATTAACCATATCCAAGCCTGTCATTTCCAAACTTCATACCCTGCCAGTTTCATGTGTGCTCTTCTTGTTCTCCATGTTCTTGTTTTCATTCTCTAGTCCAGTGACTGGTTTCTTCATGACAGTGAATGTGGTTTATCCACGGGAGTACCAACAACCTACTAACAGCCACATCCCTGAAGAAAAGTGAGCTCAACAGCCTTAGGCCACCATCAATTGCCAATAGCTCCTTGGCTAGAGGTGGGGGACTCATGAGCTGCACCCACCCATGATGGCATACTGAGTGGCCTGGTCTCCTGTAGGTTTTGTGCAGATAACCTTGGCCTCTGTGAGTTCATAAGCACAAGAGCCATGTCATGCCCAGAAGGTCATATTTCACAGCACACTTCCCCATCTCTGACCCTTGACTCTTTCTACTCCTTCTTCTAAAAGGTTTCCCAAGCTTTAGGCAGAAAGGAATTGATATAAATGTTCTCTTTAGGGCAGAACACATAAGTAACCACTTATTTCCAGTACTTTGACCAGCTACAAGTCTCTAAATTGACTACTGCCCAGTGCTAAAGAATGTTAATGGCAGCACTAACTTATGGAATGAATTCTTGATGTATCTGCTCTGTGTTGAAAGGCAGCTTCTCAGATCATTCTGTCTCTAGCAGGACTCAAGTGGGAAACGGGATGGCGGGAGTCACTGGGCTCTGTAGCGTCTGTATTTTATATGATTCCTGTTTATGTAGAGAGAGAAGTCCTTTCCTAGGACTCCTGCACTCTCACTTTGGCCTGTTCTGGTCTTAAGGGACCTGGTGCTATCCAGTGTATGTGAGGAGCAACACTTACCTCCAGCTTCCTGTGCTGAAGGGTAGGGCTTGCATGAGTGCAGGTCCTTAGTTCCCTTGTCTACTTTCCTGCTGAGGCCCTCATCTGGCTTAATGACTTCATTTTCAAACATGGTCTCATTGCAGAAGTATCTCTGTTTTCTTTCATGGAGTTTTGTGGCAGATTTCCAAGGTATCATCTTACCTAGATGCTGAGGGTCGCTTCTTCCTTTTAGAAACAGTCTAGGGCTTCATTGTCAGTGTCCCAGAAAGCAGAGTCTGAGGGCTGAATCTGTTTTCCTAAGTGAGATGGACTTGAGCCCCTTAGCTTCTTCCCTCATACTTTCCTTGGTCTCATGCTGTTTCCTGAGATAGGGACTCCTTTGTATCTCTGGCTTTCCTGGGACTTGCAATATAGACCAGACTGGTTTCATGCTCACACTGAAAATTGTTTACCTCATTGCTTGCCTTGACAATGGCTTTGCAAGGTGAATGTTGTCACCCCCTTTTCTTTTGTGGAGGCACCACTAATTGAGTTGTCTGCAGCAGTGACAATAGGTGAATACCATTTAAATCCAGGTGTCTGTTTTCAATGCCGTAAATCCAGTACAGAGCTCGCTTCTGTAACAAATAGATAGAATGTCTTACACCCCATCTTTAAAAAATATATTAATGATGCATTCTATTTATATACAAATGGAAAGCTTCTGTGTGCTACAGATAGTAGAAACTAAAAATTAAGTAATTTATAATGATATATGATTCTTTAATAATGTAAATGAAATGCTCGGATATATTGAACAGAAGATGTAATAGAGCTGAATGCTATTCTTACCTGTCTTTTGTTATTTTCTTGGATGTAATAACTAAAAAATGCCTGTATCGCTTCTATTATCATTTACTAAAATGATGAACCTGTGGTTAAGCTGAGTCCTAGTTTGTCTAAGATGAGTATGGTGGTTTCATTTATGAGCTTCTCTGTGTCTATTAACATTTATATTAAAATACAGAATAGTAAAAAAATTAAAATAATAAACACAAAATAATAATGCGTATTAATGCTTACAAACACTTTATGCAGTATGCACATTTTATTTTCCAATTTAAAATCACTGCTATGAAATGCTTTTTTTTTGCATCTACTTTCCCTCTACTAGAAGGAAAATATAATTTTATTCTGCACCTCAAATATGCAGTAATTTTTCTATTTAGAATTCTCATGCTAACTCAAATATTTTTATATGATAAAAACTCACAGACTATGAGACACTTTAAGTCCCGTCTCCCTTAGATAAAGAGGGTTAGATCAGAAAGGTCAGAGTCATTAGAAGAGGGGAAATGTTGCATTCAACTAGAGGTGGGAGCCCAGACATCACTTGGACAGAAACAGGAAGAGGCTAGGGCGGGAAGTACAGGGGGAGGGCATACTCTTCCTGTGTCAAACTCACATTCTCCTGAAGAATACCAGTCTAGCTACTGACCTCGCTTTGGTCGATAATAACCAAAATTAAGAGATCTGCATGGTTTCTACTACTTAAAAGGAGAGGGGAGGGAGGGGGAGGGGAGAGGAGAGAGGGAGAGAGGGGGCGAGGGAGGGGGAAGAGAGGGAGAGGAAGGAGAGAGAGAGAGGCTGGGAAGAAAAACAAAAGACACCACTGTGGCCATCTTTATGCCTTTGAGAAGTAGACAGAGACATAGTCCTCAATAAATAGATCTGCAGTCCTTCAGGACTGCCTTAATCCTAGCTTTGATCCTTGCTTCTATTTCTTCTCCTGTTTGAATTCTAAATGTAAACCTTGCTCAATAATAGGAATACTTGTTTGTGTCTCTTTTTATTACAGAGTCCTTTGGTCCTTTCATGACATTTCTCCCCTTCACTCTGAACATGAATTTTACATCTTTGTGTGTGGTGATGAATTGTTTACACGTTCTTGTCTCTCTAGCAGCCATTGTTTTTATCTAAATTCAATTTCTCTGTGATTGTCTTCTTGCTTTGACAGTATTAACAAACTTGTTAGTTCGGTAGGATGCAGAAATTGTCTCTCACACATACATCCTCAACCATCCAGTAATTTGAGGAGGACAGGCTCTTCTGACACACGCACTAAACATTTCCCAGTAATTTTCCATGATGACAGCAAAGCATTAGTGAAATGGTTCAGTTGGCTAGCAGATATAATAAATTTTTTCAACCTGGTGCTATAAATGTCTGCTAGACCACCCTTAAATTCATTTATTCTGCTGATGTTAAATGAATGTACTTAAGACTAAGAACACTGTAGTTTATGTAGAAAACTTCCAGGTTTGGCTTGTGTATGGTTATGTTTAGAGAGGGGTTTTGCTTCATTCCATTTCTCTCTCTCTCTCCCTCTCCCTTCCCCCTCCCTCCCCCTCTTTCTCTTTCCTCCTTTATTTCTTTTATTTTATAAAGGTAGCAGTGTGTGTGGATAAAAGAGATGGGGGTTATAACCTAGGTCACTACACAGACTAGGAAATGTCCTTTTCCCAACTGCTGCATCCCCTGCTGTGCTGCGTAGTTTCCATGCCTGATAGGAACCTTTCTTATCACTGAAACTAGGTCCTGAGTTGAAATTACGCATGAAGAAAAAAAACACTCCTTGGCCTTGACGTATGATGCTTGATATGGTCACCAACTTTTCTTGCTTATTGCTCATGATTACAGTGACTGAAATTTAATTGGGCAATAAATTTATTAAAGGAGTAAATAATTAGCTCTCTTAATCAGATGTAAAACTCCTAGTATGTTTTCCTTCACTGGACTCACTTAGGACTTGAGTAGTTCCAGATGGTGTCTCATATATATTAGGTTCTGATGTGTATGTGTGCGTGTGTGTGTGTGTGTGTTTGTGTGTGTGTGTATTCTGTCAGGTTTACATATGTAGTTAAATGTTCAAAATTTGGAGTGTCTCACCAAAGACTCTATCCGTTAGATATGCAACTATCAATTTCTGGAGTATGTTGTAGCCATTTCTGAATTCACTTCACCCTTTGAAATCTTAAGTATATTAAGTGGTTTTGTGTATTCCAAGAACAAAATCTGTAAATGGTAGTAGAGGACAGTACTTGCAACTTTATTTTGCTTTTACTTGAGAAGGAGTTTATTTGAGTTTGAAGGCACAGTCCATCATGGTTGGGAAGGCTTGGCACCTGGACTCTGTGCCAGCCAGTCACATTATATCCGTAGTCAAGAATCAGTGCTGAATGGGATACTCAATTTTCTTTCTTCTTTTTGTCCAGTCTCAAGGCCCAGTCCATGAATTCCACCACCAACATACAGGAAGAATCTTCCTATCTCAGTTAAACATTCTGGAGAATCCCTAACATCATCCTAGAGGTTTATCTCCAAGGTGATTCTAAGTCCTGTCAAATTGATGACTAGGATTAATCATTATAGCCATGAAAATATCCTGAAAGATTTTAAGATTCAGAGAGGTGTGGGCTGGCAAGATATCCCTGTAGATAAGGCTTCCTGCCACTAAGCCTGACAACCAGAGTATGATCCCTGGAGCACAAATGTTGAAAAGAAAGAACTGACTCAAAAGTTGGCCTTTGACTTCCACTCACCTCATCCATAAATAAACAAGTGGCGGAAAGAATGATTAAAGAGGTACAAGCCAGCAAACTGTAATATACAAACCACACTCTTGAATAAGCAGTGTAGAAGAGGATAATGTAAGTGGCCCTTTAATAACATATGTGTGCATTTTCCTTTCAAAGAACTGAGACAAAAAAACCCTTTTAAACATTCAAAGTTTTATCTGTAACATAATTTATATAGACATATTTTAATATTCACAAGATGAGAGATATTATCAAGTCTCATATTTTGTTTTACCCATGAAATATTTAAAGAATTCATGTAGAATCACAGGACCTACATGGGTTTGCATCAGGTCCCCTGCATATACACTATAGCTTTCAGTAATACTTTTATGGAAGTTCTGAAACGGTGAACAAGTGGGTCTCTGATTCTTGTTCTTGTTCTTAGGGATCTTGTCTTTCTCTGTTGACATCTAACATTGTCTTTGTCTAACATTGAAAATGATGGCTTTTGTGATATATCATTATATTGTATTTTATTATGCTTTATTTTTATCTTTCTAAAGCCTGCTCTTTTGTAATGGATCCAGACAGGAGAGGAGATAGGGAGAAACTGGAAGAAGTAGAAGGAGGGGAAAACTGTAGTCAGAACCTTTATAAATAAAAGGTTGGAATAAAAATACATACTTTCCATGGAACAATGCCGATATCAGTGGACATGTTAACATGGAAGGGAGGAAAATTTCCCAGGTCCCACTACTAGATAAAAAACTATCAGCAACTAATAGGTGCTGGGACAAGAAATATTTATTTTATTTATTATTTTTATTGTTTCATTTACTTACATTCCAAATGTTGCCCCTTTCCCAGTCCCCCCTCCAAGAGTTCTTTTTTTTTTTTTAATTTCTTTTTTTTTTTTGAACATGAAATGCTTTTTTATAGCATGTTTTACAAGGGGAGGGGGTAAGAGGGTCCAGGTGGTGGAAAAGTACAAAATCTTCTTGGCCTGTGCCTTGAAACATGTTTGGGGTTGTGAACTTGTCTAAGACCCCCCATAATTAGACATCCAAATTCAAAACTCACATAGTTGGGATTGAACATAAGAAGCCTTCTCTAACTAAACAGAGAAGGGGGAGATGCCAGAAGCCAGGACCCTCGCCCTTACCCTTACCCCCTACCTTTCCCCACCTGCACAATGTCCTCTGAAGCTTGGCAGCTGCAAGATCCTGCTTAGCAACTGCAGATAGACTCAAAGCAGAGTACCATGTCTTCTTAAGAATAGCAGGGAGACCATAACTCAAGCAGTGTACCATATCTTCTGAAGAACTGCAGGTAGATCATAATTCAAGGCAGTGTACCATATAGACCAAGAGTTCTTAACCTCATTCTCCCTCCCTTTTGTCTCACCCCTCACTCCCACACCTCCCCATACATCTCCCTTCCCTGGGGCATCAGGCTTCTACAGGATTAGATGCATCCTCTCCTCTGAGGCCAGACAAGGCAGCCCTCTGCTACATATGTGTGTGTGTGGGGGGAGGAAGAGCCTATATATCCTCTGGTTGGTACCTTAGTCTCTGGGAACTCCAGGGTGTCAGGTTAGTTGATACTGATCTTCCTATGGGTTTTCAATCCCCTTCAGTTTCTTCAATCCTCTCCTAACTCTTCCATAGAGGTCCCTGACTTCAGTCCAATGGTTAGCTGTAAGTATCTGCATCTGTCTCAGTCAGCTGTTGGTAGAGCCTCTCAGAGGACAGCCATGCTAAGCTCCTGTCAGCAAGCACAACATAGTATCAGTATGTTTTATTTTTTTTTAATAATTATAGATTCATAGTAGATTGCAAAATAGTACCCTTTTGTATTGAGGACCTTTTCAGATTTCTCTAAGATCATATATTAACAAGAGTAAACTCACAATAGAAATGCATACTGGTGTGTTCTAAGGGCTGTTTTAGATTCTTCCAGGCTCACGTGCTCCCCTGTTCTGGGGTCAGGGAGGGTGCATAGGTACCTGCTTGAGTAGAAGGTTCTTATCCCTTTTATTATGTATGTTACTTAATCGCCAAAATAAAAATACACAAGTCTTCTACCCCTAAAAATGTCCGATAAGCTGTCCTTTTAATTACACCCTCTATCTTCTCTTTATCTTTTCTTCACCCCTGGGAGCCAGACAGACAGCTTGTGTATACACACACACACACACACACACACACACACACACATACACACACCTACACACCTACATACCCAAACACTTGATGTATTTTCTGAGATCGTGTGTTCTAGATGTGCTTGCCTGGGCTATCCATGCTTGAGTTTAAAGGAAGCTGACAGCATTCATTGAGAAGTGGGTGAAGAGAGGTGTGGCTGATATGCACCTGTTCTGATGTTGCCAGACCATGTTTAGAATAGTTTTCTTTTTTCCACTCAGTATTCTGTGATTAACTCAAGATCCACTCATGTGTTAACTCAGAGATATATGAAGGATTCCACCTCCTCCTGAGAAAGTATTAAGCATTATTAAATCATCACAAAAAGCTGATAAATTAACAGGTAGTTGTTGTAATAAGTTCCTGAGATGTTGATGTAAAGTGTACAAAGGAGGCAGAATGGTCACCCTAGTGCCCCAAACCCATCACAGATGACTCAGCAGGTTATTCCAAGTATTACCATATAGACATAAGAAAGAGGGTGACACAAAGCCAATAATACTCTTCACAGATGATCTTCAAGCAAGCAGATCTTGATTCCACAGAAACTGTTCACAACTGTGTGATCAGGCTACAGGAGACCCATGCATCGCATATTATTGACCATGTCAGGAAAGACCATGAAGTTGTCTCTCTTATAAGATATAATTTTGGAAATCAAAATGGAATCCTTCTACAAAGTTCTTAACCACCTATATAAACAGATACTCCTTGGATCCATACTTGGAAACAGCAGCTATAATATGACATGACCTTCATCTCCACCTAGTTCTCTCAGATCTAGTTAGTTCTACATGCTCTTCCTTCTAATGGTCAAATCTTAATGCTCTGTGGAGGCAGTGAGAGCGACCTGCTATTAAGGTGCCTGTCTTTCTGGAAGCACCCATATGGCCAAACAGATACATGTGTGCGAGTAGTACTCAGGAGATGAAGCGGGAAGTGTCTTGAATTAACCACGACCAAAGCAACGATAAGCAGGGCATTGTGTCTTGAAGCAGAGACATAAGCAAGAGAGAACTATAGAGATGCAGTTGAATATTTTACAGCCAGCTGAGGTTTATTCAAACCAAGCTGCGTGCTACAAACTCTAGATAAATTTTGTCTCTCATGGCTGCAAAGGGCCTAGCATTGCTTCTCTAGTTCCTGATGTAAGAAAAGATAGCATAAAATAATTCCTGAATTGGTTCTTGCCAAATTAAACAAAAAAACTTTTTGTGTACTCTGTGATGAAATAATACGTTGAACCCTTGGTTGAAAATTTTCTTAAGTTTTTTTTTTTAAGATATATGTTCATAGAATTTTCTTTTTCAAATTAAAAAGTAGTTTATTTGATTTTTATAACAACATAAAATTTTCCAAAAATTATTTTTCCAAAAGTTTAAACTGCCCATGTTATAGTATTCAAAACACTGAAATTTTATTGATATGATTAAATTACATAGTATGTTTTCCTGACTTGGAAAAACTTGTCTTTGCTTTATTCATACAAAATAATTTTCAAATTTCTACCTTCATAAACACAATATTTGTGACTATTAATAATGTATATGTTACATAAAATAATATATTGGTCTTTGTGATGAAAAATGGTAACATTAGAAGAACTTTTAACATTTCTTGCATAGAAAAAGCATATCTTCTCAATATGTCCTCACAGTTGTTGATAGAAAATACTTTATAATTATGAAGAATTGCATTGCTAAAGTAGAGTTAATTATTTAAATATAAGCTTTATTAATTTAAACAAAAATAGTATACAAATTTAAAAATAAGTTAAAAATATATTTTGCATGAAAAATTTGACAGTATCTATATAATTTTTCACCGTTTATAAGACAGGAACAGGAATTGCAACTAGATCCTGTTATAATTTACTTAGTTTTAAAGAATTAAGTATATATTTTGAAATAACTAGAAAATAATTTTGCTTCACAATCCATGACATGTTGTACTAAATGAGATTTGAATAAAAACATTATTCTTGATGGTTAGAAAACAGTGTATGTATTGCTAAACTTGAAGTGGCATTATAAGGAACTTATAGGGCAGAATTTTTAGTAAACACAAATCATTGGCTGATTAATATGCCCATATTAGATGTTCAGGACATTCACTAAGTCCTTAAAATAACACAGCCTTATTAACGCAGGAAGAGTAGCTGATATGAATTCTGAACTATATTAAGAAATGAGATCAAACTGAACAAGTAATAAGACCAAGCCTGACAACCAGTTCCATCCTCAGGAACCACAAAGTGGAAAGGTAGCACCGACACCCACAAGTTTCTGTCGTAGTCTGATCTCCCCACTTGCATCATGACATATTATATTCCATTCCCATGGTACAAAATTAAATAAGTAAATATGTTGTAGAAGCTGTTGATTTTGTCTTTTAAATGGAGTAAGCTCAAAATATTTGAGCTTCAGTAGGCACATAATGATATTTAAAATAATAAAGTAACAATAAACATAAAGTACAAATTACGAGATGGTAATGGCCAAGCTCAGGTTTTGTTAAATTATTTTTGAGATTTTGATGTAATTAAAATTTTTTCTCCTTCCCTTTCTTTCTCCAGATGCTCACATATACCTTTTTCCTTCCTATTTCAAAATCATGGCCTCTTTTTTCATTAATTGTTAATATATATATATATATATATACATATATATATATATATATATATGTATGTATGTATTTGTACATAAATATATGTTCCTAAATACAACAAGTTTAGTTTTGATATGATAATTCATGTTTTGGATTATATTTATCTGTTGACTAACAAGTAGATTGAAATGCTAACTTTAAAGTAGGCAACTTTTTTCTACAACTTCATCAGTATGTATTCATTGTATAAGGTTATGGATTTTGTATCAGCATTTTCATTCTGCTGTAGTATATATTTATATTTATACTCCTTTGCCTCTCTGAGTCACTTTCATTTTCCCCTTCTACTATTATGTCACATACATACATGGATATTTCTCTACAAATCTATGAAAATATGACAGGTGCGAATCACTCAAGAGAGTAAAATCAGAACAGAAAATAAAGAATCATCAGCCAGTTAGAAAATACATGCTGATATAATTTAAATGAAATATCTCCCAGTCTCCAAGTATGGAGACAAATTAATAATCAAGGGCTTTTCTTATTCTAGTGTAATAATTAACTTTTAAAACAAAAAGTATAGAAAAAGATTCAAAGTTTAAAACAATTGTTTTTAGTTGTGGATTCTGATTTTATATTGAAGCCAAATTAAATTTCACTTCAACCTTTTGTTTTTGTTATTCTCTATTTTGATTTGCCTGAAGTTAATGATGTCAAACCACTCATCAGCGACAAAGTTCATTCTTCTTGGATTGACAAACGATGTCAACCTTCAAGCTATGCTTTTTCTCTTTTGACTCTTAACTTATATCTTAAGTGTTATGGGAAACTCAACCATCATTCTCTTGACTCTGCTGGATTATCGCCTCCAGACGTCTATGTATTTCTTCCTCCGAAATTTTGCATTTCTGGAGATACCGTTTACCTCTGTCTTTGTTCCCAAAATGCTAATCAATATTGGAACTGGAGACAGGACTATTTCCTTTGCTGGTTGCTTCACACAGTATTTTTTTGCAATCCTTCTGGGAGCAATCGAATTTTACCTCTTACCAGTGACATCCTATGACCACTATGTTGCCATTTCCAGACCCCTGCATTACACAACTGTCATGAGCAAGAGACTTTGCTTCCAACTAGTTTAAAGTTCCTGGTTATCTCGGTTTATAGTTGTTGCTGTGCCAGATGCAATGACTCTTCAGTTGCCTTCCTGTGCATCCAACCTCATCAGTCATTACTGCTGTGACTACACTATATTGCTGCATTTATCATGTTCAGACACACACTTCATAGAAGTGATCCAGTTCCTCCTGGCTACTGTGACCCTCATCTTCACCTTGTTGCTGGTGATTCTCTCCTACACACATCATCAAGACCATTTCGAGGATCCCCTCTGCTCAACAGAGAAACAGAGCTTTTTCTACATGTTCCTCTCACATGATAGTGGTCTCACTTTCTTATGGAAGCTGTATTTTCATGTATATAAGTCCTTCTTTTAAAGATGCAGCAAATTTTAATAAGAGAGTAGCTGTTTTAAATACCCGCTTGCACCTCTGTTAAACCCATTCATCTACACTCTTAGAAACAAGCAAGTGAAAATAGGCTTCAAAGATGCGTTAAGCAAGATTATAAGTTTCTTTAAAAAGTTAAACTCTTTGAGACTCAGTACTCAGTTAATAAAGGTGTAGAACATTACAATGACACACACTTATATCACTCGTTTATTAAATTAAACCATTTTTTTCTTCTATCAAGATGGTATGTGTGTTCCTGTGTAACCTCTATTTTTTTTAGTTAGATTTCACTTAAAATTTAGATTATTATTATTTTATGGACATGGATGCTTTTCTGTACATATATGTAGATAGTATGTAGGTCTTCCTGTATATACAAACAGTAGGAAAACTAAGAATATTAAACATACATGTTTGTCTCTTCAAAGGGATAGATGAATAACCTGTTTTCTGCTCAGGAGGCTGAGAACCAATGTGATTAATACCCTGGTGACCTCTCTGTGTGCCCAGGACATGCTGCCTCCTCCAGGCCTTGATTTTGAGTTTGTCTCAGTCAATATATAGTCCTATCCTCTCCCAGATCTTTATCATAAGTTTGTTTATCTTGAGCCTGTTTCTTCAGATAACCTATAGTATCTATCCTTATGTAAGATTTCAATTGTACTTTAAAAAGAATTTCAATGTCATCATGTCTTAAACTTTTTTGTGTATATGGAATTGAGTTAATTATCATGAGTAAACTACTTTTCCAAATTGTGGTTTGTTTAAATATGGCTAAAATGTATAATCTGTGGTCAGGCACTTTTTATTGGATATTTTATTTAATTGCAATACAGATATCATCTCCTTTCCCCATTTCATCTCCCTAGAACCCTTTTTCCTATACCCCCTCTTACTTTATACTTTTATACCATTTTGATTATATACATGTATTAAGGTCAGTTTTAGGTTGAGGGTCTAGCAATACATTAGATTCAAATAGTCAAGGAATAAGCAATATAATAAGCACAAATAGTCAAAGGAAAAGCAAGGTATAAAACCCAATTATGTGAACACTCCCGTGATCACTGTTTCTAAAGGCTTGTCAGGACGAGCAACATATCTGAGCCTAATTCCCTATCCTAACCCAAGGTCATTTACATGTCTGAGGCCTACTTCCTTGATCTAGCCTAAAATTTAGATTCTTGTCTGAAATTGCTTCTTTTTTCTAGTCTAATATTTAGATTCCTGCCTGAGATTACTTCTTTGTTATAGCCTATGATTTAGTTTCCTACCTGAAATTACTTCTTTGTTCTAGTCTAATGTCAGATTCCTGCTTGGAGCCTGCTTCCTTGTTCTTGACCAATGTCATATTCCTGCCAAGCAGCCCATTTCCTTGTCTTTGGCCCATGTCAGATTCTTGCCAAGCAGCCCCAAAGGCTCTCCACCTCTCACCCCTTTTTTATTTCATTAACAAGACTGAGCCTGTCTTAGGTTGTTCTGGTAAGAATGCCTTCCTTACACATCATGGAATATGAATTATCAAAAGCAATGCACTTATGCCTTAGGTTGGTAAAGCTCTGTGCAGAATCTTACCCATCCTTGGCTTGCCAACCTGTTAAATTAATAACTCTGTCTGGGGGTCCATTTTCAGGTTTAAGCCATGTACTTTAACTGCCAACATGTTGATGTTGTTAAAGATAAGCTTTAACATGATGGGCAGGAATAAAAGTATTCCCAGGACAAGAAGGGCTAGCCTGATCAAGCTGTATATGCCATTACTGAGGTTTGAACAAAATGGAAATACTGACCTCAGGCCACAGATAATTTTATCAACCTTATCTGCAGCATCAAAAGTCAATGGAGCAGCATTTTTTAAATTCATAATCTTACTATGCAAAGTTAACACACCCAGAGAGGTGTTAGGATTATGCCAAGTATCCTACAGGTGTCTTTAAACTTTTTTCTAATTATGATAATCATTGTGAATTTTAAAAGTAACACTACTCCAGTGACACTTGTCATGACACTTGGGATGGCCCCTAACTCTTGAACCCTGAACCTCCTTCAGATAATTTGAATGGGTTACAGAGCATCATTCGTTGTTCCAGACACCTATATAAATCCTTTTGTATACTCAATACATTAGTAACATTTTTTTGCTATATGGTTAACAAAAATAGTTGTCTTAACTCCTTGTGTCAATGCTATTGCATAAGCGCTGGTGCTAGCAATTAATGGAATTAAAGCTGTTATACCAGCAATAAACAAGCCTGCTATCCTCTTGCTTCTGCTTAAAGCCTAACTCACTTCTTCCAGCACTTTCAAGCTTTTTTCAGAGAATCAAGGTTTTCTAAGACTCAGGGCAGTGAGACGAAAGCTGATTGACAGACATGCCAGGTTCAACACACAAACATAATTGGAAATTATACAGTCAATGCAACTTACAATAAATACTGTAGAAGAGACAAAACCAATTTTAGCTTAACAATTAAAAGAGCCATAAAACATGCATTAACCCTTGTTTGGAATCCATATCCAGTCCCAACATTATCTCTTGCTATCCTAACATCATAGCAAGCTACAGCTAGCTTCCAAATATGTCTCTGACAAAGTCCAGATACAGTCTTCCAAAAGTAGACTGTTATTTCCCATATTGGATTGATTTCTAGACCAGTACATGATTTAGTCCAAATAGCTGGTCACTTTTAAGAAGGATACAGGAGACATAATTTCTCTTTTTGATTCTCTATCCCACAAGGTCTAAGAACTTGAGGCAAGATAGCTTGTTCCATCTGGGATATAGTCAAGCCAAAGGTGGGTAAGGAACATATGTCAATACAGCTCCCCACTCCCCTTGTCAGGGCACTCGGCAAGTTCACAGGTCAGCATCATTCTTTGTCTCAGCAACAGTATGTCTCATCAATCTTTTTAAAGTTCCATGGGCCTCTTCCACAATACCTTGTCCTTGAGGATTATACAAAATCCCCATAATAAATTGTTGACAAAACGTTTTGACTGCTCAACTACAATTGTCAGATTCATTATCTGTTTTGTTTTTTTTATTGGATAGTTTATTTATGTACCTTTCAATGTTATCTCCTCTACCATTCCCCCCAGAACCCCTTATTCAATCTCCCCTCCTCCTATGTATATGAGAGTGTGCTCCCACCATCCTCCCATTCCTGCTTCCCTGCTCTCTAATTCCCCAACACTAGGGAATCCAAACTTTCAGGGACCAAGGCTCCAAACTCCAATTCCACTGATGCCTGACAAGGCCACCTCAGGAAATTGAACAGATGGAGCCATGTGTCCCTCCCTTTGTGTTCCCAGGCTGGAGGTTGAGACTCTGGGAGCTCTGGTTGAGAATTTTGTTACTCATTCTAGGAAGGACCAAAGCACCCACACTTTGGTCTTCTTTCTTCTTCTTGAGTTTCATGTGTTCTATGCATTGAATCTTGGGTATTGTGAGCTTTTGGGCTAATATCCAATTATCAGTGAGTACATACCACGTGTGTTCTTTTGTGATTGGGTTACCTCACTCAGGATGATATTTTCCAGTTCCAACCATTTGCCTAAGAATTTCATGAAATCATTGTTTTTAATGGCTGAGTAGTACTCCATTGTGTAAATGTACCACATTTTCTATATCCATTCCTCTGTTGAAGGACATCTGGGTTCTGTCCAGCTTCTGGCTTTTATAAATAAGGCTGCTATGAACATAATGGAGCATGTGTCCCTGTTGTATGTTGAAACATCTTTTGGGTATATGCCTAGGAGTGATATAGCTGAGTCCTCAAGTTACAGTATGTTCAATTACCTGAGGTACTACCAGACTCCTTTGCATAGTGGTTGTTCCAGCTTACGTTCCCACCAACAATGGAGGAGTGTTCCTCTCTCTCCACATCCTCGCCAAATTCTGCTGTTACCTGTGTTTTTTATCTTAGCCATTCTGATTGGTGTGAGGTAGAATCTCAGGGTTGTTTTGATTTGCATTTCCCTAATGACTAAGGATGCTGAATATTTCTTTAGGTGCTTCTCAGCCATTCGAGTTTCCACAGTTGAGAAATCCTTGTTTAGCTCTGTACACCATTTTTAATAGGGTTATTTGATTGTCTAGAGTCTAATTTCTTCATTTCTTTGTATACCTTGGCTATTAGCCCTTTATCATATGTAGAGTTGGTGAAGATCTTTTCCCAAAAGTTGCCATTTTGTCCTATTGATGGTGTCCTTTGCTTTATAGAAGCGTTGCAGTTTCATGAGGTCCCGTTTGTCAATTCTTGATCTTAGAGCATAAGCCATTGGTGTTCTGTTCAGAAACTTTTCCCATGTGCCCATGTGTTTGATGTTTTTCCTAATTTTCTCTTCTATTAGTTTAAGTGTTGCTGGTTTTATGTGAAAGTCCTTGATCTACTTGGACTTGAGCTTTGTACAAGAAGATAAGTATGGATAAATTTACATTCTTCTACATGCTAACCTCCAGTGGAACCAGCACCATTTGTTGAAAATTCTGTCTTGCTTCCACTGGATGGTTTTAGTTCCTTTGCCAAAGATCAAGTGATCATAGGTGTGTGGATTCTTTTCTGGGTCTTCAATTCTATTCCATTGATCTTCCTGCCTGTCTCTGTACCAATACCATGCAGTTTTTATTGTTATTGCTCTATAGTATAGCTTGTGGTCAGGGATAGTGATTCCCCCAGAAGTTCCTTTATTGTTGAGAGTAGCTTTCAGTATCCTTTTTGTTATTCCAAATGAATTTGAGGATTGCTCTTTCTATCTCTGTGAAGAATTGAGTGGGAATTTTGACAGGGATTGCATTAAATCTGTAGATTGCTCTTGGCAAGAGCCATTTTTACTATATCAATCTTTCCAATCCATGAGCAAGGGAGATCTTTCCGTCTTCTGAGATCTGCTTTGATTTCTTTCTTCAGAGACTTGAAGTTCTTGTCATACAGGTCTTTTCCTTGTTTGGTTAGATTCACACCAAGGTATTTTATATTGTCTGTGACTATTGTGAAGGGTGTCATTTCCATAATTTCTTTCTCAGCCTGTTTATCTTTTCAGTAAAGGAAGGCTACTGATTTATTTGAGTTCATTTTATATCCAGCTACTTTGCTGAAGTTGTTTTTCAGGTTTAGGAGTACTCTGGTGGAAGTTTTGGGGTCACTTAAGTATACTATCATATCATCTTCAAATAGTTAAATTTTGACTTCTTCCTCTCCAATTTGTATCCCTTTGACCTCCTTTTGTTGTCTAATAGCTCTGGCTAGGACTTCCAGTACTATATTGAATAGGTAGGAAGATAGTGTGCAGTGTTGTCTAGTCCCTGATTTTAGTGGGATTGCTTCAAGTTTTTCTCCATTTAGTTTGATGTTAGCTACTGGTATGCTGTATATTGCTTTTACTATGTTTAGGTATGGGCCTTGGATTCCTGATCTTTCCAAGACTTTTATCATGAAGGGGTGTTGAATTTTGTCAAATGCCTTCTCAGCATCTAGTGATATGATCATGTGGTTTTTTCTTTGAGTTTGTTTATATTGTGGATTATATTGATGGATTTTTGAATATTGAACCAACCCTGCATTCCTGAAATAAAGCCTACTTGATCATGATGGATAATTGTTTTGGTATGTATTTGAATTCGGTTTGCGAGAATTTTATTGAGTATTTTTGCATCAATATTCATAAGGGAGATTGACCTGAAGTTTTCTTTCTTTGTTGTATCTTTGTGTGGTTTAGGTATGAGCATAATTGTGGCTTTATAGAATGAATTGGGTAGTGTAACTTCTGATTTTATTTTGTGGAACAGTTTATAGAGAATTGGCATTAAGTCTTCTTTGAAGGTCTGATAGAACTCTGCACTAAAACTATTTGGAATCAGATTTTTTTTTTTTTTTTTTTTTTTTTGGTGGAGAGGTTTTTAATGCCTGCTTCTATTTCTTTAGGGGTTATGGGACTGTTTAGATGGCTTATCTGCTCCTGATTTAACATTGGTAACTGGTATTTGTCTAGAAAATTGTCCATTTCATCTAGATTTTACAATTTTGTTGATTATAGGCTTTTGTAGTAGGATCTGATGATTTTTTTAATTTCTTGGTTTCTGTTGTTATGTCACCCTTTTCAGTTCTGATTTTATTATTTTGGATACTGTCTCTGTGCCCTCTGTTTAGTCTGGCTAAGGGTTATCTATCTTGTTGATTTTCTCAAAGAACCAGCTTCTGGTTTTGTTGATACTTTGTATAGTTCTATTTGTTTCTACTTGGTTGATTTCAGCCCTGAGTTTTATTTTCTGCCTTCTACTCCTCTTGGGTGTATTTGCTCCTTTTTTTCTAGAGCTTTCAGGTATGTTGTCAAGCTGCTAGTGTATGCTCTCTCCAGTTTCTTTTTTAAGCCCTTAGAGCTATGAGTTTCCTCTTAGCACTACTTTCATTGTGTCCCATAAGTTTTGATATGGTGTGTCTTAATTTTCATAAAATTCTAAAGTGTCTTTAATTTCTTTATTTATTCCTTCCTCGACTATATTATCATTGAGTAGAGTGTTGTTCAGTTTTCACATGAATTTGGGCTTTCCATTGTTTTTGTTGTTATTAAAGACCAGCCTTAGTCCATGGTGATCTGATAGGATGCATGGGATTATTTCAATTTTCTTGTGTCTGTTGAGGCCTATTTGTGACCAATTATGTGGTCTATTTTGGAGAAGGTACTATGAGGTGCTGAGAAAATTTTATATTCTTTTGTTTTAGGGTGAAATGTTCTATAGATATCTGTTAAATCCATTTGGGTCATAACTTCTGTTGGTTTCACTGTATCTCTGTTTAGTTTCTGTTTCCATGATCTGTCTGTTAATGAGAGCGGGGTTTTGAAGTCTCCCACTATTATTGTGTGAAGTGCAATGTGTGCTTTGAGCTTTAGTAAGGTTTCTTTTATGAAAGTGGGTGCTCTTACATTTGGCACATAGATGTTCAGAACTGAGAGTTCATCTTGGTAGATTTTTCCTTTGATGGGCATTTCCTTTTTTTTTTTTTATACCTTTTGGTTGAAAGTTGATTTTATTCGATATTAGAATGGCTACTCCAGCTTGTTTCTTGGGCCCATTTGCTTGGAAAATTGTTTTCCATCCTTTTACTGTGAGGTAGTGTCTGTCTTTGTCACTGAGGTGTGTTTCCTGTATGCAGCAAAATTCTGGGTTCTGTTTAAATATCCAGTCTCTTAGTCTGTGTCTTTTTATTGGGGAATTGAGTCCATTGATATTAAGAGATATTAAGGAAAAATGATTGTTGCTTCCTGTTATTTTTGTTATTAGTAGTGGAATAATGTTTGTGTAGCTATCTTCTTTTGGGTTTGTTGCAATACTACTTTCTTGCTTTTTCTATGTTGTAGTTTCCTTCCTTGTGTTCGAGTTTTCCATCTATTATCCTTTGTAGGGCTGAGTTTGTGGGAAGATATTGTGTAAATTTGGTTTTGTCATGGAATATCTTGGTTTCTCCATCTATAGTGATTATAGTGATTGAGAGTTTTTCTGGGTATAGTAGTCTGGGCTGGCATTTGTCTTCTCTTAGGGTCTATATGGTATCAGTCTAGGATCTTCTGACTTTTATATTCTCTGGTGAAAAGTCTGGTGTAATTGTATACTTGACTTCAATCAAAATCTCTTTTCTTGTGTAATTTGTTAGTTATGTAAAATTATTTCAAAAGACTGCATAACTTTTTCACCATGTTTGCAAATGAGTCTCAATGAGACATACATAGTATTCTGTGGTTGTATTACCTCACTTTCTTTAACAGAAACAACAAACAAACAATGCCTTATGTTTTGAATGCACTTGTCAGTTATAGAAGTATTTGTATTTGGTCTCCTGGGCTCTAGTAATTTTCCTGCATCACAGAGCCAGATTGCAATGTCCTAACAGACTTACATTGTCAGGTACCATGGGCTGCCTTCTTCCCTCACTGTGATGAAAACATAGAGGAAGAAAGGAATGGTAGGGGAAGGTATGCGTGAGGACATTTCTGGTGGGGCAAGAAAGTGTGCAATTTAAATCAGAAAGAACAAAGTTTTTGTGTGATGATGGCAAACATAAAAAGTGACTGGAATAGAGGAAAGGGGTAAGATAAAAGTGGGGGGACCATGAGGAGAATTACCAGAAGAGTGGAGTTGTTGATGCTGGAGTGTAGGAATGAACTAAAGACTGTGAAGTACTGTTATTAAAAAAAAAAAAAATCTCATTTCCCTGAGAAAGGAACTCTTCCTCTGGCCACCATCCAGTATAAAATCTGATTTTTGCCCATGATCACGTGATCATTGCTCTCAGAGATGCATTGATCTCCACTACTTTAAAGCCAAACATCCTTGCCACTGTACCTGACTCCTTCAACACCTTCTGATTGTGTTTTCTATTCCAGAAAGGAATAATAAGACATTAAAAATAGAAGGACACTTGAGAGCAATAAAAAGGTAATCTTCCAGCAGGTGTTTATTCAATGCCAGTTTTATTTTGCCACATGTGTTGAGCTAGCAATACAGTGATAAGCAAAGCCAGCATTTATTTTATACCATAGATTTATCTTTCTAGTGTATACCTCAGGCTTTGAATGTTCTTATAAAATTATCATATATGCTGAGGGGGAAAAGCTCATTTCTAAAGAGAGGTTATAGTAAGGGAGTAAATTGCAATATGTTGGGGAGGGAGGTTCAGAAAGGCCTCTCCAAACTAGAGAGATTGAAGTTGAAGCAAGCATGAGTAGATGTGGAGAGTGAGAGGGTTAGGAGATGTTGATTGTATAAGAACCCAATCGACTCGAAGAACAAACAGAAAGCCATTAAGACTGGAACATAGATAGCAAGAGGTTAGCAAGAAGATAATCATGTTGGTCTGTATGAATGCGGAGATTTAGGCTAGAGAGATGCCTCAGCTGTTAAAGGCTAGTCTCCTAACCAAAGAGAGTGCTGAGGTCTGTGCTATCAATCTAGGAATGATCAACGTCCATTAAAGACTTTAAATAGTGTATGCATAGTCCTATATTCATTGCTAACAAGCAAACAACAGAAAAAAAATCATTGCGTTATGAGAGAGCCGGAGGGGCTTGACTGTATTAGGCGGGCAGGATATTGAAGCAGTGTATGGAGAGATCATGGTATTTAGGACCAGGATGATGGGAGTAGAGGGGCATGTGAGAGTCAGTGATTTATTTGTTATAGAGGTAAAGTACAGAGACATCTAGATGACCTCCCACCTCTCTTGGTCAAAGCATTGTTTCCCAGGGTATTGGGATAAATATCATTGAAGGCTTGAGGAGAAGAAAATATATGAGTTTTATTTTAGAGATATTGGTAAAAGTGTTGAGACAGTATTTGCCTCCATGGAGCAAAACTCTTGCTTCGAAAAAAAAAATACAAACTAAAGATATAAGTCGTGTCATTGTTAGGACTAATTAATAAAAGAAATACATGGCAGCAAAAATTGAGAAAACTAGCAAAGTTGTGGCATTAAATTTATGAAAAAGATATAATCAAGTGTAAGATTATCTAGAATATGTAGACTATTTAGAAATAAGAGATGCTGATGTTTTAGGAGAGGGACAAAATTTTAATATAGAACCTCATGAAATTGGAATGAATCAGAACAAAGAATTTGGAAAGGTCTTGCCTGATTTCATATTTTTACTGTATATCCCTTAGAGTATTTATATGTTTTGGGTATAATGATTCTGCATATACATATTCTCTCTTACTTCTAACATATATACCTGTTTTATGCTGTATTTAAGTTATCTGATTACGGAAATTAAATAGTCTGAACCAACATAACTTCAAAGACTATTTACATTTACCATCATGAGTTTTCAAAATTGATGCAGTATATATATACCCTTAAGGGATATCAAGACTTCAAATCCATACCCTCTGGTATGGACTTCAAATCCATACCTATGAACCATTTGCTTTTTAACACATTGATAGACATGAGCAAAAGAAATAGAATATCAGTAGTCCCTCACTAACTTGATGGAAAAACCCTAATGGTGAAGCTCCCACATATTTGTGTCACAGGGCATACAGAAATCAAGCTAGTTCTTACATTGAAACATCTTTCATATGGAATAGGGTTCATGATACCAGAATCTTTCATATGGAATAGGTTTCATGGTAACAAAATGTACTATGCAGGATGCTAAGACTGGAGGAAATGATTAACAGTCTTGTGAATCCTGCCTTCTCTAAGAAAGACCAAGCATGTCAAATATCACAGAGACTTGTCATATACCATATATTCTTGTCAAGTATGAGCCATGCCAAGTATCACAGTATCACTGGTTAATGTGCAATGAATCAGAGACTGTGGAATGCTTAGCCCTAAATGGGACATCTAAATCCCATCACTCTCACGGTTCTAGGATCATTCATCATAAAAAAAGGGGGGGGCATAGTTGGCAAAAACAGCTGTGGACCAGTGGTTTTCATACACAATAGAGCCATTTCCCTCCTGTACATGTAGTGGTTGTGTTTGCCTACGTGTAAAATCTGTACAAGTAAAACCAGTCAAAATCCCTGCATGGATGTGGGAGGGACTTACGAAGACTCACTCAAAAGAATGAGCTACTGACCACTGATGACTGGCAAGGGCTTTGGGTACAGGATAATGGGTATTAAAATACCTGGTGGAATTAATGATAAGAACCAAGTCTACACTGGCTTGTGATTAGGTGAATGAGATGGCTGAGTTTTTGGTATCATGTTTGTGTAACTGAAAACACCTGGATTAGCAGCAACTTAGATTCATTTATAGTCAAGCAGTAAATCTTGAAGAAAGGTCTAACCTTATTCTTTGGCAAATAAGCAGAGTGGACGTGGGCAAGATGTGTACATGATTAAAATATGGAAGTCACTGAGAGGTACTGACTTTACGATGGACTCAAATGACTTCTTTTGGCAAGGAATTTCTTGAGTGAATGGAAGGGAACAGGGCTTGGACACAATAACTCTCTTAAGTGACTGTTTGAAACTACAAAGATCTTTTCTCTTATTGATTGGTATATGAGTATGTGAACTATAGAATTAAGCCATTCCAGCTAATATCTTTAATCACCACTAGCAAATACTATGTGACTCACTAGTATCCCCCTCACACGTAGAGAGTTCCATGTTACCATCTAAAGCAATAGAAGAAAATAGCTGTAGACGCTTCACAGGAGCAAGAGTGCTTTATTTGCAGCTTGATATATTGTGCTGTAAGATTTTGTGTGAATTTGAAGCCATGTATATGTATGGATTTAGACTGTTTAGTTCAGTATCTAGAAGACAATATACCTTGAAATTATAAAAAATCATCTACATTCCTCTGTTCTTTCTTTTTTCTCTCTTTCTTTCTTTCTTTCTTTCTTTCTTTCTTTCTTTCTTTCTTTCTTTCTTTCTTTCCTTTTCATAACACAGCATCTATGCTTAACCACAGACTGGTGTGGCAGAGAAAGGAGAGCATTTGAGACCAAATTGACTTTTGGAGTTCCAACAAAACCAAAACCATCCATTTAAACTCTGGGTTGTGGCACAAATTTCAGTCATAGTTTGAGATAATTTGTGTGGTTGAAGATAAGGGTAAGAATTTGAGACCTCTGTAGGTACAAAAACACAAGACATTTACTTGATCCTTCATGTTTTGCAACAAGAAATCCAAGCTGATGATCCAAGAACAATTTAGACATAATTAAAAAGAACACAACCAAGCATATAAACACAACACTGTCTGACAATGTAATATGTTGTAGACCTCATTCTTGTACTTTCACACATACCTCCATGTATTATATGAAAAGTTCTTGATAAAGCTGTACTAGCCAAGTGTATAGGTGACTTAATTCATACTCTGGTAGGTATAGTATTCCTTTTGTATTTATTTATTTATTTGCTGACATTTGGCAGAGCTGATGTACAAATATCTATTTTAGAGCTTATATTAGCTCTTAACAATACTAGCTCTTAATAATACAAAGTCTTTACAATACTACTAGGATGATAAATAATTGTCATGATTTCCCTATGATGTCTTCAGTGTTTCTTGCTTATCTTTACATTTCCTGCCTTCTCTTTCTCCCTGTGGTGGCTAGATTTATGTCAACTTGTCACAAACTGTCATCTGAGAGGAGGATACCTCAGTTGAGAAAATGCTTCCATACAATCAGGGTGGGGGCCAGCCTGTAGAGCATTTTCTTAATTGGTGATTGATGGGGGATGGGCCAGCCTCCGAGAGTCACTAGGAATGGAAGGAGCAGCACCACAGCAGCTGCAGATCCTAAGAGCCAGCCTTATCTCTTTATGGAGCTTTCTCGGGCTAACCTGGTCCGAGGGACTTTTCTCCCAATAGAACCACACACTCAGAATATCAAACCATTGGAATGTTGGATGTATTAGTTTGTTATAATAAGTAATAGCAAAATGATATTGAGCCTCCCTAAGGAGAGCCATATGGTGTTGATAGTGAATGGGAGAAAAAGAAGAGCCTAAAAATATTTAAAACTAACTTATTCAGAGGTCTTACTTATTTTATTTGTAAGTATATTGAGGTGAAATTGTCTTTAAAATGTCCTTATTTATGCTGCATTCATCAAAGCTTCTTCTGGAAGCTGGCTGGGAGCCTTAGCGCCCACTATGAGAGACTATGCTCACACTAGTGGGAAAGATACTGTACTGTGTGTATGTTATCTCTCAATGACCAGGAACTACTATAGAAGTGATATGGTTTGTAAGAAAACTTACCTGCATGCTATAACATCTGAAAAGAAGATACTTAGCACAGAAAAAAGTCAAAGGATGTTAAAAAATCAGGTTCTAACTAACATATTTGAAAGAGACTCATATATGTTGGAATTGATCACAGAGAAGAGACCGGATCAGAATAGAGAGGAAGTATTCACATAATATAAAGTTATTTTTTATTTTGTTTTGTAGTGTTCTTTAAAGACATTATGCCAATTTAAAAAAAATTTACTATTGTCACAAGAAGTGTTTGCTTAAGTAAGGAGGTAGTTAAAAATAATGTAGTTACCGAGAATTTAGTTATGATGCGGAAAGGTCTACCACATTGATGATAAGGGATTTCTGAAGTCTAACCAAGAGGCTCTTCAAAGTAGATCGAATTTCATAGTAACAGTAAAATGTGATTTGACATGTGACAGTGGCAGACATGTCCAATCTTCTAATATTGTTACAAGCCATTGTGATCTACAAAGTTCACATTCAAGAACCACACAATGAGTTGCAAAAAGATTTCAGGTGGTTCATCTAGTTTAAGCCTGTCTCAAGAGTAGTGCAGAAGTGTTCTCCAATTCTGAAGGACAAGAAAGCTGCAGTATACCTATGCATCTGGATCAGGCAAACTTTGCCCAGAGGTGAGTAACAGTGCTGAATCTGTCGGCTCTTAAAGTCCACCACCAAAGACTCAACAAGATATATTTTGAAAGACATTTTTTTTCTTCTAATTTACTGGTGTTACAGTTTGGATAGAGCTTGAATGTCCCTTACAAAGGGCCATATGTTGGACACTTATGGGAATATGAGAGATGATGAAACTTTTAAAAGGTGGGCCAGGTGGGAAGTTCTTCTCTCATGGAGAGAGCTGTCATCAGAAGGAATTAATATAGCTGTTATGAAGCTTCTGAGCTTTGAGGAACCCTGAGCTTTTCAGAGTGAGTTTTAAGACCTAGCCCAGTTTCTGCTTTGGCTTTTATTTGGGAATGTGTTACCTCTTTCCTGAATGTACTCCTGAACACTTATTATGGAGCTTCCTGCACATCTGTACTATACCTGTTTGGATTGTTACTCCATAAAGCTAAGACTTCGATAAGCAACTATCCCTTATAAATTTAGTGTGGATCAAGGACTAGTATGAGGATTTAGCACAACAATCATGGGTTGACAGTATATATGTGTGGTAAGTGCAAATGTGTGTATGAGAGGATGGAGAAGATAAATTACCTGTGGTGATGTCAACTCAGCTCCATAGAGAAAAGAAAAAAGCAGAATGCCCACCATCATAGATATGCATTCTTGAGGAAGAAAGGAGCATGGGGGGCATGGGCAAAGTGAAAATTCCTTCTGCTATGCCTGAGCTGCGTCTTCAAACTGAGGCAGCTTTTTTTTTTTCCAAAAATGAGCAGAAATGGTCTGACCCCAAATGAGATCACAGAATATTTTGTAGTAGTTAACTGTGTCTGAATGTATAAACAATCAAAACTTCATTTGAAACCAAATTGTAATGAGGCTGAGGTGATTCTAGAAACCCTTGCCCATGATGCCTTTTGAGACTTCATATCACCCTTGGTTCTGAACACATATGTGTACTTTGTACTGTACTTGCCATATATACAGTTGCAAGAAACATTGACTGAAGACCATGGGTTAAGTTTGAAATGATTTTGTGTTATAAACTACAGTGTTTTACTTTCTGTGTATTTGTGTCTGTATCTGTGCTTTTGTTGGTACACAATAGTTTAATTACAGAAAGCAGTGACTAGGATATCTTTGTATCTATAGTATTAGGATGCTTGATTACAAAAATATTGTTTGAACTGCTGACTTGAGTTTTATGAAAACTCATTAAATGAATTTTGACTTGTGATTAGGGAAGTATTTCCAACAAATTTTGAAATGGCTCTGATACATATTTCTTCCAGTTTTGCACTAAGTATTTGTGTGTAGCAGTGTTTTCTGCATTGAAGCTTATAAATATTCATCTAGTTCTCAAAAATATACAAGTTGTTTCACACCTGACTGACCCAAATATTATTCCCCCTCCTTCCAAGACAGTCCAATCCAGACAGTCCTTGATAGGACTCAGTCTATAGAACAAGCTGGCCTTGAATTCAGAGATCCACTTGCCTCTGTTTACAAAGTGCTGGGATTAAAGGCTTATACCAACCCTCCCTATAGCATTTCATCTCTTATGTAAAACTAAGCAAGTGTATTTATCTCATTGTATGAAAAAATGCTTTTATGTTTAATAAGTCAAAAAGTTGCATACAAATATCATGTGTTCTAAATTTTTTTTATTATTTATTACAACTAAATTGATTTTTAAAAATCTATTCTATATACCTATATACTCAGAGACGTATAAAATTTCTTGGGAAAAATGGAGCTAAATGTAAAAGTAAAATGTAAAATGTAAAAGTTTAAGAAGTACCTTTATGTAATACAGCATATGAAGGATTTTACATTTGATAATTTACAGTGAGTCCTAGTTTAGGGAGTGACTTTGACATGGCCAGAAAGACATCTGACCAGAAGGCATTGCTTTTAAAGACTTAAAGAGTCTGACATATTCAGAGGCAGATGCTCACAACTAGCCATTGAAGTGATCATGGGGTTCTCAATGGAGGAGTTAGAGTGAAGACTGAAGGAGCTGAAAGGATTTGTGGCCCCATGAGGAGAGCAACAATACCAACCAACCACAGCTCCCAGGGTCTAAACCACCAGCCTGGGAGCACTTATGGAGGGATCCAGGGCCTTAGCTGAATATATAAGAGTGGAGGGCCCTGCTGGGCACAGGTGGAAGATGAGATCCTTGACCTCATGAAGGCTGGACGCCCCAGGGGGTGGGAGTTTTGAGGGTGGGGAGGTGGGAGTGGAGGGGTAGATAGAGGTTACATCCACAAAGAAGAAGGAGGAGGTGTGAGGGGATTGGGGGTTCCTGGGTGGGTGGGGGATGGGGTAAGGGGACAACATATGAAATGTAAATAAAACATCCAATAAAAAAAAAAAAAACAAAAAAACAAAAAAAAAACAAAAACAAAAAAAAAAAAGAAACTTGAATGGCTTATAGATACATTGCCATTCACACAGAGACACATATGCATACACACACACACACACACACACACATAAACACACACAAGCATGTGTATGCTTGTACACTTACTCAGATAAGTTCTCTGCCAAGATGTATAGGTAAAAGTATTTTGTTCAAGAAACAACATAAAAGCTCCATATACAGTCATGTAACCAAGTTGTAGGAAGCTGAACTTTTTACCTTTTGCTGAGGTTTAAGGTGTACAATGAACATGGGCTCATAAATATCAGATAGCTTTCATGTATTTTTATTTAATGGGGAGATAATGGGAATTAGGAAGCTGTATTTAAGTTTGTCCACACATCTGTTGCCTTGTCAATATTTACAGGTTTAGTATTCTTCTGTGATATTGCTTTGGTCTCTCTTGTCAATAAGAGCAATGCCGTTTTCTTATTAGGCACATTTTATAATATGGCTTCAAGAGACATTATAGTGATAGCTGTGGGACTGATTCTTTACATCCTTGAGAAATAAATCAGATGATTACTTTTTGAGGCGTATTTTTAATAATGTGTATGTGTGCCCACGTGCACACATGTGCATGTCAATGTAAGTCTCTACAGGAGGTAAAAGTAGGAGATCTCCCTAGAGGTGGAGTTAGAGGCAGTTATGAGCTGCCTGGTGTAGGGGTGCTAGTAATCAAACTCGGGTCTTTTTCAAGAGAAGAACCCACTGTTAACCACTGGGCAATCTCTCCAGTCCCAGATCATTGGTTTTTATTCCCTTAAATTTCTTGTACAAGTTCCTGGTAAGTTGGGGAAGTGTGGAATTTACATACTAAGTGAAGCTCCTTTATGTATACCTGTGAATGAGACAGTATTCACCTCTCTTTTCATATCCTTCCTGTCATCAGTTAGAAGATGCTTCTTCTTGAGGTTAGATAGTTATTATTATAAATGGAAAACCTTCATTTTGTTATTGTTTTACTTTTAAATTTTAATTTATCGTCTTCTTTTTTATTGGATATTTTCTTTATGTTTCAAATGTTATCCCCTTTCCTGGTCCCCTGAAACTCCCATTCCCCCTTCCTCTGCTTCTATGAGGGTATTCCCCCCACCCCCACTCCCATATTCCCACACTGGAATTCCCCTACACTGGAACATTGAGCCTCTTCTACCATTGATGCTTGGCAAGGCCATCCTCTGCTACGTATGCAGGTAGAGCCATAGGTCCCTCCATGTGTACTCTTTGGTTGGTAGTTTAGTCCCTTGGAGCTCTGGTGGGATCTGGTTGGCTGATATTGTTTTTCTTCTTATGGGGTTACAAACATCTTCAGCTCCTTCAGTCCTTTCTCTAACCTTCATTTCTGAATAAGCAGTTAATTAATAGAGAGCAGTTCACTCGCATGGATGTTGGCTGCTCATTCTCTGGGGACCTCTTTACTCCGTCTCATACATCCATTCTAACAGTGTATAGTATTGAGGGCATTTTAAGTTCTGAGGGCTTCCCTTCAGCTCAGCATATGGCTATGAATGAGTCTGGAATGCACATGGCAGATGCAGCTTGGGCCCATCAGACACATCTTTGTGAGGTGTAAAATTATATCTGAGTACAAATAAAAATAATGCCTGTGTTCCATAAGAAGAAATAATTTTGTGCTTCATGCAATCTGTAAACCCTTCACTTGTACAAGAAATAAAGATGATTGTCTCTCATGAAGAAATAACATAATAGAATCTGCACTTAAAGTTGTACAGAGTGAAAGGAGACAGGAGCAAAATATGGCTGAAGCTATTTTTGTATCCAAATATCATGTTCAACATACGCATAAAAGTCTTTTTTTGTTCCATGTTTTAATAGTTTAATTGTACTTTTCTCCAAGTATAACAAAAGCAATACACAATTATTGTGATATTTAGATATTTTTAAAAAGATTGAAGATCAAATTAGTTCCAACTTTAACTTCATGATGATTTGAATGAGATTACATTTTTAAAAACGATGTCTTTCTAGAAAGTAGCATAAATAGCCAAATTCGTGAATAGGGGAAAACTATTGTTTTATGCTTGAATAAATAAATAACTTTCAGATCATTAATAGTCAATAGCATTATATCTGGGATTTTGGCATGATGTGGATTTTATTGTACATACACCTTAAAACATCTTGTGCATTAAATCAAATGTTACCACAACAAATGCTAAGAAATTAAAGTATAGAAAAATTCTCCAGTATTTAGATCATTGTTATCTAAAGGATGGCCTTGAAGAGTTTTGGAAAAATACAAAATAAAACACTTGGCTTTCATTTTTCCAGAGAGCACAGTCAGATGAACTTGAAAAAATTGAAAAGCACAGTCGATCCTCCAAAGACAAGGAAAATGCCAAGTCTCTGGACAAACCTGAACAGTAAGTGTGTTTAGGGACCTGGGAGGCCAATGAAGACTGCAGATGAGCCTCTCAGAATGGGAGAGAAAGGGTCTGCACGCATATTTATAATAAAGGAGGCCCTTTGTTTGGGTCCTTACACTTTTGCTCCCTCCTCACCTTTGTCTCCTTAGGTTCCTGTATGAGCTGTCACTAATCCCCAACTTCTCAGAGCGTGTCTTCTGCATCCTATTTCAGTCGACATTTTCAGAGAGCATTTGCTCAATTCGTCGCAAGTTAGAATTGCTGCAAAAGCTGTGTGAGGTAGGTTCCAGATCAGAGAAAGGATCACAAATTGTGATATTTGTGTTCAATCATATTCTTATTTATTTTTTATAATTTTTGTCCCCTGGAAGAACTTGTAGATTGGAGTGAAACAATCCCACATAAGGGAATGTTTGGAGACTGGACTTCAGGAAGAAAGTATGTGTTTAGATGTATTCACAAGGCAGTGAGACCACATTGAGAGCCTGACAAATATATATTAGTCTCCTAGGATCTAAGTTGCCAAAATACAAGCCCCATTTCCTGTATTCTCTCAGATATGAGAGTTGCAAGTGGATGTGATTTGAAGGAATTCATTTCTCTTTGGGTTGTTTATTCAAAATGGAACCTCGGTAAAATGTTAATGCTTATTGTACCTAAACGGTTTTTTGGAATAGTCATTTGTCTTAGTGGAAGAAAAATACTCATCTGAATGCAACAAATAAACTTTGAGCTGTAAGGACCACTATTAGCACTTAAAACAGTTTTTAAAAAAAATCAAAAGAATCATTTGTTCTGATTGGGATAAGCCACCTGGCAGAATGGAAAGTTATTACTAGAAACACTTTCAGAGGAAGTGGCACAAAAAGCAGCGTCCTGGGAAAGATGAGGCTGAAGCTGTAATAAGCAAGACTAAACCTGGAATTCAATCTTTACACCTGCCTTTTGAGATTCTATGGCTTATAGCCAGAAGTCTGTATTGTGCCTAACATAGAGCCAATGAAGGCTAACAGATGACATTATCTTGTAGAAATTCTCATTGTATATGGACTGGGATGGCATCTTCTGGCTTCTACAATCATACTCATGCTTACTTCTGGCATGCAATTGAAAAGTTAACTTTGAGACACTATTTTTGAAATGTACTAAATAACAGGGAAGGTCATAGCTTGGCTGTCACTCAAAACTATCCATGTGATATGATTAGCTTGGTATTGATTTTAGATGATTCAAATAAGACAGTGTATATGAGAGACATCTTTGTTATCTTGTCTTATAGACATTAAAAAATGGACCAGGAGTCATGCAGGTCCTGGGTTTGGTTCTAGCCTTTGGGAACTACATGAATGCTGGGAACAAAACCAGAGGACAGGCAGATGGCTTTGGACTAGACATTCTGCCCAAGCTGAAGGATGTCAAAAGCAGTGTAAGTATTTTGTATTAATGCTTGCACCAAATTGGGGATATTTTTAAACATACGTTTGACTTTCAACAAAATATAAGTAACCCTTTCTGTTCTGAGATTAAAAATTTTGCATACACACACACACACACACATTAATGTTGTTTTTAATTAATACTGAGAATATTTTTAGAGTGGTAATGCAAAGCTAAGGTTAGGAATGACAATCAGACTCCCAGAGGAAAATCTGAGAGAGTGAACTTAGAAATTAAGAGCCACGCTTTCCTGAGAAAGAATGGCCACACAGAAAAGAAAAACAGGGTAGGAGAAAGTATGAACAAGCCTTTAAGTACTGAGTTATAATAAATGATTGCAAACAATGTAAAGAAATGATTGTCATCTTGAGGGATGCAGTCATCATCCGAGAGAGAGAGAGAGAGAGAGAGAGAGAGAGAGAGAGAGAGAGAGAGAGAGAGAAGACAGAGAGAGACAGAGAGACAGACAGAGACAGAGACAGAGACAGAGAGACAGAGAGAGGTAGCACACGCTCATCAACCTCAGGACAGAGCAGCTGCTTCTTCTGGTCTATTTAATCAGTCATGTTTGTGGATATTCGCTCCTATTTCTAGACGATTTCTCTAAATTTGTACCAATCGCTCAACATCATTCTAGTTTCCACAGTGTCAGAAATTGAAAAACAGTCTTTTTTTTTTTGTTAGTTCTGTTTAGGCTTTGTGGTGTGTGTTTGCTGTTTGGTTGTTTGGTTGTTTGTTTTTGAGACATGCTCTCAGTAGCATAAGCTGACATCAGACTCCAGGCAGCTTCTCTGGTGCTAGGATTACAATCTCAGCTAGTTTTCTCTTGGTGTACCAGCATCAGTTAATGTTTATGACTTTCATGGGCACTCAAATAAACATGTATATACAAGTGCTATTGTATTTGTGTTATAATCATTTCATAAAGACAAATTTCTATTTTATAGACATAATAAATCATGTTCAAAAAACGTCTTTTTCAGCAAACAAGTTGATATTTGTTGAAACAACATTTGCAAATAACATTCAAATATAAAGAGGTCAATATAATGTTCAGTTTATAAAAATTGATCTAAAATATTCCGATAAACAAAAAGTTGCTTAGAATTACTTATGAAGATGGATTCTGTTTTTTATTTTGCTTATATCTCTTACCCCTTCCACTATTAAATTATATTTCATTAGTTTAAATAATCATAAAATAACTCATAATAAAAAACTATAAAGATGCAAGATACTTAATATTTAGAATTCCCATAATATTCATGCAAGATCTTTTGATTTTGAACTTTTTTAAGAAAGCAAGTGCAAGTACATTTACTCCTCAGTAATATTTATAGACTAGAAAAAACAGTTTCAGATCAATCAGAATGTTCTCTCATCATGCCTATAGTTGAGCATTCGGAAGATGTTTTACAGATTCATGTACTGCTGTCACATTGATTGACAATTTAGGAGAAAGAACAGTCCTTAAGTTGTTTGACCCACAATAAAATCCCGTCTTTTGGGGAATTCCTTACTGACCACAGTACTTTATCATACGCAACTTGATTACTAAGAGGTGTTATTCTTTTCATAAATACTGGGAAAGTCTTGCCTAGATTCCAAAACAGAGGCTCCAAGGACAAGTTAAATTTAACACGATTTATTGCATAAGAGAAAGTTCTTGGGCCAGGTAATATTACAGACCAAATGCTCTGGCCTCCTATGATAACAGCCAGAGGAAAGGATGTGAAATATAGAAAGCTTGACTCAAAATTGTTTGGCATTTCTCTTACATGGCCATGATTTGAAGTCTTGCTGCTGTGATTAGCTGATGCTGAGTTGCTTGGTTTTGAGTATATATCAAGCTAGGCTGCAGTTCACTATATAAGGAAGCCATTTAGGACAATTTTATCACTGAAGTATGGAGACCAAATTAGGTCAAACTTCTAATTTAACAGAGGAAGCACCTCAGAGAACTTAGATTGTGTACTAGATTTTTCTTAGATCTAGTTTATTGGTTGATTAATTGGAGCAGGCAAAAACAAAACAACAACAACAACAAAAAAACCTAATTAAAAATTAATGCTTCTAACTGTGTCAGAAAAGAAACAAAATATTCTTTGAAAACTTTAAAGACTATTGATTGTATATAAACTAATTTTACATTTTCAAATGATATGTACATTGTCTTAATAATAGTTGCATAAAAATTAATTCCTCAATCTCAGTATTTAATATAACACATTGTAATGTATATTAGCATTTAAAGGTCTCTACTTAACGGAAATACTTTTCTATTTTTCTAGTGTAAATGTTAATGAATTTGCGTCAAGTCCAAGAATTATTTATTATGACAGTACCTGCTAGACCATTTCTATGGACTATAGAAATGTTTATTTCATGGTAGTGATATTTGAAAACCTAAGTGCTGTGACTCAAGAGATTTCTTGTTGGTTAAAGCCCCTTGCAGTTCTTTAGAGGATCCAAGTTCTGTTTACAGCATTCATGTGGAGGCTCACAACTGTCTATAACTCTTGCTCCTGGGAATATAGTACCCTCTTCTAGTTTCCACTGGCCTGAGGTACACATATAGTGTATGTACATACATGCAGGCAAAACACATACATAAAAATTAAAAGACAAAAAGGACTAAGAAAATACAAAATAAATACATTACATAAGAGATGTAAATAATGAATTAAAATTCTCATGGAGGATAATAAAAACAGCGAATTATTTACATTTGAGCTTCCCCCTTAAATGGTGAGGCATCCTTTTGACATTACATCAGAAGACGGAGAAAATTCTGTCATCCAGCCCTTTAGATACAGTTACTGAGGCAGTATAGAATATGAAACCAGACAGGGGGATCAGAGCCATTACAAGGTCCCCTTCAATTACTGGAGGTCAGGTCTCTACTCCCTTCCCGCCTTTGCAAGATTAGAATCCCAACAGCCCTTCTATACTTAGAGAAGGGAGGAGATATCAGGGGCAGCCCTGTTTACACACTGAAGGCCTAAAATCAGCCATAGGCCTAAAATCATGTATACAAGCAATAGACCTGTCATACATGTATACTAACACCAAATATTGGGTCTCTGTGGAAAAACATTGAAACAGATGGCTATAAGCTATTGTAAACAGGAAGCTTTCATGGAAATTTACCAGCCTGAGTAGTCATAGACCTTGTAAATAGGTAGCTTTGGCAGACAATACCAACTTAGATAAGGACAAGTGAATCATAGACAGAGTCATAGTGACCTGTCCCCTGAACCTTCACCCAGCCGAAACCCTGTTCTGAAGATATCTGTATTCCCCCTGAACACCCACACTCCAGTGTCATTCCCTTCCCCACATCCTGCCTTTCTGTGTTTATAACCCCTGTGTGAATGAATTATGATTTGAAAAAAATAAATAAATTATTTAAAAAAAAAGAATATGAAACCACCCGGAGTACTTCCAAGTGTATTTGCATGTTCTCTGAAATTTATTTTATTCTGTATCCTTAATAATACATAATAACTTTTAACTATGTGTTACTTACATTGATTTTTCTGCCTAGGACAACAGCAGAAGCCTTTTGTCATATATTGTTTCATATTATCTTCGAAATTTTGATGAGGTAAGACCAATTTTATACACATTCCCATTTTGATCTTTTTCTTGTGTGTGTGTGTGTGTGTGTGTGTGTGTGCGCACGCGGAGTGGTTACACATGAGTGTGTGGGTAATTGTACAAGCTTGCAGATGCAAAAACCAGTGGACAGCTTGTGGTGCCTTCTGTGTTAGCATCTTATCCCCTTGAGACAGATTCTATCACTCTTCAGGAATCGTGCCATTTCATCTGGTCTCATTAACTGGTCAGTGAGATCTCAGATCATCTTGTTTTTACCCTCAACCCCAAAATGCTGAGATACAGGCACATAAGGCCACGGCTAAACATTTTACATGGATGCCATAAATTTGAGTTCAGCTCCTAGACTATAGTGGAGTAAGCACTCTTTCCCACTGAGTCACCATGACACCTGACACCCATTATTTTTCTCTGTTGGATGATTCTGTAGTGGTTCTCCTAGGGTTTTGTTTGTTTAGTTGTTGTTGTTGTTGTAGCTGCTGTCATTTCTACTGTCACGTGATTTTTATTTCTCACACTGATTTGTTTTAAAATTATGCTTGCTCATTAGGATGCTGGCAAAGAGCAGTGTGTCTTCCCGCTGGCAGAACCACAGGAGCTCTTCCAGGCCTCACAGATGAAGTTTGAAGACTTCCAGAAAGACCTCAGAAAACTAAAGAAAGACCTGAAAGGTAACCTCTGACCTTGAACTTACATTTTTTTTAGTGTATTCTCTCAATGAGAGATGATAGACTTTTAAGGATTGTTAAAGTATATCAGTTAGGCAGATGCCATGGAGAACTGTTCATTTATATACAACAAAAGAAAGTCTGCCAATGATTTTAGTTTCATTGCTTTAAAACATTATGTGTTAGAAATTTAGTTATTCAATCATATCTTAGCTACTTGAGTAACAGCTCATTTCATTGGGAGTAAGTTTACATCTTGTTTTTATTTTGTAGCCAACAATATTTGAATATTTTTCATATCAGGGTTGGACACAAATACTGTCATTATTGAAAGATTAATAGTGCCTGCCTGTTCTCCTCTGATACACTTGCCCACAATTTAGTGATTTGTGAAATCTTGTAGAAACAAAGCATGCTCTTGCATATAAGTGGTTAAATGACACGTGAGTGGTGAGTCACAAAGCCTTATATCATGTGGATTTGATGAATGCTTACCTGAAATTATTCAATTTTCTTTTATTGGTAGCATTTACACACAAGTATGTAGTCTTTCAAAACTTGCTTTCCTAAACATTCTTTGTTCTCCTTTTTTGCCGTTTACTGTTGTTGTAGCATTGAGAATCTGTTTCAGTCTCGGAGTTATATTAAGTTTAAGCAGGGAAAAAATTTGATGACATGGCATTTTCATTTGGTATTGTGCTACTGAATGAAAACAGGAGGTAATCACTTCTGATCAGAAGTTAAAAACAAACAAACAAACAAACAAACAAACAGATATAGTTTTGAAGAGACTCAGTCTCAAAATAGAAGATGCATTTACCCAAGGGTCCTGATCTGTCACCAGATTTGTGACAATTATGTTTCGGTCACAGGTACATTTGTATGGATTTCAATCAATGTAACATTTTTCTTGAGGTTCTTGTATATTCATATGGTATATATTAGATGTTAGCTAGATGAGGCCAGTACCCCAAAACACAGTACTTGCTGTTAGCTGGGCTACAGTTCTGTTTCTTAGTCATGCTCCATTTCAGCTTTATGTATATGTACCTATTGATTAAGACCAAGATAGATAGTGTTGCCTCATCTAAGTATTACAATTCTGTAAGAACTAGTTCATTCCTGTGGTACATTATGGCACCATATATTGAAGTTGTTGGGAAGGAGATGTGATAACTGGTTCTAGAAGAATCACAAGTGATGGTTGGGTATGTTCAAGCTACACTGTATAAATGTGCATACTCTCCAAAGAATACATTTTTAAAAGATGGTTTTAAAAGAACTAATTCTTAGAGAATGACAAAACATTTCCCTTTATAGGGTTTATGACAATGCAGAAGTTATGGCTTTGTTTAATAAAATTTACACACACAGTGATGTGTTGCCAGGAGCATTTCTGGCTAGGCTGGGAAATACTTTATACTTCCATCAGCACTTAATTCTTGAAAATTAGGATTTCATCATTTACAGATGATTTAATAAACAAGAGGAATGACATTATTAGTAAATATGCAGCCCCACATACAAGCTCGGAGGCACTTGCATGTAAGCACTCAGAGGAACACATATACAAACATATCCATTCATTCGCATACAGAAATATGTATACATACATGTACACAAAACATATACATGCCCACATACATACATCTGCATATACACAGAGATGATTATACATGTACTTATGCACATAATTGCAAACACAAGTGACATATGATCACATAGACTTTCCTTAGAAAATATAGATATTAAATGTAAATGTGGCCATGGAAACACAAGATTCTCATAAATCTCAGTACCTAACAGCACAAGATCTAGAGAACAGGCTTCAATGATGAATCCTTAAGTGCCTCTCCCTACTATGTTCTCTTAGATGTGTGTTTCTTTGAGCAAGGTAGTAGCTACAGACACATATACATGGAGGATTGTCGAGCAATATGTTAAAACAACGGGAAGTTAAGCAAATGGTTGGAGCCATGAAGTCATATAGTTAACATAGAGGAAAGATGAATGCATTGAAAGACCCTGACCATTGATTAGCAACTATAACATTTTTGCAACAACTCCTTTCCTTTATGGGACTGTAGCAAGTTTACACTACAGGAACAAGGGAGGATGTAAGTGTGCTTCCAACACTTTCTTAGCTCATGACAGCCAGAAAGCATAGAGGACAGAAGATGAGTCTAGAAACAACATACATACTCCATAACTTGCAGCTGGTGACCTGCTTGCTCTAAATACTTTCCCTCTGTTAGTAGCTCATTCAGCCAGGATCTCATCAGTCTGTGAACACATGGCTGAGGGCAGTGTTCACATGGCACTGCTGGCCGGAAGCCAACCCTCTAATACATGCATCTCCAGGGGGCAATACCATATCCAAACTGTAACAGAGTGGATCCTGACCAAGTAGATACAGAAACTGCAGGGTTAAGTTCATTGTGAAAGAAATTCCCAGTTTTTTACAGCAGAGGGATTTGCAGTAGTTCTTTGGTTTATTTTACTATGGAGCACTCTTTTTTCACAGAATGTGTGGTGGCTTCTGTGGTCAGTGAAACATGCCTGAGCACATTTGAGAAATGCAGGCTTGGTACTGTGTTAAAAACACAAGCATGACTCACCTCTGAGCTTACAAGGAAACCAGTTTATGAAACAATATCACTATTTTTATTTGTTTATTTTTGCTTTTGTTTACGTTTTTTCTGTAGAATAAATGGTTTCACATTCTGAAGGTGAAAAAATACCTCTTATTTTTCAAAATCTTATCATTTTCATAGAAAAAATGGTTTGGATACAAAGAAGGAAATCTTGTAACTCAAAATTCAATTTTAGAGAAACAAAGAACCATAGAAATGCAGGTTTTCTTATCAGTACACATGACGTTCCTTCTTTTTAGGAATGGTTTGGACATAAGTGGACACAAATGGGAGGTTACTTTAGATAAATAATAGTCCTTAAAAGCACTTGCGGAGCTAAATACACTTCAAAAATTATTTCTTTTTAAAAAATTATTTTAGTTTACTTCTAGATGTATTTATTTTATTTTACATATGTGGATATATTGCCTGCATACATGTTTGTGTACCACATAAATACTGAGTGCTCATGGATGTCAGAGTTGAGTATCAGAAGCCAGTGTATGACATTGCTGAGTCATCTCACCAGCCCCCAAATTATTTATTTTACATAATCATGTTGGAGGATTTCTTTTGGGTATTTCAAATAGCCTGTCTACACTTTCTTTTTTTTTCTGTTGGCTGTTTTATTTACATTTTATATGTTAACCCCTTACCCTGTTTTCCCCCACCCAGGAACCCCCCTATCCCATCACCCCTCCTCCTGCTTCTCTGAGGATGTGCCCCTACCTACCCCCCCATTCCCACCCACTGGGGAATCCAGCCTTCATGAGACCAAGGATCTCTTCTCCCATGTATGCCCAACAGGGCCATCCTCCCTTACATATACAGCTGGAGCCATGGATCCCTCCCTAAGTGCTCCTAGGCTGATGGTTTAGACCCTGGGAGCTCTGGTTGGTTGATATTGTTGCTCTCCTCATGGGGCCGCAAACCCTTTCAGCTCCTACAGTCTTCACTCTAACTCCTCCATTGGGAACCCCATGATCAGTTCAATGGTTAGCTGGGAGCATCTGCCTCTGAATATGTCAGACTCTTGCAGACCTCTGAGGAGACATCCACATCAGGCTCTTATCAGCATGCACTTCCTGACTTCCACATCAGCATCTACTTTTGGTGACTGCATATGGGATGGATACTCAGGTGGAATGGTCTCCAGACGGGCCCTCCTTCAGTTTTTGTCCCTCACTTTGTCTCCATATTTGCTCCCTTGAGTATTTTGTTGCTCCTTCTAAGAAGGACCAAAGCATCCCAACTTAACTCTCTACTCAATGATGACTTGGTCAAGGAAGAAATAAAGAAAGAAATTAAAGACTTTTTAGAATTTAATGAAAATGAGGACACATCATACCAAAACTTGTGGGACTCCATGAAGGCAGCACTAAGAGGAAAATTCATAGCTCTAAGTGCCTACAAAAAGAAACTGGAGAAAGCACACACTAACAACTTGACAGCACACTTAAAAGCTCTAGAACAAAAATAAGCAAATACACCCAAGAGGAGTAGAAGGCAGGAAATAATCAAACTCAGTGCTGAAATCAACCAAATAGAAACAGAAAGAACAATACAAAATATCAACAAAACCAGGAGCTGGTTCTTTGAGAAAATCAACAAGATAGATAAACCCTTAGCCAGATTAACAGAGGGCCCAGAGACAGTATCCAAATTAATAAAATCAGAACTGAAAAGGGAGACATAACAACAGAAACTGAGGAAATTCAAAAAATCATCAGATCCTACTACAAAGGCCTATACCCAACAAAACTGGAAAACCTGGATGAAATGGACAACTTCCTAGGAAGATACCACATCAAAGTTAAATCAGGAGCAAATAAACCATCTAAATAGTCCCATAACCCCTAAGGAAATAGCAGCAGTCATTAAAAGTCTCCCCACCAAAAAAAGCCTGGGTCCAGTTGGATTTAGTGCAGAATTCTATCAGACCTTCAAGGAAGACCTAATACCATTTCTCTGTCTATACTTTCTTATAGGCAATTATTTTAATCAGCCTCAGAAAAGGAGTTAAGCTTGCAAAAACCCCTTCATACTGCTCTGTGTAAGCAATCAGTAGCTATTGCTATTTGTGAGGTAAAGCTCAGTAAATGATACAATTTTTATTAATGGAAAAATGTTCTGTATTCATAAAGTCATTAGTATACCCATCTGTCCCTCTTGTTTCTGCATACTAACTTGATTTTATTTCCAAGAAAAGTGAGAAAGAATGTGTAAGGGCTTCGACTTTATAGGCAAACAGCGGAATCTTATCTTAGCATCGCTGTAAAGACATCCACTATGTTGGGTTCTTCCTCCTTAACTGATGATTTCTCTCCCTGCTCCTCAGGACAACAGTCAGGCTTCCTAGCTCAGTGAACTGCCTTTTGTTCAGCAATGTTGATGCCTTTTTGTCAGTACCTTTTCTTGATGTAGTTGTCACAAATGATGGCTTATGATCCAGTGTCTTTGTTAGGTGGGAACTGTAGCCATGGAGTTGGATGAAAATGTTTGGTGAGTCAATCTCAGGAGAAACTGTGTCAAAGTCTCAGTGAGCATGAGGTGGAAGGAGTCTCTGAGCCAGCGTGCTGATAGATACTGCTGGGCATGGGCAAACTGTATTCCTATCATAACAGAGCAACAAAGCTCTGCAAATGCTTTTCAAGAAGATAGCAGCCAACCAAAATGCAGCATCTTCAAAGAACATTCTCCTGAACAAGAAAACTTAAACTATATTTCCTGTATTACTAATGCATAACTCATTTATCAGTCCTTAGAAAAATCAAGGTGTGGGAAAAATAAACCCTGTGATTTCAGATTGTAAAGTTCAAACATATAAGCAATCAATAAATTCTTTAGGGCTAGACGGTATGGAGAGGCATAAGCAACAGAATTCTCTGGGCCTAAGAAAATGGGTCATTAGGGAACACTCTGTCCTCTTTCAAAGTATTGGTTAGGTTTCATTTCTTAAGTTGTAAATTGAATATATACATATTCATTTAATTATTCTTTATACTTTATGTATGTCTTATATGTGTTCTTTTATGTGTAAGATGGGGTTAATAATCTTATTTAAGAATAAAGAAAACTGGGCAAGCATCCAGAAATATGTTTGATTTAGAATTGAAACTGAGTAGTCTGGACTCCCCTAATTTAAAATGTGTGATTGTTCAGCCTTGTCTGTTCTTTATGAAGAAATTGCATAACTTGATGAATTTAAAAGTAAACATAACTAAGAAACATAAGAAATTTAATTAAAAGAATAAACTATGTTAAAGAAGAATATAATACCCTTCTTGGAGGTAAAAAGATTAATATGAAAGAGAAGCAATTTTCTGTTTAACAATTCAAACATATATTATTTAGAAGGAAATAGTAAGAATAAAATTAACTGCCTGTGTCAGAAAGCAGTTGAGGTCTTACAGAAACATAATCCATTATTTTTTGGTTATTGCTTTCACTATTTCACAGTAAAACTAAGGAAAACCAAAAAACTATACTACTTTAATCGAAGTAATTTAATATAGAGAAGTTAACATGTATTGAAAAGTCAAAACAATACAGAAAAATAATGAAGTAATGTAAGAAGAAGCCATCGTCCCTCAGGAAAGCAAGTGAAGGTGAAGTTAATGCAGAGCAGGCATCTTTAGAGAGAGCATCCCCTAGGGCTGGACCCAGGCCTCAGGGAAAGGATAATTCTGCTGCATATACTGCCCTAAGGACTTGGGAGAGCAGATCATCTGGAGATGGGGCTGGAGGCAATAGAAAAATGTCAGCTCATACATGTGAATGCGGATCTGAGAGCTAAGTTTGAAGCAATGGCTGACATAACCCTATGGGGCGATGTGGCGATGCTGGTTGAGTTAATGGAAACACTAGATACTGGACCCTTACCTGCTCATTATGGAAAGTGGGAGGCTAACTTTCACATCTCTCCATATTTCTCTATCCAGCCTTTCCCCATTCCACTATGGAAACTTTTCACCAAGATCTTTGTTAAAGAGGTAAAGTATTTTGATGAGTCTAACATCATTGTCCAAGGGTCAGATATAGAAAGGTAGTTTTGAAGCAAAAACAAACAAAACAGCAACCAAAGCAAACAAAAACCAATTATCTTCATTTACTTGCTTGTTTCCATTATTCTAATATGATCCTAGCTGTCATCATGGCTCTCAAGTTCAGCTCAAGTGGAAGAGTCTATAACTTTCGGAGAGAGGTCAGCCATGTGATACCCTGATATGCTTCTTTGAATGTATTTGCTTATTTGTTTAGAGTCTCTCTCTCTCTCTCTCTCTCTCTCTCTCTCTCTCTCTCTCTCTCTCTCTCTCTCTCTCTCTCTCTGTGTGTGTGTGTGTGTGTGTTTCTCTCAGTCTCTTTCATGGGTTGTTCTGTGTACAGAAAACTTGCAGACATTGATTTTCTCCTTCCATCATGTCTGTTTGCAGTACTGAACTTAGATCACTGGGCTTAGTGGTAAGCATCTTTACCCACTGACCCATCACAACAGCGCCTCTACCCTTCTTTAATGCTGACAGACTTTCCTTTATGTTGTCTTCCCACCTTGAAAATCATTTGGATAGCCTGTCTAATGAGGTTACCTCTAAAATACAGAGGAGGAAATGATCTGAGCAGAAATTGTGGGAGATGCTCATCAGTGTCTAGGGCGGTAGAAAGGTATCTGCACTTAGTCATTCTCACCTGGTTTGGTTCTGATCATGGATAGCTAGTTATCAACTTGATGGTCCTGTGATTATTTGGCTTTTCTCAGTCTTTTAGTGAGTGTGTTCTCAGTGTCACATAATGAGTAACTTAGAACATGCAAAGATAAGGGCCTGAGTTCAATCCCTGGAACCCATACAAATAACCGTAACTGCTGAAATATACATATGATTCCAGCAGTGGGGGGGAAGAGACAGGTAGATCCCTGAAACTCCTTGTCCAGCAAGCATAGCAAAATTGGTGAGTCCCAAGTCTAGGTGAGATATTTGGTCTCTAAGAGCATGGTAGTTGATTCTTAGGAACACCTAAGTTTTCCCTGTGGCTTTCACATATGTGTACATAGGTGCACATGCTCATACATGCAAATTTATATTATATATGTATATATGTGTGTGTGTGTGTGTGTGTGTATGTGTGTATATATTTGATGACTACACACATCAAGCAATCTTATAGATATCCATAATACCTTATGACTTCTTTTTATTCCACAACTTACCAAGAACACTTACAATACTTTGCTGTGTTCCAAATGTTGGAAGTTCACAGAAGTTAATGTCACATGTAACCAGTGAAAATAATGTAGGATTACAGCACACATTAAGGCAGTGCCAAAAGCTCAGTACATCTCACCCACATTACCTCATACTGTGAAAATCATAGGCAAAATAGTTGCTCCTTCCATGTTGCAGATGAGTAAGGAGGAGCTAGCAAGACTCATGAATGTATCTGAGTATCCTAGTAGTAAGTACTGACTGGTAGTTAGAATGCAGAATCTGTCTCCCTGACTGCTGTGGCATGCTGTTTCTCCATTGGCTATTATATTAAGACCTTCCATTTGTCCATCAGAGTTAACATTAAAAAATGCCTATAGATGCTAGCTACAAATCCATAAATGACATCCAATCACTGCTCATAGGATTACATTCTTTTTGTTTGTTTGTTTTTCGATCCACCTGCCTCCCAAGTGCTGGGATTAAAGGCGTGCGCCACCACTGCCCAGCTATAGGATTACATTCTTACCAGGCATGAATATATTAGAAATCAATACCAGAGCCCTAGTAAAATGCTTTGAATTCATAAAATAGTTTCCAAGATTGTTACAATAACTAATAATTTCTGAGATATTCAAGAGCCTTTGTACTTTCCCCAACTTTAAAACTATAGGTCCCCTATCAAGTCCTGGTCTTTGTTCTTTTTGTTTCTGTATCTTCTGTTACCTACGAGTGAATGATTATATGGCACATTCTCCAGCATTTCAAAAGCATTGTAAATTTCAGACAATTTAGTGTTCCTTATGGTCCTCCCCTTTTACTAATGTATCCCCTTAATTCTACTCCATGTTTCTTTCTATAATGCTCCTCTCAATTTATCTTCTGAACCTGAGAAATTTAAACTTGCTGACAAGTGTTTTGATCACCAACCATTTGCTTTAAATGGATCTTTTGTTAGTTCCCAGCTCATGGTTCATACTAGAGATTATCTTTCTTTAGAGGTGGTCTGACTCACATTTTGATGTATAAAATAAACAAGGTATTTCTGTATATCTAAAAAGAAAATCATGTAAGTCTTTTACTCCTTGGAGAAAAGATTCTTTATTATGAAATAGTTGCAACACTAATTTTATACCACAATGGAACCCACTAGTGAGACAGTATTCCTAAAGCACAGTCACTGTGGTTTCTAATTTACTGGCGAGATGTCTTTAAACTTCATTGTGTGGGAGCACTTTACCAGACTCCTTGATGTAGATGAGTGTCTCCTGTTGTAGATCCATGTTCCTGTTTCATCACCAATGTACCTCATGGCTGGGCAATAGGGAAGGGAATAGTATCACTCCAAAGATGCTTATTACACTGCTGAGGTCTTTGAGATAGTAATAAGCACAATGGATTGTACTATTTAAGGATTCCCCAAATGAAGCCAGGCACCTAGCCAGTAGTCTTAAGAACCAGGGTATCCTGTCATAATAGCTATCCTTTAGCACCTGTCAGGCACAGGTAGGCAGATGTCTGTGAGTTTGAGGCCAGTCTGGTCAATAACACCAAGTTCCAGGTCAGCAGGGCTAAATAGTGAGACACTCACCAAAATAAATAAATAAATAAACAAACAAACAAACAAACAAGTTTGTTTGTTTAAACAATCAATATAAGGCATTTGTACTCTTGATGAACATTTGTGCCTATCCCTGAAATTATGGCATCTTCTGAGAAAATGTCACAGGGTTTAATTTCCTTGAATAAATCCTTACAGTTATTTAGAACGTTGGAAAAATACTTTACAAATCCAAATTAGGAGTTATATTAAATTCACAAAGTTTAATCTTGTTTATCTATTTGTAAAAATCCAAAATATTTGTGTACCTGTAAAAAAAAATGTTTCAGGTTTTACTTGGATACACAAGGCTTTGAACTTCCTTGGCAAAGGCCCTACCAATAAGTATATCCTGTCCTTCATCAATCTTTTAAATCATTGAGAATGTTATGGTTAATTATGATATCATCATACGAATAGTGTAAGGTCATAAAGTGTATAATATGTATATGTATATATAAAATTTGCCCTTGTCTTGCTAAAAAGGAAGTAGTATGCATTTATTGTCCACAGTGTGTGTGTGTGTGTGTGTGTGTGTGTGTGTGTGTGTGTGTGGTAAGCCTGTAATGATGTATAGGCAAGGCTCTTCTGTGGAGCAGGGGGCAATTTAGTTCTGAAAGTTTAGAGTTTTTCATCTAATCAATATGTTTGTATCCTTTTGTGTATGTTGTAGATGATAATGTAACTTTCTCAAAGCTCACAGTAAAACAGTAAGTTTAGGCTGTAATTAACATTGATTGAACTTGGAGACTTGAGTAAATTATGGCTGGAATACTCCAACTCCCTCAACCAGTAAGCAAACTTCCCATGATGTAGGTCTGCTTCAGAGAGAGCTGTCTGATGCTAATGGTCAATCTTATAGTGATAAAGAGACACTTGCCCTACCTCACAGAATACTGTGTAGTACATGAAACAGACATGATGGAGTCGATTTTACATTGGAATATCTGAAGCTTTTGTTCCTCCTTCCCTCTGGCTGTATTTTTCTTTGTTGGGAACCTAATGCATACTTCCAAATGTCAGTCTTTTAACATCACATAAAATCTCTTTGGCCCAGCAAAGTCTTTAAATTAAACAAAAGTTAACATGGTTGGAATGGCTCAGTCATGCCAACAGCCTCCTGACAAATGTGTTTTTTAAATATTTGGATTTGACCGTAATTAAGTTTTCCAAGATCTCTATTTTTGTTCTGATTTTAACAATATTTTTAAGTGACCCTTCAAGTTTATTATATTGTAGCATTTTGTGTTTTTTTAAAAATTTGCATAATCACATACCAATTTACAAAATGATAAGTACTAGCCAGAATGATATGTTGTGTAATAGGCATACTACAGCTAAGAGTAGAACAGGAGCCAACGTTTTAAAGAAATATCTCAATGCCTTGTGTGTTAACTGTTTTAAACTTATTTTTATCTATGCTGAATATTAGAATATGTATGAGAACCATACATGTAAACAGAATTTTAAACTCTAAATCATAATGTGTTTTACCAGCAGATCCTTCCTTCTTAATAAACTATATACAAATAATAGAATCCATTTTTATCTCACAATGAAGAACTTTGAGAGCTAGAGCATGAGCCTTGGGATCCTTTGTCATGTTGTTCCATCTACCACTGGTGAATGTCCAGATTAAAGAAATTCATAATCATGGGTGTAGTTGACAGCACTGCCTTTTGTGTGAAGTTCTGCTTCCTCTAAACCTCAAGCATTATGCTCATGGATGAGTGAGAGTCTTCTGGCCTTAGGGAAGTATAATCAGAGACAAAGATATACAAATAAATCAATGTGAGGCACTATTATCATTAACTACCTGACATACAGCTCAGTACTTCATGCTTCGGGTTCAACTTTTAGTTAGGACTCAGATAACTCAAGAGCACAGCTGAAGATTTCCATAGCTAGGAGTCAGCTTAGACTTGAACATTCATCTATTTCATCTAAATCCTTTTTTTTTAATCCTGTGTCATGAACGTTCTCTAAAGAGAAGGGATATGTGAAGTTGAGGGAAAGGCTGACTTTCTTCCTTTTGAGTGACAAATGAGCCATGAACTGGCTGTGTTTGGATAGGTACCAGCAACTTGTCATAAGGGCCAGGAATATGTCAGGTAGATATATAATTTGGAGAAATTTGAATAAGTATGACATTTTACAGATGAACAAGAAGTTCACTATGACCAGCAGATAGGTATTAATATTCATTCCACATTTATACATAATAGGTACAGAGCACAGTAAGTAAAGGGAGAATGGTACCTCAGAGTAGAAGTAAACCTACCTTTGGAGAGTAGAATTCTGCTGGCTATTAAAGACCTGAGATGCAACATTGTCCTTTCTTTTTTAATTGCACAAGCTTTCCCTGAACACTATTTAAAAGCAGCTTCCAGGCATATTCTGCTGAGTGTTGACTCTAGAAAGATATCTGCTTAATATGTCTATGTAAATCCTGAAGGATAGTGCGGTTTGGTGAGAGCAGTGCTCCTGGCAGAGGTGGGAGTGGACTCCACCAGAAACTCCAAGGTACTGGGCAGACATTTTTCATGTGTTTTCTAGATCTCCAACTGTGCTTAATTCTCATTGTATACGGGAAATCTATGACTTAAGATCAAATATAGATTAAGCAGAAAAAAAACATAATTTTGTTGATCTTACACTAAGAATATATTTTATAACAATAAGTTTAAATTACCTAGAAAATCAAATGAAAAAATTTAAATATAAAAAGATCAATATAAATTATTATAATATTAGTTTTCTTGTCTTGTGTGTGTATGTATACAACATGTATGTCACGTATATGTGCATGTTGCATGATGTGTGAATGTGGGTACTATGGTTTTTGGCTTCATACCTTGCTGGAAGCAGGACCACTCTATTGTTAGCTGCTATGTAAGCCAGGTTCAATGGGGCATGAGCCTTGTGGATTCATATCCACAAGTGCCTCCAACTTCTCCAAGGAAGACCAGGTTCACTGGTAATTGCTATCATACTGTGCTTTATATGGGTTCTTCCCCAGGTCATCATGCATGTATGGCAAAGTCTTGACATACTAGGCCATCTCCCTAGCTCACAATTTTCATTTTCTTATTTGTTGAATGCTCTATTCTGTAAAAATTGCTGAGTGAAAACCTTTGAAGACTTTGCCACAGTCAGCCCATAATCTGGCCCTGCTTTCCTGACAGTGAGCTCTTCCCTAGAGACAACAGACTTGTTAGATGAATTTCCATCCATTCCTATTATCAGCTCACTATTATGACATCTTACATCTCTAGATGTTACAGAACTCCATAAATGAAACCACAGTTTTCCTGTTTTCTAATGATATTTTGTTTTGTTCTTAGAACAGGGTCTTATGTATGTAGCTGGTCTTGCGGTTGTTATATACCTGAGGATGATTCCTGACATCCTGTATCTACTTCCCAAATGGAACTGCAGACTACCAAGCCTACTTTCTATTTCTTTGGAGAGGGAGAGGGACAGGGAGTGGGGGAGAGAATGATTGTGACTCATAGTCTCTCAGACAAGAAAAAAGCCAGGAATTTTTCTTTCATGCTTCCCTCAACAACTAGACACTATTCTGATAGGCTTTTGCTCTTCTCATGGACTTCGAAAACAACGTTAAAGACTCAATGATTTTGAATAAGCAGCTCTGTATGAACAGAGGTGTTCTCATCTTGTTCATGGCTGTCACACAGTGTTAGAAGATAAACCCTGGGCCCAGGAAGGTTTGAGATGATGAGAAGAGGTTGTTTAACAGTTTGAAGCTGCTCAACAGCTTTTTAGTATCTTTTCCTTTGATTGAACTAGAAATAATTGACCAATATATTATGAAGGGCACTAATAAGTTAGGCCTTGTTTTCTATAAACAGCATCATACATTGCCTTTCTATTCAGGATCTACTTAGATATTCTTTTAGAAAATTCTTGAAAATATATGATCAAGTATATGCTCAGCATCATCTGAGATCATATTTAAAAGACATGAAGTTGAATCTGATGGCATTGACCTATTAGCTCAGCTACTATGGAGACTAAAGGATCTTAAGTTTAAGGCCTGCAGAGAGTACAGACATAAGCAACTTCATGAGACCTCCTCTCAAAATAAGTAATCAAAAGATGGCCAGTGATATATACCTTGGCTAACATAGCTTGTACAAGACCCTGGGTTCAATCCTCTGTACAATAGAATAAATAAAGAAACAAACAAAAAATGTTTCTGGCTTCATGGAGCTGTCATCAATGATGCAATGACTGCAATGTCTCTCCTTATCTGACCCATTCCTTTTGCCAAGTAGATTCTGAAAATGGAACACACACATACACAAACACACACACACACACACACACACACACACACAGAGAGAGAGAGAGAGAGAGAGAGAGAGAGAGAGAGAGAGAAATGACTTCACTTAATAGGAACATGATTTTATAGGAATAACCTAAGTTTAAGATTGTAAAATGGTCAGTTCTTTAAAGGCTATCACAAATCTGGCCAGTTTTTATATTAAAGAATGCAGTTTTCAGCTTTAGATCCCCTTCTTACTGAGTTATAGTACGCCTTTCCATAAGCATGCCTTCAGAAAATCTCTTAGAGATGCTTCTCAACTCCAGGAAAATCTGTACTTAGGAAAATATGATGCTGCAAAATGGAAAGGGGATAAGGGTGAAGACAAACTTGTCAGCTCAGGACTTCATTTATGAATCTGCTCTTTATCTTCCTGTGGCCGGCCATATTTAACCTTAATTTCCTCAGCTGACCTAGGCAGTAGTAAAATCTTCTCTCTTGACTTATTTTAAGGATTTGATTAAATTATCATTGAAAATTATCTGAAGTGCTCTGAAAATACTGGCTGCCTCTGTGATTCATTTTTCAGAAGTTTTGACTGTAATAAACATGTGTTAATGGTAAAAATGTTTACCTATTGCTATACTATGTACTGGACACTACTGTAACATCACACAGCTCCTAACAAGTTTGACCCTAAAACTGCACTCTGACATAGGGTCTGGTGTCCTTACCAGAAACTAAGGTCCTGATATCTAATTCACTTATCCTACAGATCAGTTTAGAAGTGGTAGAACTAGGTACATATATTCTTGGGAATGTATTTTTTGTGATTCATTGAAAAGATATATATATATATATATATATATATGAAGATGATTTCAATATGGATAGACAACACATTTCAACAAAATTGATTGAAACACTTTTCAATATAGGCTCATATGTTTTCTAAAAACTAGCATAGTGCTCCATTGACAATACGGTGCTCTAAAAATGGTTTTGTTCTCTTCATTTCAGCCTGTGAGGTGGAAGCAGGTAAAGTGTACCAGGTGTCATCTGAAGAGCACATGCAGCCTTTCAAGGAGAACATGGAGCAGTTCATCAGTCAAGGTAAACTGCAGAGATGTCTCTCCACTCCTTAGGCAGATATGTAGCAGCCATCTGTTTCAGTGCGAATTTAAACAAGATTATTTTGGCATTACTGAAAAAACAACAAACCCCCAAATACCCAAACAAATAAGAATTGGGATAATCACATCACAGGCATGAGAGGCTAACAATTTGCTAACTATGGTATTTTGTGGCTAGTCTGCATTGTTATTGGATGGTGTTTTGTGAACAACACACTGATGCAGGGTCCGGCATGGCTGAGTAAGGGGTGATGTGTCACAGTTCCTGCCCCTGGAGCATCGCCAGGTCTTTGATCCCTGCACGTGTGCTGATGGTCGCTGTTGCCCTGAAGCTGATCTGCTGTCTCTTCTATTTTATTTTCAATCTCTCCTTCTGGGGAATATACTTCCCCCATTACTCAGAGGTAATCACTCCATAATTAATGAAACAGATGCGGCTCTTGGGAATGAGAGATGGAGGCGGTCATGAGGCTGTGGAGGATGAGGAACAGGCCTCCCACTTGGCCCTAAGAGCCATGGGAAAGGATCTCCACAATGTAACCACAAAGGCCATAAAAGCCTACAGTCCTTTGTAGATATTGTTTCATAGCAAGACCTGGCCTTGATTTTGGAATTATGAAGAGATACATGTACCCTTTGGTCCAATGACTGGTACATTATTTAGCCAGGGTGAACTTGGGGACATCAAGGATAGAAAGTTAAAGTGGTCTCAAGAAGAAAAAACATGGATAGGAAAAGAAGAAATCTATAGAAAACAAGCAAATAATTGATTGAGTTATCTTAGTGGAGGAAGGCTTGTATATGATCCAGAAACAAATAATATCAGAAGGAGCATAATGAGTGCATGAAGTTGCTAGAATAAACAAAAATTAGAGAATTGAAAGATGATGTATAAGCAAATAAAAGGTTAATACTTAATTTTTTTATCTACTTGCAGGATTGGAGATGGCAATGCATAGAAAGATATCAGAGAGAGCTAGCTGCTTTACTTACAAATTTTAAAAATTTGTCAGGAATTATTTTAACCTTAGTAGTCTGCCAACTTTCTGTTCTTATATGAAAACAGTTACTATTGTCTGCTGTACCAGGAAACTGCAAGAGCTGTGCCCAGCTACCCATGAAGAACAGGCTCTGTAAAACCTATAAGGAAATATGCTTTTGTTTTGTGTTTAGTTTCTGTTTTAAGGAAGCAGGAATAGGGACTAATGATCTAGGATTCATAAAATTTATGTGAATTTAAAGATTTCTAAAAAAAGATTAACAATGATCAAAGCCTTGATGATCTAGCTTTAGTAAATAAAAGACTGGGGTCAGGTTGTGTGGTCAGGAAAAGAAGGCAAAATAGTGAGACTGGAGAAAGAAGAAAGGAGAAGGAAGAATGATGAGAATCCTTGGGCAAAGAGAGAGCACTTGACCTGACAGCATGCATCCACTACTGACTCCGAGTCATTACTGAGTCAGCGCTGCTCCCAATCCTGTCTTTCTCAGGACCTTCCTCATGCAGAGGCTGGATCTTGGCACACTATTACTTTAAATAGTTTGTATTATAAAGGCATAAAATCTTTGTGCTCTTATTTTTAAAATTTGGTATTTTGTGATGTGTGTTTTGCTTTTTAATTGATTTTTGTTGCTGCTGCTGTTGTTGTTGTTTTGTTACCAGTGATACAGATTGATCTGGGTCCTAGCATACATGGTAGACAAATGCTCTACCACTAAGCTCCATCTCCAACCCATCCCCTTACATTTCAACTCTGCTTATGACCTCAGTACAATGTGGTAGTTATTTGCTTTGTCAAAACATTGTACCCAAAGAATAAAGTCGATTGGTGTCTTTTAAATCTTCAGGACACCATCTGCTATTTTTGTGCAATGAATTAATACCTCTAGATATTTAATACTTGTATTTCATAGAGCACAGATATTATCTCACTGATGCTTTCTTCATTCTGAAGACATAAACATAGAAAAATTCAGAGTATACTAAAAAAATTTTTTTTGTTTTCTTTCTTTTTCTTTTCTCTCACTGTTTGAAGTCATTGAAACTTAAAATTATATCAAAGCATTTACTACTCAAAACATTTCAGCCCTGGAATTTAACATCTCTTCTGAAGATCAGATTTATATCATGCCATGCTCTGGGAAAGATTTTGTTCTTTGAGGAATTCTCCTAGAGGCGAACATGGCATGAGACTGAGGCCAAATAGCTCTCTCAGAAGGATGAATCTGTCCTCTCTGTAGCTGACTATGACTTTCATAGCCTGTTCAAGTGTCACTGGCAATGACTTCCAAAGAATGAGCCATGGCTCTATTTAATCAACATGAGCACAACTTCCTTTCAATGGAAAAATACTACTTTAAAGATCATCATGTAGATTAATGGAGAACAGTGTTGAGATTCCTGAATTAAAGTGAATATCGCTCTCAGATTCAACGCTGTATGAACAAAGGTAGAAATCTCATTCATTCCTAAAAGTGTTCTTCCTCCAAAATAATAGTCTCATGGTTAGGTCTCATTCCACTAGTGATGAAAAAGCTGAGGTCTGTTTTTTTCCACCTGGTGGTAGAATTCTAAGATTAAGAATGTGTCATTTAAACAAATGATACATGACTAAAAAGATTACAGAGCTGAAGGTGTCCAGTCATCCTTTATGGCTTACTAAGAAGTAGGAAGTTCATAATTTGAGGACTTGTTTAAGACAAAGGTAGGCCTTTTGACAATGCAGACAAGAGTATACATTGGTCATGATTTATTACACATAGTATATTTGTGTAATAAATTAAGCCTACCTGCCTGGTTATCTATAGTGTAATCAAAGTATATGTGATTTATTATATAATATTGTTAATTTGTATTTTATAGACTAAAACTATGGTTGTGCTTTTTCCTTTAAAAGAAAGCATGAATTGAAAAACAAATTCAAGCTACTGGAATTTAGGAATTAAGTTTCCAAAGCACAAAGGATCACTATAAATAGTTTTCATTGCCATTAGTGTATGATTTGAGGCAGAGACAGAGGCCTATAGATTTTTTTTTAGTAGTTTACACATAGGGAAGCCAGGATTTCCCAGTCTTGATTAATGGATAAATATGTCTTTATATTTTAATGACAGTTCAAAAAGTTCTTTCAATTTATCCAGTATGAAGTTATTAGAAGTTTATACTTCTGAGTGAAATAAAAGCAGTTTTATCATGATAATAAAATACTCAGACTTTGGCAGGCATTACCTTTGTCATTAGGTTGAATTGGATGGCAAAGGCCATCCAATCTGTAAGTGTGTGTCTGTGTGTGTGTGTATGTATTTCTCCTTGTGTCATTTGATACTTTCTATTTTCCTCTGGTCCTGTTCAAAATTCTATATAATCTTTGCATTCACCTGTAATGACCATATGTGTGTGTCTGTGTGTGTGTGTTGTTCAGTGGTTAAGTGTAAGTACACCACAAAGATTCAATCTGTCTTGGCTATTTATTTCAGTAATGAAGGTGAAAGGTGAATATCTTAGTGCATCTTTCATTTCACATTTTCTTAAAGACAAATGATAACATAGCAATGGCAATGCTTTGGAAAAACTTGCATTGATCAAATGTGTCAAAATTGTGACAAATAAATGACCATCCTTATGCATTCAGGCTCTTGGGCCTGTATTTAGTGAAGCATTATGAGAATAACAAATGTCAAAATATATTTCTCTTAAGATGATTTTTTATAAGGCAGGATTTGGGGGTTCTTTATTTCTTTTAGATATCAAGGCAAAAGTCTAAACTCCAACTTAGAATGATAGAAAATTCTACCTTTATAGCATATGTCAAATTTTTTCTTATAACTAAACTTTTATCAATAATACTATAGCTTTGTCATGTCAACCTTTGCCAAGATTAGCCACAGGAGAATATTCATATTTTGTATGTATCCAGAGTCTGTTTAAATGTGCCTAATTCTCTAATGTAAAAATCTCTTGAACAGTTGAAAAGACAGACCGTGTCTAATGCTGGCCAAACGTTTTATTGCATTAGCTCTGGAGTCTAACAGAAACATCTCTTATCCTCATAATCCAGCTATTGTGTGGTCTGTGGATCACATTCTAGCAATCTTTCTGGATTTCATCTCATCCCAGAATCCATTTATTTATCCAATTTTTTCCTCCCTGCCTTCTTACTTCCACTCGAGCCAGGATTTCATGGTCTCCATTTCAATATGTCTGTCTTGGGAATGTCTCTTACGTCTACCTTAAAATAGGCAGCTGGAAAGAATCCTGTCTGCTTGCTTTGAGGCACCCACTGTTTATCAAGGTGATAGCTTCCCCTCTGACAAGAAAACCCTGAAGGGAGATTCACTCTAATGGTGTTCTGCATCTGCCTAGCTTAGGATCCATTACAATACTGTCTGCTGCTGTGTTATTTGTTCCTTCCTCAATAGTATAAGTACCACTAAGAGAGCAGGTTTGCTCAGCTGACTTCACCCTATGCTCCCAGAATATAGACCGAGCCCAGTCACATGTCTTGATCACCAGAGGCCAACAATCTTCCTCAAGACCACTTCTTGGGTTTTATCTTCTATAGCAGTGAATGGAAATGTAGAACGTCCTTACAAGATATCTAATGGCCTTAAATTCATGGCTAACAACCATTGGACCTAGTTTCTACAAATCATTGTTGTAAGGTTTCCTTTGCCAAGTTAGATTTCTAGACATCTAAGACTATTTATCTCAATCTCCTCTTAAGCCTGCACTTCCTTTCTAGGACTCTAGTGATAAGCCACTTTTATTTGCCATTGATGAAACGGCACTGTACAAAGGGTTTTCCCACACTTAACCAGGGCTACAATCACAGACCCTTTGAACTCATATGTTCTGCTTTTCTATCACTATAATTAGAGGGAAACCCTGCTCCTGTCCCAGTCAGATCCTTCTGCACAAGCTGAGATCAGACAGTCCTCTAAAGATCAAGGAATCTATTACCTTACAGAACAGAATATTCTGAGAAGGGCCCCAAAGGCACACCTATATAGACAGTAACTCTTTTTAGTGATAGTGACACTTTATTATTAGAGGAGTGGTAGGTGGATATGAGAGAACTGAAGACAAGGAAGGGGAAGACACAGAGAAATGTGAAATGGAAGGGGTGGGACTCTGGAGCAAATCAGGAGTTGCATCTTCTGGAAGGGAGCAGTGAATGATAAGGCTGAGAATGCTCCAGGCACCCAGCTTTGTGAATGCACATCACTCTCACTAAGTAACTTGGATTATATCCTGATACCTTCATAGCAATGTGGACAAAGCTTAAATGGAGACAGATTGGTCTGAGGAGTAGGAGGAGCAGAAGGAGGAAGAGGAGGAGGAGGAGGAGGAGGAGGAGGAAGGGGAGGAGGAGGAGGAGGAGGCTCCTTTTAAGACTGGCATGGCATGAGATCAGAGAAATGAGGAGCTGAGTACTCATGAAGTGATGGTTAGGAGACAGAATAGACTTGTCTGGTTATCATAAGAAGAGAAGCACATTAACATAGATGATATGATAGGTGCCAAGGCTTCTTGTCTGGGTGACTGAGTATCATCAATTGATGATGGATGGAAGGCACTGTGAAAGCCCCTATCCAAAGTGTTTAGGATCAGAAATGATCCAGTTTTTTTCATTTTTTGTTAATTTTTTAAAGCTTTCTTTGGTGATTTTTGTGGGGGAGGGGTTATAGCATAAAACTGTAAGACAATAGAATTTTCTGGACAATCCTACAGTTTCTAATTATATTCTCAGAACCGAACACACTCTTCTTCCTCCTCCACACCACCCAACTCTCCTTATTTGCTGAATTGAAGCTATAGCCTGGACAAATTGTGCCCAAAATCTGTACCATTGCCCAGCTATGGTGGACCTAGGATGTATTAGGTTGCTTGTATGTATGTATGTATGTATGTATGTATGTATGTATGTATGTATGTATGTGTGCATATGTGTTTGTGTGTGTGTGTGTGTGTGTGTGTGTGTGTGTGTGTGTGTGTGATCTGCTGTGTATTTCTACCCCTGGGAATCAAATCAGAGCCTAATTTTCTCATGTTGGTCATCTCTTCTTTTCACTCGTATTTTGATTCATGTGTACTTTAAAATTTAATAAGAATGGTGCAGGATTCTCCTCATGCTACTTGATGAAGTCAGGCCTCTACTGTCCTTTCTCGAATTTAAAACAGCAAATGGGATTTTTCAAAGACCCCACTGCCCATATCTTCCAGTGTTTTTGCAGACACTTCTCCTCTTAATCTAAGCATAGCAAATTGAAGCTGAACAGTCCTTGTGAGTTGAACCAAGATGAAAACGCATAAATCTGTAATCACATGCTTATAATTAGAAGGGTGTTGAAACCGCAAGTCTTAAATATACAATCCCTGGTATTGGTAATACTATACACGAGAATGGAAGAGATGCTGAAAGCAAGGTTATTAGCTGTGCCAGATCCTGGGCAGTCCACCAGCTCTGAGGTTTTTCTATGAGAAATGTTACTGTCTACCATATAAGCTGGGCTCCTCAGTGAGGAGGAGGAGCAATGGGGTTGCTTTCCTTTCTTTCTTTTTTGCCCTTTAAACATACAGTTGGAATTATTTTAAGTAATGAAAAAATGAATATTTAAGATAATCTATTATTGACCATTTGAATTAGAAAAGAAGCATAATGCCTATTAGTCTATTGGATTTTAATTAATATGATAGTATAGCTAACCATAAAGCCTTAATATTGTTTCTTTTAAGCTAAATACTTTGTTTTAGTTTCCTTAGAGTAGTCTTAGCAGATGTGATGATATCCATTTCCTAACATGAAAATGAATATTCAGATAGCTTCATTATTAGTTTGGATTTTGTTGTTTGGGTTTATTTTTTTTTCTGTCAGTGTCTCACTCTAGCCTAAGCTGGCCTGAGGCTTACTATATAGCCACGATGCCCTTGAACTTCCCATAGTCTTCCTGCTTTAACCTCCTGACTACTAGGCTTACAGAGCTGAGCCAGCAAGCCTGATTCAGAAAGCTTGTTGAAGACTGAAATAACACAATAGCTAGATGGTGGACATGCTGAAGCCGAGCCCTTGTAAAGGAGATGGGAACAATTTTATTTTAATTTAGAAGTTGTAATACTAATAAGGGATTCAGAGAGATGGTGGACAAAGTTACTGTACAGTGTCCAGGGTAGGACTGTTACTCTCAGAAGCTCACCACTAGCAGAACTAAAAGGAGGGAACACTTTATTTGTAAATGCATGCAGATAGACAGCGATTTCTCACAATATTGACATGTGATTATTCTATTTTAGATTTCATGTGCTGTGCCGATAATTCTTGACACAAAAAGAAGCACAAATTGGAGGCAACCCTTAGGAAAAGCATAGCTCATGTCCCCACTTCCCTCTGAGTGTTAGATTTCCAACAGTCTCAATCACTTCCGCATCTATAGATGAGAATGAATCAGACTCTAGGAGGCCTGAGATGGACTGGGTTCCATCCCAGGGCCGCTTACAAGTGCCTCCTCCCTCTTTGTACTTGGCTGCTCCTACCAACACATTACATCACAGGTCTCTCATATCTCTACCATGTGTTCCAAGCTGGACCTTCAGCATCTAGTCCATAAGGAAGAGCCAATAAAGACCTCTTTCCTAGATGGCTGCACTTCCAGTGCCAGCCTGTCAGCCCTCCTGCCCTACCATTTTTCTTAGAATTGTGTGATTGATGTGTCCGCCTAAGTGATTTTCCTAGAGGGGAATCTTACCTGGTGCTTTATTTCACAGTAAATAAGTGTTGCAACTATTGAAATAAGCACATATCCAGTGAAAAACTCAATTATATCATGGAATGCAAATCTATTGTCGTCCTTTATTCACACTTATACCTGAAATGTACCTACTCTTTCAAATCTTTGCCAATAGTTGGTTCTTAGCTTCAGTTTTTAAGTCCTGATATGTCCTATAAAATGCTGTTCTAGTCATGTTCAGGTTTGAGTTGTCCCGGTGCATGCACTCTCCCTGATGATATATATACCTTTCTAAATCTTTAGCTGATATTCTATTGATATGTCTGTCACTTTACTACTGTGATATTGGAAAATATTTGTGTAATTAGGATATAAAAACCTGGTCAGTCACGTTCCTGGAAATACTTCTATGATCATGTTTGTCCTTTCACATCCATCTCTGATGATTATTGGTAATTGAAATTGTTAGATTCTCTGTTATGACATTTACTAACCTATTCCTTGATAATGTCATTTTTGGCTTAAAAAATGTTCCTGTTGGGTGCCTGGAAAATGGCTCAGTATATAAAGAACTTGCTGTGCCAGCAGAACTAGAGTTCTCCAGGATCTACAAAAATCAGGGTATGAGCACATAATCCTAATGCAGAGAGGCAGTAGAGACTGGAAGATCCCTGGAACACATTGGCCAGTCAGCCTAGTGAGGCTTTAAATTCTACGTTCAGTGAGAAACCTGATCTCAAAAACTAAGGAGAAGTTATTTAGGAAGTCACCAGAGGTCAGCCTGTGGTTTTCATGCAGGCAAATGTACCTACACAGAAATGCATGCAAGATACACACACACACACACACATACACACACATCAGAGACAGAGAGAGACAGAGACAGCGAGACAGAGAAACAGAAAAATGGAGACGGAGAGAAAGACAGAGAGCCTTATTTGTAAAGATATAGGCTTTTATTTTGATAGTTTTGCTTTCATGCTAAATCTGTCAGTTCATCTAAATTTATTTTCATCTGTGGTCTGTGATAGAAATCTAATTTTTGTGTCCTTTGATGTTAGTTGTTTGATTCCACATTATATGCATGCCAACTTTTCTCTGTTAATAATGTAGTTTCATCTCTGTCACATCACACCTTTCTCCAGAGTATTAAGTTTATTTCCCTCTTCTTCTTTTTTTTTTTTAATCAAGGCAAAGCTTGTTGCTACCATATTTACTGTGAAATGAGGAAAGGCTTAGCTTGCATATCCATCTTAGTAATTTAGCTTCTTATAAGATTTGAGAAACATGATGTCAATTTCCCTATTAGGATCTGGACAGAGTTACATAAATATCTATGTAGATCATTCTGGGGAGAACCAGCATCCCTGTGGTATCTATGGTTTCCTCCTGTGAATGCATTGAAGAGCATATGTGTTTAGGACTCTGTTCATGTCTGTCTAAAAGCTCTTACCATCTTGTTAACGTCTTTACTCTTTGGTAGATGTAGTCCTAGAGATATTATATGAGTCTGTATCTTATGAATTGTATTTATTATATATGAATGTACACTGTATTCAAATAAGTATTCTACTACCATTACTTATTATAGACTACAAGCTTAGTGACCTTTCTTAGTAATGCATCCATTTTGGATTTTTTGAAAGGTTTCCTTCATCAGTGTTGCTGAAAATAATGACAGTTTATTTACTTCCATCTTCTTTCATTCTCTTCCTTTTCTTTTTCCCAACAATATCGTAGTGACTGTTATATACAGTCTAATATAAGTATAAATAGAAGAAATATCATTTACAAAGGACCATGATTAAAAGGATAGAATTATTTTGGCAATTTCTTAATAGAGCTATTTCCAAACTCTTTAATCTGATTGAAGATTTTGTTTTTATTGAATTGTTCCGTTCTGTAGCTTCAAAGATTATATTCTATTTCATTACTTGCATGAGTACATGTGTGCATGCCTGTGTTCAAGTACATGTTTGTATGAAAATAAAGGTATATTTGAGGACAGAGGCCAATGCCATGTGTCTTCCTTAATATCTCTTTTGCTTATTTTTGTTACAAAACTAGAACTGAGTCATCTATGCTAAATCTGCCTGTCTTTACCAACACCCATATGCTGAGGTATACACAGCACTTTCATCCTTTGCAAGATTTCTGAGGATCTTCCCTCAGTTCCTCACACTTGTGGAGCAGTCACTGGAACTAATTCTTCTCCCTGCCCCCTTGTGTCTATACCTGATGATGCATAATGTTGGTGTTTACACTTCTTTTGTTATGTGGCGTATATTATGGCGTTTGAATTTATTCATAATCGAACAGTTACTATAGTCAAACACATTAGTCCATCCCTTTCATAGTTACCTTTTTGTGTATGCATGGCTTCCAAATCTAAACTTCACTCTTTTATCAGGTTTCCTATGTATCATGCGATACTGCTTATACTCTGCATAGCACATGTGAGTTACCTGAGCTTAATCTTCCTTCGAAAGTGTGTAACTTTGTACCATTTGCCTTCCATCTCCCTATACCGTTTGCCCTTCCTAGTCTTCTGTTTCAGTGTTTTTGAGTGCTTTAGGGAATTGGCTTTGCTATTTTTAGATTCCACATGTTCGTGACATCATACAATATTTTTCTTTCTGTTAACACGATTCTTTAACAAAGTCTGATGTTGCTATTTTTTGCTTCCCTTTAAGCAATAAAAATCTGCAGACTCTTAACGTTAATCTGACCTATTTATATGTCATTCTTTTGCAGGGCTTTTGCCTTATTGTATGTCTTGTCGTGATTCCTAAAATAGAGAATTATCATTGTTTGAAGTATTCAGTTTTTGGTCTCAGTTTAACAGTCCTGTTTCCTTTGCTCACCATTTCTTCATCTGATACCTACTTTCTCCAGTTATTTTTCTCCTGTCAGATGTCTGCCCTTTAAAGGCCACTGTAGTGACTCGGGACTGTATGTTGTTCTTTTCCATGTAAAACTTTCTGGATATCACAGTTGCTTTTTGAGGCATAGATGTATTAATCATGAAACTTTGGGTCCAAGGTCAATAATTCCTTTGAGTAGTCTGGAAGCCCCGACTCCTCTCTTCCCTGGTAAATTGTCAACAATTTGAGTTCAGTTTTTGTTGCTTTGTATTTTGCTCTGAATTTGTTCTGGGGCACTTTTCATGTTTTCTATTTCTCTTTATGTTTGTTTTGGATAATCATTAGGAGATTCTACCGACCAAGAATTATTTTAAAATAGGTTCTTTCCTTGCACGTCAGTACAGCCCTTTGTATGCTATAGCCCAGTGCACGGTGAAGGTTCACCTCTGTGTTGTGCCACAGGATTCCTCTTCTCTTCAGAGCTGCTGTGGGGAAAACACATATGCTCAACGCCTAACTCATGGGGTGCTCCTTTGCAGTTTCTTGGATACTTTGGAGGGTTCAGGCCTGTTCATCTTTTTTTATTTTTTCTGCTTGTTCATGTAAGGAAAAGTTGTAAGAATCAGTGTTGCCCTGGGAAACATTGCCTTACATCTCTTTGGAATCCTGCTTCTCTTTGTTTTAATGGCCTCAGAGAATTTTCCTTGTTTACTATCAGATTTAGTCATGCACTAATTTTTATTTTATTTTATTCTATCTTGTGCATGTGTGTGTGTGTGTGTGTGTGTGTTTGTGTGTGTGTGTGTGAAACCCTGCATATCTTGTATCTAGCAAGTCCATAATATTGATGGAAATAAGGTTCTACTTTGTTTCTTCTGTAATATTGTAACATATTTAAAGTAATTTGTATCAGGGTGTACTTCCAGCTGGCTTTATTTCATTGTAAAGGAGCTCATAAACTTATTTGCTAATTTCTGTGCTGACCAGCCATTTTCCTACCATATAAGTATATGCATTTTTCAGGATGTATACTTAGTTGTATACAGTGCGTGTTTAAATGTTGAAGTGCTGGATCCATGGCTTCATGATGGATTCATGCTGCTAACTTTCCCATACACTGCTCGCCCTCTTCTCTGCCCTAGTTTTACTTACCCCGAGTCTACTCCACTCTAACCTCAAGGCATCAACTTTACCCCAAAGTAATCTTCTGCTATTATACGCCAGTCATGGAACGTGGGTTCTTTTCCTTGTTACAAGCTACTGGCATTATGTTATTGTCCAAGCAAAGACGACCTTCCTCTAACCTGTAGTCATCTGTGAAATACTAGTCATAATTACTGACCTGTGTGAATGTTCATTTTAATGTATCCAAAATCTATGTTTAGAATGTCACCCATGCATCTTCCATGTGATGTAATTAATGTATAAATAATCTAATGTTTCTATGATTAATTTTACTCAAGGCTGGTCCTGCCATGAATTTCTGAACAAATTGCTTCTTTACTCTTATAGCAGAAAACTAGATACTTATAAATGTTTACTGTTGACTTTTTATATTTATGTATTTTATGGCTATGTATATGTACTACACACATGCAACAGAAGCCTGAAAGGTTAGAAAAGGGCATTGGATACCCCAAAACTAGAACTATAGGCAGGCAAGTGTGAGCCACCATATGGGTGCTATAAACTGAACTCAGGTCTTCTGTAAGAGCAATAACAACTTTTATCTGCTGAGCCATCTCTCCCCCCTTAATTATTTTCTGTTCTTCTTCTTGTCCCACTCATCTCTTCTGCATCATGGCAAAGCTTCTCAACTGGTGATGTGCCCTTAACCCTCTATTCCCTGCAGTTCAGTTCATTCTTTTCCCAGGAAACGAACCTTTCAAGGCTATGTGCAGAGACCTCATCCACTGGCAGTATGGCCCCGATATTTTACATTCCTCCCTTAATTACTGTTGTATTGTGTCATCAGGCTATCAGTTCCTGAGAGAAAAGAGCTGGAATCGCTACTTACCAACACTCAAACATCCATCTTTCCCTTCAGTTTTCTTTCATCCTTTTCTCTTGGAAATAACAGATTTTGCTTTGCGTATTTTGAATCTCTGATGCTGGATGCATACATAATTAGAATTAATTTGTCTTTCTGTTGAATTACTTCTTCACGGAAGTGTTTGCCTTTTTCTTTCCCATAGCAAAATTATTCCTTCTCAAGTCTAATTCTTCTAATTTTAATTGAGCCATGTTAGGTTTGTTGTGAATAGTGTTTGTACCATGCCTTTTTTAGTCTTTGACTGTCAATCTAATCTAAGTACATGTCTGTATTTTAAGTAGATTTCCACTAGAGAACATAGAGCTGAAAGTTTTCAGTCTAGCAATCCCCTATCCAGCCCCACCCACCACTGCCTTTTCAGTTGTAATATTTAGACATTAATTTTAAAAAATATGATTGGGTTTAATTTATTATATCTATAGATAGATAGATAGATAGATAGATAGATAGATAGATCTTATATAATGTTTTCTGCCTTCCTTTTATAGGTTATTTTTAGTATTTCATATTTCCATATTAGGTAATTCACTATACATCTTTCACTTGCGTTTTCAGAATTATTCTCATGTTCTGATCTATTTAATTCATTACTATCTTTAAATGTAGTCACAACATTTCTTCATTGGTACAAAACCTTACAAAGACAATCTTCTATTTCTCCTGTAATTATTGCTAGTGTCATATACTTTAGTTTTACACATATAACAAAATGTTTCTTACTCCTAATTTTCAGTCAGGTCTTTAGAGAAAGTATACTTCGTATTCATGTTCAGATCTTTTCATTTGTTTCTATAGATATAAGGTTTCCTTTTCTTTAACACTTTGTAGAGTGTGCATTTCCAGGTACAAAATTATTGTCACATTATAATGCTTGTAAAAATTTGTGTGAATTCTATTTTTGAACAGTTGTGGTAGGCAGCTTTCTCTTAATGTGACAAAAGACCTTAAGTGACCCATTGGAAGGGAGGAATGCTTTATTTTGATTAATGGCTTCTGAGGTTTCATTCCAAGGTCATGTTGGCCCTGTTTCTTTGGGAGTGTTTGGCAGAAAAAGCTAGCATGCCTCCTGTAATTGAGAGGCAAAGGGAAAAACAAAGGAGGAGGAAGCTGGGCAAAGGACATGGTGGGCAGAGGAAGAAGAGGAACAGTTTTTATTCCGATATCTGATATCTCCTTCAAGGGCAAAGCCTAGTGACCCCATCTACCATCAATAGGCCACCCCCTAAAAGTGCTGCCATCTGTCAGTAGTATGGCAGTTTGGGAACCAAGCCTCCTTTAAGCCTTTAAGAGACACTAAGTCATAGATTCTCTCTCTCTCTCTCTCTCTCTCTCTCTCTCTCTCTCTCTCTCTCTGTGTGTGTGTGTGTGTGTGTGTGTGTGTGTGTGTGTGTGTGTTTATACACGGTGTTATAACTGATTCTCCTCTGCTTTCAGTTTCTGAGGAGAAACCAGCATTAGTTTTCTATTGCTGCTGTAACATATCACCACAGCTGCTGTAACATATCACCACATATCTGATGGCTTAACAGAACATTCAGATACCAAAAATGCAGTGGAGGTTGGTGATGGTATTTGCAAGACTATATTCTTGCTCAAGACTGTAAAGTATAATCTATTTCTTTGCCCTATGCAAATTCCACTAGAAAATATTTGTCTTTGTTTGGGTATACCGATTAAATATGCTGCATGATTCAGTCTGATACCTTTTATTTAATGTCTCTCTTCAAGACCTACTTAGACAAATCGAAAGTAAACATCACTATGAATCTACTAATATGATGTATCACCTTCCTGAGGCTCTTATGACTACTCTATACCTGTCTTCTGCAGGGCTTTTCAGACTTCAGATTTTCACTTTGACCTTGAAGGAACTAGCAGGGAGGGGATAGCATATTTACTTTAGTAGATATTTGCTTGGATTTCTAGTAGTCCCCTGTAGACATATCCCACTTAATACTCAGCAAAACTCAGAGAGACCTTGGGGACAATTTCTTTCTCTGCTTTTTTTTTTTGTGTGTGTGTGTGTGTGGCTGGAGAGACAGCTGTGGGTGCTGGGAACTGAACTCTTATATTTTTGGTTTTGAGCCTAGCCTTTAACGGCTGAGCCATCTCTCCATCCCTCTTTCTCTGCTTTTATGAAAGGTTTATTTCCTTTCTGGACCTCTGCCTGCTGACTTGCAGCCACTTTTACCTCCCTAGAGTCCCATCTGTATCTGCTCAACTCCCCCAAGATTACTTGCTTCTGTAAGCTGCCACTTCCAAGGCACACAGTCTGCAAATTGACTTTCAGAAAGAAATGTAGAGGCTTGGGAGGAGAACTCCCTGAGACGATCCCGCTGTGCCACCCATGCACTAGTGGATAAAAACTGATGTCTCCTGAATTTTGTCTACTTTCCCAGTTTGTTAGAAGTAGGCAAAGCTTGGGCCCAGGACAGTCCAGTAGTGCACAATTTCTTTAAAAGTGCATCTTCCTACTTTAGACTGGGCACCAATATATTTCCTTCACTCTGTTTTAGTTTGTTTGTGGTTTTTTTGTTGTGGTGTGTGTGTATGTGTGTGTGTATGTGTGCACCTACTCCTCAAGGCCTTTTGACATCTATTCCCTATTATCCTTCCCACCTTTTCTCTTTACACATTCCTTCTTGACACTTTGAGTGTTTGTTTGAGAGCCTTGTGTTTTTAACCCTTTTCTGTACACATTTGCCAGTCTTATTCTGCCTAGGACTTCATCATTGGACTCAAAACCCAATTGCCTTTGTTTCCTGAATGTCTGTATATTTCTCAGTGGGCAAACAAGAGTCTCATTCTGCTGTGCTCATGAGTGGCAGTGTTCAGCTTCAGCATCTCTTGGCATGGTTTATCCTGTCTCTTTCATGTAATATTTACTTCTTATTTCTTGTGTGACATTTTTCACTATTAATTTGCAGACTACAAACTGAAATAAAGTGCCTCATTATGGTTTATTATTGTGGGTTATTATGTATAAAATAGACCTGGTAATATGCATGTGAACTATAATACTCCAGCATATCTACTGTTGTCATTTAATTATGTGACCATAATTTCTCCCCCATTGATTATTTTCTTCATGCTAAAGACTTTGCAAATATGTCACTACAGGAGCCCCAACAAATGATCCATGAAACACAATAGATGCTCAAATATTTGTTAAAATATTGGAGTGTTTACTTAAGTGGCTTTGATTCCTAGGGGTGAAATACCCTCGCCTTAGAACATTGTTTTGGCAAGTATTAGGAAAAGAAGAAAACCCACTGAGGAAGCTTTTATGATTTTGAGATTTTTATTTCCAGCTGCTTTATATTTTGATGTTTCAGATTCACCAGTCAGACTTAGTGAATATTGCTTTTAATATTGAAAGCTCAACCTGGAGATACGTATGTTCAGAATTTTACCACGAGGTTTATATTGATTTGAGTTCTGTTGATGGAGGTACTATTTTTAAAGCGAGCCTGGTATCAGTGCATATTCTATACTGCTTTGGTAGTGTGATTATTTCTCAGCAAATGAAGAAAATGAGTAACCCTGGATGTGCCTTCATTTTTATATGATATTAGTAGACTTTGGCCAGAAATCTCCAAAGTGGATAGATCTAATAACATGTAGGTGTCAGGTATAGTTTGTTTCAAAATAGTACCGAGAATTGTTCCAGTTGGCAGTAGACAACTCTTTCTTGCAGCAATATTTGCAAAGGGTTCAGCATGTGTGTGCACTGAATATTTTCCTAGATCTTTTGCACTTTGGCTTTTCAAATTACGATTTGGAATGGAATTTTACAAAGGGGCATTCAGATGAGTACGTCAGGCTGGGTAATAACCATGCGTGACTTTGCTGTACTTTGAGGATTGCTACAAGCCACGTGTATCAAATTTTTGATGTATGCATTGTTTTTCAATTGTATGTTTCATGGGTTTTTTAAATAGCAAACATTACTATGTTATGTTTATAGATGGTTCTCTGTGTAGGAACAAATGGTACATATTTTTTCATGCCCTCGGTACTAAAAAGTACCCATGAATTACTGCAAAGGCCAGTTTTAATGTGATATTTCCCAGATACAGGTTTTCTTCCTCCTAGTCTACAGCGTATGTTTTATTATCCAAAAAGCATTAACAGCATGCAGAAGGGAACGAAGTGCGGGGAGATTGGCTCTTCCTTTCTCTGTCTAAGGAAAGATACTCTCAGAGTCATGTCTGACATGTCTAACCTTTCCAAATTTACTTGACTTTTAGTACATGGTCAAAAGGAGGAGTGTCTTAGAAGTCACAAAACCAAAGCAATATATTTGCAATTAAGTGACAGACTCAAATGACTCAGAGGATAGGCTGTGCATCTGTCTAAAGGAATAAGCCATACTGGCTGCACTTAAAAGCGATCCAAATGCACATTCATAGCTAATTATAAACAAAAACTAGTTAACACTTTAAATAAAAGGAAAAATAGCACAAAGATTTAGAGCCTAGGCAAGTAGATGAAAGGGCCTTGAGTTGCCTTCCATCTGATATTACTCAGAGGCAACTCTGTCTCCAATTACCTGAGAATATGTGGTATTCCCTCATGAAAGCTAGAGATCAGGAAGGGCGTCCGTTCCGTGCCTCTGCTTACTCAGTCGCTTGGAACAAGGTCAGCAGAAATACCTCACATTGCCAAGAGTCTGGAGCCAGACAGAGACCAGAGACACAAATCACAGGGTCAGAAGACTAACTTAGTAGGGCAGCAACCCCTGGGGATAATTTGTCGAACCACAGATTCTCCTGGGTACAACGCATCAGGGCTGCCTGAAAAGATACCGTCAGCAGGGCTAGCTTTAGCTACTCAGTGACACAGAGCCATTAAGCCTTTGGAAGAAGACTAAGAGGACAGTATTGTACCTTACTACTAAAATAATGAATACAAATGAAACTAGGTAAACAATGAAGGCTGCATCCTAAGGGGTTTACTGGTGCCTTTTTGTTTGTTTGTTTGTTTGTTTGTTTGTTGTAGTCCCAGCAATTTCTCTGGTCCAAATTGCAGATCTCTACCACGTAAAATTAAAGACTAACACATAATAGGTATTCTGGTAGGTTTATTAATAACTATGGCCCAGCTCACCTCTGCAGATCAACACATGACTGACCAAGTTTCCTAGTGTCCATTTCTTCTTACACTATATGTCTATTAGGATGATAGTTGCTAATGTTCTCTAGAGATTGTCGATTTGAACCATGCTCTTCTTTGCCATTTTCCTTAACCTCAATCAGCTGGTTTTTGCTTACAGTTCAGTACTGAATTAACTAATTTCTTTCTCTATGAACCAACTTAGTGAAAAAGAAAATTTCACCCCAGTCTCATGCAGAAAGATTGTGCCATAAAAATGAGGGCCACAGTTATTAAATTCTACCTCAGTCGAGTCCTAAACTAGAATTTAAACCAGGCTTGTCTAAGTTAATGATATGCAAGACCTAAACACTGGCAATAGAGGAATCTGGAAGCTGAAGGGAAAAGACACTGGATAGTGTTTGGGTAGCTTTCCTGGTAGCAACTGTACAAGTGGCTTCTCCTGGAGACTTAAGCTTTGGGGAGGGGGTTATGAGCAATGGTTGATGTTCACTAATCGTTATGCAGACACTTTTGTTGAACATGGACAAATGCACCACCAGGAAGGCTCTGGCAGAGGGAACTCAGGCAATTTGTTGACATCGTAGCACTTTTCGAACCTACCCAAACCCAGCCTTGTGCCAATTTGACTATTTTAAGTGTTCCTTTGGTTTTCCTTTACACACTTGACTTAGAATCATGATAAGTTTTGTTTGTGGTGCTACTTGTCAACACTTTACGTATACTAGGCAAGTTCTATGCCACAGAGACATAGTCTCTAATCAGTCTAGAAGTGACCAGAGGGCTGCCACATTGTTATAGATGTCAAAAAAGAAATGAACTATTTGCTTTGAAGAGTAGGAGATAAAATCATACATGAATTCTGAAATGTAAATATTTTCTTCTCTATTCTTTACATTACTCATTGAGCTTAGTTTAATCATAATCTTTTGTTGATAGCTAATTATACATATATCAGAAATTACTACTCAGAAACACCTGGGCTTTTATAACACTTCACAGAGTCATGTGCCCCATTCAAAATTACCTACACATAATTTGTTTGTATTTTACTTATGTGTGTGGTGTCTGTGTGTGTGTTTGTCTGTGTGTGTGTGTCTGTCTGTCTGTCTGTCTGTCTGCCTACCTGTCTATCTGGACAATTTAGCAGAGTCTGCCCTATTCTTCCACCTTTACATGGCTCCTGGGGAATCAAACTCAAGTCACCAGGCTGGTACAGTAAAGCATCCCCAGCCACCGAGCCACCTCACTATTTTTATTTCAGAAAAATAAATACTTCAGTAAATTTAAATATTCAGAAAACAGGTTTGTGGTACATGTAGCAAGTTATCTTAATTTCTATGTCACCTTTAACAAAGACTTAATGAGCCTCTGCAGATGCACCTATGCTGTGATTTTGATCACTGTGCATGAAGAGATTGCACCCTGCCCCTCCATGAAAGCAGATCATTACTACTCACAATGGCATTTTATTTCAATTTGCTGGGTTCATCTTAAGCACCCTAAGCAGGCAAAGCTTGCTGTGTCATCAAGTTAGCATCAAAATGTTATGTTCACATCACAGAGAAACATTTTATTTTATACAATTACAATAGTCTGATTTTTGTTTTAAAAAGTGGCCCAAAAGGGGGACTCTGGCAGCAAATCATTGATTGTCTGTTTGTAAAGCCCCATGGTAGATAAAGTATGCACTCCAATTTTTAAAGCTTTTTGTTATGTTGAACAAAGGCGTGACAGGCACTGGGAGAGGGCCCTACATTGCCTGCTCTTGGGTGTGAGACAAGGTCTAACAGTGTAGGTCAGACTGGCCACAAAGTTTGATTCCCCAACCTACATTCTACCTCCTATGTTCTGGGATAACAGATCTGTGCCACTATGTGTCACTCTCAGAATGTTTTGTTCTTTGTCTTCAGATTGCAATACAAAAGAAAATCTGCCCTGGCTCCTTGCATTGTTGACTCTACATTCAGAGTTAAAATTTGGCCTTTAATGCACTTCCTTTGATCTCCAATTTGACAGTTTATCAAAGCTGATTAGAGTTTCAATATACAAATCCCTGTAGCTTGAAAATCACGTGAAAATAATGGATAGTAGAGAGGTTCCGAGCATTGCCTGTTATTCTAATTTGGCTTTATTATTGTAGCATGGTTATTAGGTTTGGTAAGGAGATCTGTTTTTATGTTTTATTTCTTTGGTATGGATCAGTCTCCTGCCACATTGGATTAAAGTGGTTTTGGTTTTAATTTTTTTAAGCCAACTTTCTCAGGCACTGAAACAAAAGCTGGGTTGGTAGACATCAAAAGGAATTATTACTGTGAACTAGCAAGACTCACTTTACTCCACTCACCATGATTTAGGGCCCTGAGCTTTTGAAAAGCTGCAAGAATATATTTTCTGCATCTTGATATCATGTCAAAACATTATAAAACATTGGTTGGCTCACTTAAAGATCTTTCAGATCTTCAATGCCCAAACTTAAGGAAGACATTAATGTCACATGTACTGGTCATTATAGACATTGTGCTAAATAATTTGCATATGTTGACAAGTGAATCTGATTGGTAAATGTCATGTGACTCACATTAATCTGATGGGAATTAAAGAAGTTCTTAAGAGTATCGGTTTCATGTGCTTTTAGTTTCATAAATCATTTACTTGAATCTTCTAGACTAGCTTAGAAATTATTCCCATCAATTTTCATCAATGCTTTTAATCTGTGTATTTTTCAAGAAAACAAGCAAATTCTCCTTTGTCAAAGTAGTATTCATTTGGGCTACCTTTGTTGTTTCTCCTTGAAGACACTTTATGTTATTCTATGTTATTACAGAATTGTTTCTGGAAGCAAATCATATTTTATTTTAGGCATGCTCGAGGTAGATTTTATGACAGTATGTTCATACTAGAGCCTTTTCTGAGTACAGTATCTAATATGTATCCCAGTCTTTCAAGTGGCTAATGATTGACCTGTAAATGCATGTAAACAATCTAAAGTGCAAAAAAAGGAAAGGAAAGGAGAAAACAAAAATTCCTGATGCCAACTCAAATAATCCCTGTTAAATTCTGACCTCCATGGAGGAGAGAGTTAGCCTGACATGTCACGACAGTGGATATGCAGCACAGATCTTCCAGAGCACACTTAAAATTGTAAAACATTAACCAGGTCAAGCTGCACCATTGTGTTTTTAGTGAGAGAGACACTTTAATAATACCCAAAGGATCATGGGTTTTATTTGGTCAACACTGCCAATTTCTTTTTATGATTATACAGTTTATTAAATTACCCTTTTCCACTTTGTCTTCTGATTTCCCCAAATGGCCCCGAGTATGACCCAACAGGGAAGGTTTATAAATAGAAAACTTCTTTATTTACTATTTGTGTATTTTGTTTTATCATGTCCACGTCTGTTTTTGTGAGAGAGGCATTATGATAGTTGTGTAGCTGTGGTAATGATATTTTTCTGTATTGTCCTATACTGTGGTGATATTCTAGTTGTGGGTATGTAACAACCATGCAATTGTTAATTTGCAAAGTCATAACTAATGTTTTGCCATCCCTTAGGGTAGACTGAAAATAATGAGTGTCTTGTTTAGTGTCTCTGAAACATTTATGCCAAATATATATGGATGAAGAGGAAGAGAGGAGAGTTGTAGAATATTTACAGAACTTCTTGGAGAGAAGGTGAAAGTTCCTGTCAAATGTATTACTTTAGAAGTGCCTGTGTGATTTGTAAGCAATATGAAATCTTCATTCTACCATCCAAAAACTGATCTGTGACTTCTTGTGAGACATCTTTATTTTTAGAGAGAAACATAGAACAATAAATGTAGGTTTGAAGTTCAGTGATAAAGGCCTTGTATGGCATAGGCAAGGCCCTAGATTTGATCTGTAGCACTGACAAAAATATTATACCAGATCAATGGGAGAGTAATAATGTTCCCAAAACAGAACTGATCATAGTCAGTCACTTGAGATCTCTCCCCAAGAGTATGGCTACAAGGAATTTAAGCTTCATTTCTTTTAATTTCCAACATGGTATTTGTATCTGTGTTGGTATTTAAGTCCCTATACATTCAATGTAACTATGAAAGTGGTGTTTCCATTCCTTAGGTCACTGTGTCAGAGGTAAACAAATTATTTCCAACCTAAAAGTTTTGGTTGGTTGTGTAAAAATCCTATGCTCTCACGTATTAGTGTCAATTTGATCGAATTTAATAAGATTTCTACCAAAACACTGACATTAGCAGGGTTAAGATAATATTTGGTTGGAGAACATTAGAATTTGTAATTAAATCGACTCTGTGTTTAGATTGTATACTCTATGAGATGGTTGAGCCCTGTACCTATTTCATATCTTTTTTGTTTGTTTGTTTGTTTGTTTTTGCATTTTCAGCTAAAATTGACCAAGAGTCACAAGAGACTGCACTGACAGAAACTCATAAATGGTAAGACATCCTTTTCCTTTAATATGATATTCCTTTTCAGAATAGCTTTATGAAAGCATTTAATTTTTAACCCCAGGAACTGGTTATTGGTTGTTAGGAACCTTCAAGCATAAAATTGAAATCTAACATAAGAGTGTACTTTGAGGCCACAGTGAATTTCTGAAGTCCCTATGACACACAATTCTATTGTATACTAACTTGTAATGAACAGTGCTGCCTCTTTCTAGTGAGATTCAAAAGAAAGAATATACAAGACTATGCAAGACATGGAGAAAGTGAGTTTTGTTTGTATTTATTTTTTATTAGCGTACAAAACAACAGGTTTTATTATGTCATTTTCCTTATTATGACATCTCGTTGGGCTTTCCTTATGTTAGTTCCTCATCCTTGACATCTCTCTTATTTTATTCTTTTGTATGTAACAATTTTGGTCAACCGTACTTTAACTTTCTAAGTTTGAAATATAGCATTCCATGATTTTTGGGCTTTTCAGGTTTGTGTCACACAGCATAAGATTATTCTAATGTGTTTGTCTTTCTGAGTTGGCATTTTTCTATTATTTGTACTTTGGGTGTCTTGCTTGTGAAGTGCCATAGAGAATTTCTGTCATGATGTCCAATTGGGTTTGTAACCTTCTTGTGATTGGATTCCCATTTCTTTCCCTAAATTTGGAGAATTTTCTGCTTTTGTTACTGAATAGATTCTCAGTGACTTTAGTGTTTATCACAGTTCTTACTTGTATTTCATTGTAGATTTTATGCCTTGATTGTGTCCCAAGTTTCTTAAAGTTGTCATCATGGTCATGGTCACTGGCTTTTTATCCCTTGATGTTTGGTGCCACATTCTTCAATCTTGTTGATGTTCCTTGACATTCTTTCTTTTGATAGGTTGAGTCTGTATAATTCTTCACAGTTTTTTTCTTTATTTTATTTAATTCTTTTTATTTTTTACTATTATTTTAAATTGCAGTTTTACTATTATTTTAAATTAATTTTTTTAAAAATTAAAGTATCTAAATAATATTAAGTTCTTGGTGATTCTCTTTCTGGCACTGTAAATGTTTCATCCATACTGCCAGACTTCCTATTTTTGGCTTTTCTCTCCAGTTCTTGGATTATATCTGCTTTATCCATCTACTTCTTTTTGATTCCTTTAAGGTTATAGATCACTTTGACTCTTACAATTTTAAACCATTTTATTCATTTCACTTTTTTAAAAAAATTCAGAGGCTGAAGAGTTACAATATTTCAGTTGTGCTTCCTTGCTTTTCATGTTTGTGTTATACTCTCTGTCCCTCTTGTCCATGTATCCTTCCTGTCTTATTTGAGGAATCATTTGTTGTATAGCCTTCTCTGAAGCTCAGTTTGCAGCAGATGAAAAGAGAACAACATTGGTTTTACTTGAGGCTTCCCATGATCTTTCTTTTCTTGCTCTAAGTATTTTTCAGCTCTCTTCTCTCTCCCTTTTGGACTTCAAATGTTCACTCTATCTTTCTGTGTATTTTTTTTCCTTATCCTGATTTTTTGTCTTTTCCCAAATCATGAAGGCAGTTTCTAATCCACCAATTTAGATATCCTGTGGAAACTTGTTTCAAGAATAAAAGTTGAAAGGTTCAGCCATAGAAAATTTCCATTTCAAAGAATGCCACAGTGGAAGCCATGAGCTTCCTGGAGTGACCTGTGATTTTAGAATGAGGATCTGCAGTCAGTGTCATGGTTATGAAAAATTTCCCCAGGAATCTCTATTCTCTGTTTTCCTCTCTACTCTTAGTCATTCTCTAGGGGAAAAAAAATTGTGTGTGTGTGTGAAAAACTCTGACAAATAACAAAGAGAAAGACAAAGAAAATGTATCTACAAAAAGAGAAGTGGGGAGAAAGGGGAGGAAGGGAAAGAGACAATGAGATAAGATAGGGAGGGGGTCATGAAATTTAGGGAGAGCCTGGGAGAAAGTGACTTCTAAAACTGTTTCACAAGCTTGTAGAAGCTAGCAAGTTTAAAATAAACCAGAAAAACCCAGAGGAGCTGATGTTGAAGCCTTGAGCCTAACATCAGTCTGGAGACAGAATTCCTGCTTGGTGGAGACAGAATTCCTTCCTGCTCCTCAGCAGGAGGGCTTCAGCTGATGGGATGGGGCCCAGCTATATATAAAGAGAAATATGCTTTCCTTAAAGCCCAGTGAAGGTAGTGTTAACCACATATCACACCAACCTTCACAACAACTAGACTGTTGTCTCAATCCCAAGGAAATATCATAACTCACTCAAAGGAAATACTACAACTTGTGATCATACTCAAAAGAGACTCTCAGTATTCTTGGGGAAAGAATTTTATTGAATAAATTCCTTGTCATTCCTTTACTAGACAAGTTCCTAATAGTCTCAGTGTGTGCACAGGTAGCACACACAGAGCAGCTCTTGAGTTGATATCAGATACTGTGCTAGGCAAACTGATTAAAGGATTGTTCTAAGGAAGCAAAAGTTGAAGTGAAGACATAAATTGTATTAAACACAAATTCAGAGAGTTGAAAATACAATAACATGCTTAGTACAACAGCAATTGTGATGTTTAGAAATTAAAATAAGTAATGAATTATCTGAAACATTTAACATTTCCCCCCAAAAATGTTTCTTCATACCATTTCCCCAGCACTATTATGTAGACTGGACAATGATCAATGGTAGCTCTGTGAAGAAAGACAACATAACCCTTCTAGGGGCCTTTGATTTTGAGCCAGACTTCTTCCTCACCATAGTTCTATACCTTAAACTAGTATTAAAACTGTCAGCCCATAGTATTTACTTTGTTAAAGAGGATTGAATGACATGATCCCTGACAGATGCTTTAGCTCTCAATAAGTGATAGATAGATATTAGCTTCTGTGTTACTGTTGTATTATTATCATCATCAGAAACTAAAAAGATATATGGTAGTAGGACTGGGAAGGTGGATCACTCATTGAGGTGCTTGCTTCATGAATTTGCTGAGTTTGGCTCCCTAGCTACCATGTAAAAAGCTGACCATGGCACCGCATACCTACAATTCCAGTGCTAGGGATGCTGATAGGTGGATTGCTTGAACTTGCTGGCTAGCTCATCCTGATAAATGTGTGACTTTCAGGTTCAGCAAGAAACCATGCTTTAAAAACTAAGGTGAAAAATTATCAAGAAAAATGCTCAAGTGTTAATCTTTGGCTTTGATATAAACATACACATACAAACACACAAATATATGCACATACTTCCACACAAGTGTGTGTGCGCGCACACACACACACACACACACACACACACACAAACCCCGATATGGTTGTATAAATAGATCAAAAAGAAGAAAACAAAGGACTGGGTGCTGTGTACTTTGGATTCTGCTTGCAAGTGTCATTCTGGAAGAAGTGAGCTACTATCTTCTTCTTGTTACTCTGCCTAAGAGAACTGGCTGTATTTGGACTAGGACTGGGAGAATTCCACATTTAAAGACTTTGTCAATAAAAAAATTAAAATGGAGATTTTGGTAAAGAAACACTCAGGACCATTCTTGTTTCCCATGATACGACATAATACATGGCAGCCAACCTGTCAGAAGTTTAACAGAAAGACTAATGGATAGAGATAACCAAGAAGGATCATTTGGGTATCACAGTTAATGCTGGAGGGTTAGAAGGCTATATGTACTACTGAAAGGTTTGATATTGGCTTAGGACCCCTAAGACCAAGTTGTCAGCACAAAAGAATTTTATTTGCCCTACAAGACCAAAGGTCGGGGGATAAGAGACAAAGGCAGGAGACAGAGGAAAAGAGAGAAGGAGGGAGGGCAGGAATAAGGGAAAAGAAAGGGAGGAGTATTTGTCCAGGAGAGAAGACAAAAGATTGCCTTTGGATAGAGGGGAGACAGACATGGCCCATAGAAAAATAGCAATTTATAAAGGTAAAGGGGAAAACCCCATGCTAGGATGAGGTGTTTGATTCTAATTGAGCATATTATGTAGGCAAAACAAGGTAGCTTTTGATTGCTGGACTTCAGTACCTCTGTAGCTGGACCTGGGGCCTCTGAGGGTGGAAGTGGCCAAATAAGGGAATAGACCTTGATGGCTGGCTTTAGAAATGTAATCTAATGGTTTTTTTTTTTTTTTTTAGTAAGGCAGAGGGAATGGGAGAGAGGGGCAATGTCTGCCAGAGCAATGTTTACCATGTTCTGGCTGCCTAGAGTCCCTTCCTAGTCTCTCTTCTCTTGAACCGCAGACCAGGGTAGAACAGACAGAAACATTCTCCAATCTGTCTTGGGATCCCTCGCTGCATGTCGCAAGCCATATAACCTCTCACCAACCTCTGGCTGAGTAATTTTGACTCTGAGAAATCCCAGGATGCCAGACTTAAAAATAAAATCTCACAATATTTACTCTCCATGACCCACGTTTGCCAGCATCAACTAAGCTGCTACTTCTGTAAGAGTTACTTGTAAGCCAGGAGAAATGTTTCTGCCTGGTGTGCCAAGAATGCCACTCAGTCAGGTTGACTGGATCTTCTCAGGCTTTTGTGGGGGTAGTAGTCAGGTTTGTTTTTGTTTTTGATGTTGTTGTTGTTGTTGTTTTGCCAGTTTCTAAAGTTCTGAATCTCCATTGTGTGTAACTATGAAGCATTAGCTATATTCTTGACCCTGCTACCTGCTACCTGCATTAGTAGATCATATAATGTGCTCACTGACTGTATACACATCAGTAGAACTCAAAGCCTTGGTCTTTTATGATGCTCCTTTGTGTTGTTGACTTGCCCCCCACCTCTGACATGGTCAGCTAAAACCTTAATAAAGCGTGCATAATACTCACTACATCTGTGTTCTAGACACATCAATTCACTCAATGTGGCTGATGAAAAGCTAAGCCAAAAAGTTGTATTCATTTAGACTTATAGGGTCTCATCTTCTCTCTATGTTTTTAAATCTTTATTCTTGTCATTTTCTATGTATCATATTATCATAAGACAAATCACATCCATCCTGGGGGTAAGATCTGGAATAAACAAATTCTATTGGGTCTCTTTGTGTAAGTTTGGTCTCACAAACTTTGTATTCATCCCTCCCCACCCCACCGTCTTCTATCAGTCATTTATGACTTTGAGACAGGAAATGTGTTGGACTATTTTCATTTCTGTAAATGTATTGAAAGCCTCTTAATCAAAGGAATTTTCTGCTTAATACCTAGCTTATTTGTTTTTCTCTAAATTTGGGTGATGCAGTGAATGCTTAAGAAGAGTTAGTTTATGGTTTGTGAACAATCCAGTGACAGCCTGGTGATAGGTTTGATTTTAGAAATGACTGTCATTTCTAAGTATTAAGAGTTGCTGAGTAAGACTTCAGATGTTTGAAGGAGAATGTATGACCATACATTCATAGAGAAGTGCCTCAGATTTTGAAGTATCATGCCACACCACATGATCACAGAAGCTTCTGTGTGAAGAAGCAGGATTGTCTTGTAGGCAGAGCTTTGCTAGTTCCCCAGAGCCAAACTCTGAACTTTCAGGAGCATAGCCATGAAACACAGACTGTGCTCGGGACTCTCCTTCCTCAGCCCTCTGAGGCCCCATCAATGGAGGCTGTAAAATCAACCAATCCACACTCTGGAATCTTTACTACTTTAAAAATGATGGTTAATAAGTTCAACTTGTTTTCTGTTTGTTTATTCTATTTCTTTAAATTCATAGTCATTAACCAAATATGGGGTGGGAGTAACTTTGAAATAGACAGAGAATGGGTTATAGAAATGCTGTTTATGTCAATGACCAGAAGCTTTAGTGTCATTGAATTTATCTCTGGTTTTATTAAAACTAATAGAAGAGATGGAAAAGTAAAATTTAAATTATATATAAAGCAGTCTGTTTAGGAATATACTTTCTTGTGTTCTATAATCTGTAACATTGTGTGTAAAGGATATCAAAGAGAGGTATAATACCTGATAAACATGTAGACTAGAAACTTAAGGATTCTTTGGAAAGTCAGTTGGATGGTATTTTCCTGGGGGAAACATGTGAAAGAACATTTTGTTAAAGTGGACACAGGTGTGAAAGACTAAGGTGGACTCATGAAGGAATGTTTTGCTGAAGCAGACACAGGAGAGAGGATATTCTACTAAAGCAAGCACATGAAAGGACACATGATGAAAAAATTCTTTGCCAACAACACACATGTATTGGTCTGCCTTACACTGTGTAGTTGAGCTGCATTTGTTGGGACTCTGTGGGTTTGGGTTGATTTGATGCACATGCTGAGGCAAGAGCTGTGTTGAGGCAAGGCACGTGGAAGACATATGATGTTTGGAGGGCATAAATAGGACTCCACAGATTGACAGAGACAGAGCTTAGGTTGCTGATATGCGTCTCTTGGCTTCTCTGATCTTCACTTTCCTGAGAGAGACACAGATGAGAACTTCTCCTGGTACACCTGCTGGTCTCTCCTGCTGACTTGAGCAGTGTGTGTGTGTGTGTGTGTGTGTGTGTGTGTGTGTGTGTGTGTGTTTGAGAGAGAGAGAGAGAGAGAGAGAGAGAGAGAGAGAGAGAGAGAGAGAGAGAGAGAACATGTCTAGACAATGTCTATGGATACACAAGTGTCATCCTCACATGTAGAAGTCCAAGCACAACTTGTGGTTCTCTCCTTTTGCCATTAGAGTCTTGGGGTCCAAAACTCCAGTTGTCAGGCTGGGCAATAAATGCCTTACCTATTGAAGTCTCTTGCCAAGCTCCTCAAACTTTTAAAAAATGTTTCCGAATATAAGTCTCTTTCTTCAGGGTGCTAAAAACAAAGAGTAACTGCAACCAATCAATGTTCCTTTCTCCCTCCCTTGTGTTCAGCATTGACCCCAGTCTCTAAGCACATTAGTTCTGTGCTCTGCACTAGCCATACCCTTGGCCCCTGTAGCTAATAAGACAATAAGGAATTTGTTAAAGAGTGATTAAAACTAGAGTATAGGGAGATGTGCTGTGACATGCTGTTTTCTGGTTCTGACATGGCGTGGCCATTGCAGTCAGGTTCACAGAAGCAGTAGGTACCTGTTTTAGCTCTGCATGCATACATTAACATGAATGTAAGACGGGGAAATAGCTAGGATAACAGGGTAAGCAGGAGGCGATGACAGACAAGAAAGTAAGGGATGAGTATGATTTGGATATATTGAATACACATGAAATTGTCAAGGAATTTAAAGAGGGATAAAGATCAATGGTGGTATTGAAGTAATGAGTCAACGTCTTTTAGCATTATTATGTGAGGAAGCTTTGACTACATAGCTGACCATTTACTTGAACTGCCTCAAAGAATCTTCTAAAAATTCATTGTAAGAATTAGGGGGACATGATTTGGCTATTTAGCTCAGACTAGTCTTAAGCTTCTGAGTCTCCTGCCTTACAATTCTTTGTACTGAGATTGGAGCTATGTACCACTATGCTCCACACCCCTTTCTTTTTCTTTCTTTCTTTCTTTTTTTTCAGGGTATAGCTTTTTTTTTTTTACTTTTTTTTTGCTGGATATTTTATTTACATTTCAGATGTTATCCCCTTGCCCCATCCACCCCCCCAGAGATCCCCTATCACATTGCCCCTCCTCCTGCTTCTATGAGGATGTGCCCCCAATATATGCCCCCCCACTCCTACCATCTCCATCCTCTAATTCCCCCATATTTGGAATCCAGCCTTCATAGGATCAAGGATATCCTCTCCCACCTATGCTCGACAAGGCCATTTTCCCCTACATATACAATTGGAGCCATGGATCCCTCCCTGTGTGCTCCCAGGCTGGTGGTTTAGACTCTGGGAGCTCTGGTTGGTTGGAATTGTTGCTCTCCTCATGGGGCCACAAACCCTTTTAGATCCTTCAGTCTTCTCACTAACTCCTTCATTGGGAACCCCTTGATTAGTTCAATGGTTAGCTGTGAGCATTCGCCTCTGAATATGTCAGACTCTTGCAGACCTCTAACGGGACAGCTATATCAGGCTCCTGTCAGCATGCACTTCCTGAGATCCATATCAGCCCCTACCTTTGGTGACTGCACATGGGGTGGGTACCCAGGTGGAATCGTCTCCAGACGACCCCTTCTTCAGTTTTTGTCCCACATTTTGTCTCCATTTCTGCTCCCTTGGGCATTTTGTTACTCCTTGTAAGAAGGACCAAAGCACCTACACTTGGTCTTCCTTCTTCATGAGCTTCATGTGGCCTGTCCATATCCCTTTCTTAAAGAGAATATGGTAGATTCTTCCTCCTGTCATATTTTATTTAGATGTAAGCAAAAACACTAGAAGGAACCAGTGATCCAAAGCAAGCAATAGTTTAGGAAAAAATACATCTTAAAAAGAATTCTAATTCACACATTTTAAAACTAAATACTATTTCTGCATGTAGTATCCCTTGAGTGATATTTTACCAAAGCCAAGATTGCATAACAAATGAGTTGAAATGGAAAAATAATCTTTCATGCAAAATAAAGACAAAACAAAACCAAAAAAATAGGTTGGGAGAAGTGGAAGAGCAATTAGTGCCACAGGTTTCATATAGTATAGAACTGTTCATTCATCATGGCAGAGAAAATATTTAATAAGCTCTGACTGATGCACACATACTTTATCATGTTTGGTGACTTTTAGAGTGTCAGTTTGTAAAGTGTTTATCCAAGGAATGGACTTCTGGCACAAGGATAAAATGAAAGCTGAAATGTTTAGTTCCTAATAGGCATATTTTCCAGAATCTTTCTGAGTAACTATCCAGAGATGAATACAAAGACTACAGGTCGTGTTTATCTGCTGATGCTGGCCGACCATGCAGGCTCCAGACTGGCATTAAAACTGAAGTGACATGGAATATCTTTGCAGAACCCTCAAACAATGACATCATTCCCTTCACAATATTGATAAAGTCAAGCAAAGTTGGAGTTTTTGACTTCCCAATCTGGAATTTTTTAGTTAACTACTTCAAATCCTACCAGAAGATATACTCACTGTCTAGAGGTCCAGAGGAGAAGCTAAAGGCTTTCTGGAGAGATGGCAGAAACCTGTATATCTTGACTTTTACTTTCAAGCCATGAGGTAGCTTCTAGGTTCAGTCTATTAGAAACTGATTGTCTTCTGTGTTGGCATCTTTTTTTTCTTTTTTCTTTCTTTCTTTCTTTCTTTTTTTTTTCTGTTGTGAGAACCCTGGCTCCCTCTGCAGGTTCAATGGCCTTTGAGGGAGAGGGATAATGATGAAATGTTCTTGCTTTCAGCTTTTATATCTAAATAGAAAGATTTCAGGACTGTCTGCTTCAGAGAATGTTAACCCCCCATCCTCCCCAATTGCAGATATAAATTATATAGAAGAATTATTGCATGTGTTTTGCCTTTTACAGGGTTATATTAAGAAATGCCCAGTTACACGGACTCAAGTTCTTTCATACTCCACTATTGAAAAGTAGTTAGAGGTCTAAACAACAAAACTATCTCTAGAAGGACATACATTGTTAACACTTAGCACTCTCAGACATTTTTCTTCTAAAAAACAAGAAAAATAAGCATCAAATCACTGTCTTATGGAGATGCTAATCACTGTGCTTTTGACATACACGTGGTTATTGTTAGAAAGGGGGCAAGTAAGGCAAGAGAGAAGTGGGATACAATCTTCCCAGGTTCATTTTTTTCTTAAAGAAATAGACAGTTGAAATAAAAGGATGGAGATTAATAACCAATGTTGTTGGGTGTATTTAAGTATAATTGAACAGTGTTTCCAGCATGGTAGCTATTCCAGAGGAAGGAAGAAAGCTTGTAAAATAAAAGTAGTCCAAGAAAATAGTCCAAGATTATTGTGGATTTATTTTCTCAGCAGGTGGAGCATGAAGCATAAAAAAAAAATTCAAGTTGTGGATGATTTCATGTAGACAGACATTTCGCCGGGGAAGTTAGAATGTTGTTTAATAGATGGTAATTTAAATAACTTCATATTTGGTTATAAGATATAAAAAGCAAGTTAAATTAATTTACAGCCACAAAGCATTGCAGGAAGCTTACAGGCTCCAAAGCAAACACAGGCAGCCTCACAAAAAGTAGAACCCCAGCTGACTGTAGGACCAATGACCCCACCATGGTAAGTTATATTTGTTGGGGTTAAGTTGAAATTTTGGGATGAACATTGGACATTGAAATCCTAGTTTTACCATAATTAAAGTGTCTTCCTATATTGTCACACTTAGGGAAAGCTATTGAAACCCCATGCCCCAATCTTTTTATCTTTAAACAACAGACAACACAATGGTACTTGGCATATAGTCATTGTCAATCACTACTAATGACTGAAGTCTAATTTTTTTCTTTGGCGATCACTGTAAAGTTCTGGTTGGGTGGCATGAGCTCCCAAAATATTCTGGCTACCTTAGCCTGGGCAATGTGAGACAAGCATACAATAAAGAAGAAAAAAATTGTATGTCCACCTTTGTGGAGAAAATGGAGCAAGAAAAAAAGGTGTCAATAAAGCAAGCAGGCCTATGATATTCCATTTTGAATGGCAATCTCATGCTGAAAATAATGAGTGACTCTTTATAACATGAATTCTACTCTCACTGGGAGAACTTTGAAATCATCAAATTATTTTGTTGTTGTTGTTGTTTTGTTTGTTTGTTTTGTTTTGTTTTCAAGACAGGATTTCTCTGTGTAGCCCTGGCTGTCCTGGAACTCACTCTGTAGACCAGGCTGGCCTCGAACTCAGAAATTCATCTGCCTCTGCCTCCCAGACATCATCAAATTCTTAAGGCATTTCATTTTCACCTCTCATTGTATGAATGCTTATTTGATGTGTAGCTTGAAGACAGTGACTGATTTTTCTCACTGTATAAAAGACAATGTAGTTGTTGTGTTTGACTAATAGAAGCTATGAATACATTCACCTTGAAGACTTGCAATAAGAAAGAAGAGAAATTACTAGATATTCTACCAACACCTGTTGTGGGTTGGCCTGGTGGTTTGTATTCTGATGTTAGTTCTGCTTCCTCAAGTAGGGTTACCCTGCAGGAGCTGTCCATCAGTCCATCACATACTCAACTGATCCCATGTGAACCTTCTTCCCAATTTAACTGATCAATAAAGTCTAGAGCCAGTGATTGGACAGTGGAGGGGAAAGGTGGAACTGGAGGTTTGAGAGTGGTGGCCACTAGGGAAGGAGAATAGGACAAAGGAGTAGAGAGGATGGAGGAAAAGGAGGAGGAAGCTGTGATGGACTAGAACTGAATGGTCAGGAGAAACCACAAGTAACAAGGAGTCATATAGCTGAAGAATATGTTAGTAGAGTGTTAGATTTGCCCAAATCTAGGCATATAGCTTATAATTATAACTGGATTGTGTGTTTTTTATATGGGCTTATTGGGGTTAGAAATTCCAACAACAAACACCCAACAAGAAGATGACCATGATCCCTTGACCTGTAGCAGGCTTCCTCATTTCTCCTTGCTCATTTTCCTTAATTTTTTGTGAGAATTCAACAGGGTCATGTAGATGCTGTACTTAACACAGAAACAAACCCGGCAGTAAGTGTCCTGTCAACAAAGGTTTCTCCTTTCCAAACACCTGGCATATTTCTACATTTCAAACAGCAATTTCCTGTGTGAGATCAAGGTACAGGTTCACATTCTCCCTCACACAGTCTCTTAAGGAGAAACATTAGCATATTTGGAATGAAAATATGTTTTAAGCCCTCTGGTAATACTGTGGCACAGAAATTTGCATCTTTAGTGATTTTGACTGTGAGGGGTTATTACTGACTCAGGGAACCCTAGATTAGTGTGAATGGATGCAAATTTTGCATGCTACATCCAGTAGATTGCCAAACCCTGCTGTATATTATTTAACTTACCAAAACAGGTCCAAAGTAAGTGGGAGTTCTTTTACAGTGTTATGAACATATAACCTTACAAAGTAATCTATAACGTCCTTTTTGTTGTTTTTTTGGCTCTAGTGGCCACATTGCTAGCAGAACTGAGGGAAGGAAAGTACGAATGGGTTAGAATCATTTGATGTGCTGGCTCTTTTAAGTTCAGCCCTTTGCACTATTAGACATTGTGCAAGAAACTGTCTAAAAAACACATGAGAAGGTTGCCCAAGAGATTGTGGCTTACTCCAGTCAAGACCCTCCAGAAAGAATGTAGGACAGATAAGGCAATGCACATAACTAAGATAAGAAAACAATTTCAACACATTGAGGACAAAAAGATGTGCTAAATAACTCTCAGCTTGAATTCACCTTGCAGACATGAAATAAGGAGAGAAATCACCAGCTATCCCAGCAAAGTCCCCATTTTTAAGCAAGAGCTGCAGAAGATCCTTAGCTCAGCACTACCCACATGCACTAATGCAATACCTAAAGTCAGATGCCACTATTTTGAGTTTTATTTTCTATTTGATTAATCAGTGATAACTGGATACAAATGAGTTGATATTGTAAATATAGGATCTTTTGTAGTCACGATTTTGAGAACTTTAAATATAGATCCAGGAAAATAAGAACTGAGGCCCGTGGTATGACTCAACAGGTAAATGTGCTCACTGCCAAGGTGGATGACATTTTATAATCTCATACAACATAGCTGTACTGCTTCTCCTGAATAATGTGTAATATGTTGCTAGCCAGATAAGTCAGTATTCTAAAATATCTTCATTTTATTTCAGATGTATGTCTTGTGAAGGTGGCCTTTGTGGTACACCTGTATGTACATTGGTCAACAGCTACATGTTTTCGTAACTTACTGTAGAGTCAGGGTCACAAAATATTCAGAACATGAGGAGATATAGAGCTACAAAATTTTTATCTAAAAATGTCTAAAAAGTAAATATTTATAAATAATTACCCATGTCAATACCTCTCTGATCCCCCAAAGACACTAATTAATTTTCAGGAAAAGTTTAATTTTAGTGTTTATACTTGATACCTAAAATAAGGCGTAATGCTTAGTATGGAGTGCAGTTAGAATGACTAATGGATTTAGTCGTTGAATGATGGATGATGGGCCAGAAAGATGGTTCAGGAAGCACTTGATGCACAAGTATGACGTCTGATGTTCAGATACACACACATACATACACACACACACAATACATACAAACACAAGTTAGATGCATACATAGCATATATGCTGTACCCACCTACACATGTGGGGAAAATAAAATATCTCAGGTAATACTATATAAATCAGAGGATGAGTATTTATTGTTAGCTGTTAAAGAAAAATAGACATAAAAAGATACTGGCATTTTTTCTTTGCTATTTCTTAACTCCATCTTGAAACAGAGTCATGTCTCCAACATCAGAAACAAACAATTCCTGTTCACTTCCTTCTTGAAGAAGTTTAAAAGCCTGAAAAACATTGACGAAAAATAACAGCTGGAAAAACCAACATACTTTGAAATAATAAGAGATTGGTTTTCAGATCCTACAGGCAAAGTTAAAGTTAGTAGAATAAGGTCATGCTAATGTTCAAGTGGATTTCTGGATTTTTACCTCAGTCTACCAGCCACATAAATTCCAAAAATATGAAAGAAATAAACTTTGAAATTAAAAGTAACAGCAGATATATTGGGAAATACTGGTCATATTTAGAATGAGGATGAACCTTGCCAGCATCTTAGCCACGGACTGTTGGTGCTCGTTTCTATTTTGGTAGTTTATTTTTAAATGATTCATTGTCTTTTAGTCTTCTGAGTAACACTGCGGAGGAAACAATCATCAAATCAGCACAAGTTTTTCCAGGCTTCTTGTTATTCAATCATCTCCTCCTAAGAATCCTTCCTCTCTAATTCATTACACACTTCTTGTTGTTATTTTGGTTTTTTTGAGACAAGGTTTTCCTATGTAGCCCTGGGTGTCCTGGAACTTGCTCCATAGACCAGGCTAGCCTCTGCTTCCCATGTGCTGGAATTAAAGGAATGTATCACCACTGCCTGACATTTTTTTAAATTAATTTTTATTAAGTAACCCCTCATCCTTACTCAGGCAAGGCAGATAGACAAAGGAGACATCAAAGTCAACTTGCTGAGAAAAGGGTCTGAAATCCTCTGACCTCATGGTCTCCTCTCAGCTACTGTCTGTAGCTTAGGATGATGGGAGCAATGCTGTTCCCTTGGCCTCGCTTCAGCCAGGGTCTGTCTGCTGCTTAGGATGATGGAAGATGTGAACTTACCTTTCTCCTTCTTAGCTCCCATGCAATCACACGGATTTGAACATCTTTATATTGGAGTGTTCAGTTAGAAAGGCTTTCTAGGAGTGATGTTATAGAATAAGTACTTTATTTTCAAGTGGAAGTCCACAATCTACTCTTTCTGACCATTGATAGTTTGTTTCAACAGAATCCTGCATAGAACTGATTTTTCTCTCTGAACAGGAAGAGCATGGTTCCACTGTCTTCTCCTTTCCCAGGTTGTTGGTGCAAAGCCTACCAGCATTCTTACTCCTGAAGTCACGTGTCGCATGTGTTTTGTCTTGTTTTGTTTTATTGCCTCTCTTGAAAGCACTTAGTTCCTCTTTGGGCCTGAGGGCCTCGCCCTTTTAAACACTTAATTTCATTTGTGTTTCCCTTTTTAGATCTTCATCTCCTCCTGTTCAAGAATGATTTAGCCTAAATTTTGGGTGTTAGTGGCTAAGGTTATATATAGTTCTGGAAGAAATGTGGAGAGAGGTGAAATAAGATTCTTGAGATATGTATAACCAAACAAGTTGGAATGCCGAGTGCTTGGTTTAGTGCTTGTGAGCCAAGCTTGTGTGTAGGATGGTGTGACATCATCATAAGCAAGCAGTAATGACATTTATGGGAATGCTGGAGGCCATTCAAGGAGGTAATATCTTCAGATGGTCTGTGGTCGAAATCCTAAGTTTGAAAAAATACCTCATTTGATTTACTAGTACAAGATAAGAATTGTATAACAGTCAGGGAAATCAGTTTAGAAATACTAGTTGTTTGTTCATTGCAGGAGTCTGGCTAATGAGAATATATACCCAAAGATATAGCCATTGGTTTTCATATAAGAAGACAATGGACATGCACATAAAAATTTTATTTTTACTTTGTACATTGGTAGATTTTGAGTCATTGGGTCAGGAGATACACTGTAGTAGATTGAAGAAAAAAGCAGAAATTCTGAGGCTGAGTTATACTTTATAACAGACAAGAGGAAACAGGATGGAGTATTTTTAAATCACATTTACTTGGATTACCTGGGGACAAGCCTATAAGTATATCCTGGAGGGATGGGATTAGGTTAGTCTCTAGCCAGGCTTATGTTAACTGATGTGAGCAGCATTGCTCCCTACTTAGGTTCTGAGTTGTGTAAAAAGAAGTAGACTAGCTAGCATGAAAATCCTTCATTGTCCACCCCTGGGTGATGAGTGCAACCTGACCAGATGCTTCACACCCTAGCCACCAGGACTTCCCTACCATGACCGGCTGGACCCTTTAGCCCAGATCCAGTGTAAGTCTTTCTCCCTTATGCTGTTTTTTAGGACATGTTTTCAAGACTACAGGAAATGTAACTGAGATGTATCTTACGTATTTCTCTACATTCCTTTCCTGTTACCCTTGCTTACCCCTCCTTGACCTCCACTGACTCCTATCCTCCTATATCCTACATTTCTATTGGAGAAGGACATGGTTTCCTAGGTGAAAGAGACTAGAAAAACAGATGGTTAGAGGATTTAAGGGGAGACACTAGATTATAAGAGAAGTGTCAAAGTTACCAGTCAGAAGCTTCCATTACTTTACAATGGCATCTCCATGGTGACTTGGACCTTTTTTGTTTGGTACTTGTAGGAAATATAGTTTTAGACACATGAACTAGAAGCAGAATAATTTTCCCTCCTGTTACAAACTCCTTTCATCTCTTCAAAAATGTCAGGATGTTAAAGAATCCAGTTAGCCTGCAAAGAGTTCTCTTTAGTGCTTGCTTTTCACCTCAACAGTTGTTGTGAGACGCCTTGTTCGCTCTTATGAAGAAGGTATTTCTCTCCGTATGACAGGGCTATGCAGCTTTTCACATGCCAGGAATATCTTACAAATACTGTTGGGCCAGTGAAGTGAACATTTATCCAAGCACTGAAAGTACATTTATAAATGCCAAATCTTATTGGCATAGTATTATTTCCCTTTTCTGGTCTCACAGCTCTGAACTGGCATCAGGAAAGAATCTGACTTCTGATGAACATAGTCCTGATGAGTGCTGTTATCTGGGAAAGGAGTTTTGAATGTATTTTCTATACTAATTGTGTCTGATCCAAAAGGAGAGCTGGGAGAGCTTTTGAGACTTGAGTCAACTAGGTCTTCCAACTTCTAATGAGTGGGTTGGGTCCTTTTGTAGTGCCCATGTTACAGGTGAGGGAATGGAGAAAGAGAATGTCACTCTTGACAAATGACTTCTCCAGTATCAGAGAGTGAAGTGATACCCTGCCAGGAAATGAATCCTGGCCTTCTTAAAAGCTGAATATGAAGTGTGCAACAGTCTATTGCTCAATCTAGGACTTGATTATAAAATTTTTAAACCCTAATGACTGAAATATGGGTATTTGTAGAGATGTTTCATATTATTTTTGGCAAGTAGTAATAAGTCTTTTATCATGACAATGTTCTACACCCAATAGCCATGTGACAATACAACTAGTCATATATATTTGATACCTTTGTAAATTGTGTAATAACATATAGATCATATCTACAAATATAAATATCATTATTAACTTTGTGTTCATGAAAATCCAAGGGACAAAAGCAACAGGCGGATACTTGTAAGCACAGTCTGTTGTTCAGGACTATAATTTAGGATCTGAAACTGGAAATTATATGTTGTAATAAAAGTTTTTCTGGACTAGTTATAACCATGAGCATTCTGATTACTCATGCTAACATACTCACACAAAACCATCTATATCCTAAGCCCTGTGGCAGTGAGGATTTTTAAGACTAATGGTAAATCTGTAGTGTATTAAAACTTGACCATTTCTTTTTATTCTATGGGCAGTATACCCTAAAACAAATGTGTGACAGTAGAAATGTCATAGTCTCCTTAAGAAACAGGATGTACTACTGCAGCATAAATGTCCACACAGAGCAGTAGGCTGAACACCTGCAGATCAATAAGCTAGGAAGGTGGTGAGGAATTAGAACAGATATGATAGCTACCCTAAGGGCATCACCAACATCAGTATCACCAACACAGCCTTGCAAGATACCCTGTTAAGGACACACCTTTCCCCAAACTACTCTTACTTTATGGCTTCTCCAACCTCCTCAACCTGTGTTCTCCCTCAGCTGTAAATCCAGTCTTCTTAGCCCCAAATTCAAACATTAAGCATATGAGAGGAAAGCTTTGCTGTCTTCTGCCTCATTACACATTTATGTGTCTTGCCCCTTGCTCCTTTCAGTCTGGATATCCTGCCCATCTTAGTTTCAATTCCCATTATAATTAAAAAAGTACTCTCACAAAAGCCTCTTAGAGAAGAATGGGTCTATTTTAGCACAAAATTCTATTTTATAGTCTTTCTTGGCAATGAAGCAATAGTGGCAAGACCTTGAAAGAACTGCTATATTGCATCTATAGTCAAAACCAGAGAGCAATGAATTAATGCACAGGTGGATGATCATACTCAGTTAGCCTCTTCATTCTCATATAGTCCAGAATCCTCTGCCTCCTGAGTTTGAGTTCTCCTTATAATACCTTTTATGTTTCTGACATTATACCATAAAATAAGTATTTAACAAGCAAAGAACAGAAAGCAGCCTCTTGCCTAATGCATTTTCTTGATACACTTTATAACTCTCCTTTACCCTCTCATTGATCTGTGTCTACTCTATCATGGCCATTTTTTTTTCAGCAAATTTGTCTATTCTATTGATCATTTCAAAGAATCAGCTATTTTGGGCCATGTGCCATCTCCCCATTCTTTTATAATAAATTGGTTTCTTTGACTTCCAATTCACATTTTTCTACCCTGCAGAATTATTTCTTTTCTCTTTCCCATTAATAATTTATTTATTCACTTTACATTCACCATCTCGCTTCTCCTCCCAGTTCACTCTCACACATCTCTTCCCCATTCTGTCCTCTTCTCCTCAAAGAAAGGGAGGACCCCCATGGGTACCGTGGCACATCAAGTTATAGCAGGTCTTTGCATATCCTCTCCCACCGAGGCCAGGCAAGGCAGCCCAACTGGAGGAAAGGGATCCAAAGGCAGGCAACATAGTCAGAGAAAGCCATCACTCCAATTGTAATATTATTTTCATTTTATGACTTGTCTGGGAATTTTGTAATTTTTACCAGTTGCATGAAAAAAAAAACAGTTTACTTTCAACTTTTCTTAATATGTTTACAGCTATTACTTTGTTTTGGAGTTCTACTTTGTAGGACCATTGAGATTGCTTTTTAGATAAAGAAGCCTGATACCAAGCCTGGCAATCTGAGTCCAGTCTCTAGGACCCACATGGTGAAAAGAGAGAACCAACTCCCAAATACTGTCCTCTGGCATCTTCATGCTCAGCCAGTCATTCATGGGTAAACATTCATACATATACTGTGTACTCCAGCATTGTCCTCTGAGTCGAACAACTGCCATATTCATGAGATTATCTTGCTTGCTTGTGGGAGTTCATCATGACTGATCCTATGACCTGTTGGCATATTCTACTAGATGGGAAGATCACTGGACTATTCCCTGAGTGTCAACCATCAGGATTCTCAGTCATTTCTATGCAATTTTGTTCTAATTGCACATGTCATTCGGGTCTTGGGGGGAGAATCTCAAATATGTAAGTCAGTGGTTCTCAACCTTCATAATGTTGAGACCCTTTATTACAGTTCTTCATGTTGAGGTGGCCCCAACCATAAAATTATTTTTGTTGCTACTTCATAGCTGTGGTCATTGAACTCTTAGAGTATTGGAGTGTTGTGGCCCATAGGTTGAAAGCCACTGATGTAGCAGTTTTAAGGCAGAGGTATACAGACATGGAGCAGCTACTTTAGGGTCACTCATGTCCTTTTCTGGAGGCCCTCAATCATTCTCTGTAAGCCCTATATGCACTTTGAGGGTGAGTTTCCTCATTTGAAGTGAACTTCAGTTTCATTAAGACCTTATGAGGAAATGGTAAGACTTTGTCCACTGCTACACTCCTCTAACACAAAACTAAATAACAAATTTTTAAAATTAAATTCTACTTTATATCCCTCAAGTTTTGAAATGTAAAATCTATTTTATGACTTTTTAGTTTTAACTTGTTTGTTATTGCTTCTTTGAGCAAAATGTCATTTGTGTGTATGTTCATTGTGATTGTTTCAAGTGGGTTGATTTCTTTTGTCTTGTTTGCAATCATATCTGTCCATTTGCAGTTAATTGCTTTGCAGCTCCAAATACTGGTCGGCATGAATCTAACTTCCTAAGAACCACTGTGACATCCCTAATCATCTAGGATAGCATGATACAATGTTCATATTTTGTTGAGAAGGAACAATTTGCTGTGCATGTGATCCTGTGAGTTTTCAATTCTGAGTGGCACATTTTGTTGCACTTAACATCTCTGAAAATGAGACATATTTTATAATGAAATGGATCTTACCATTAATTAGTGCCTGAGTTAAAATTAGCTTCCTCCAGAGAGGCGTTGCATTTGTTTGTGCCATTCAAGTGAAGGCAATGTAACAAGTTAAGCTAAACCCTCTGCTTTTGCTTGAGTTTGTTTGTTTGCTTGGGCTGTGTGTGAGGCTAGTGTTTGTTTTGTTTTGTTGTTATGTTTTACTTAGGAGGCCAGGATCTGTTTTTTGTTTTGCTTTGTTTTGCTTTCATTTTGTTGTTGTTTTTTGTTTTTGTTTTTAATGAAATCTGGTAATTGAGTTCAGATGAAAGCCCTGCATGATTTTCTGTCTGGTTTATGAGTCAGATCTTCAAGGGAATTTCTTAAGTTTTCATCTGTGTACTCGGGCCAGAGCTCAGATAAGTAAGTAGATTTCCTTACTTTCCCTTTCAGGCATGGCTTGCTTTCTCATTTACTTTTCCATGAATCCTTTGCAATCCTGGTTTATGATACATGTGTGTTTGGGATGGGAAGACCTATTTTATGAAGATTCTTTGTCTAGAGTTATCTTTCTTACTGATACATAAAATAGTACCACTTTTCAAAATTCTATAGAATGTAGATTTGTGAAAGATGATGGATTTTAAAAAGTAAAGTCTAGCAAACTGAAGGAAAAGAGCCTAAGGAAGGACAAGAATCAGAGACCCACTCATTTGTACACTCAGAATCCTATAAAAACACTAAACTGGAAGCCATACACAAAGAAACTGGTGAAGACCTATAAAGGTCCTGTGCTTGCTGCTTTGGTCTCTGTAAATGCATGGTAAATGGTCTCTCACACTCCGCATATTGTCTAGCTATGACTGTATCTGTTCCCATCTGCCGCAGGAGGAAATTTCTCTGATGATGGCCTAGCAAAGCACTGATCTTTGAGCATAGCAGAATGTCATTAGGAGTCATTTTGTTGCTATACTTTAAACAGTGTCATTTGTTTTTGCCCTAGTTTCAGGTCTGGGTTTCATCTCATAGAGTCAAATGCAATAGTAAAAGTAAAAATTTCAAACTTCAATTCTTTTTGTCATTGCTGTTTTGTAAAAGATTTTATTATAAGCCTCTAGGATAACTGTAGAATTTTCCGTTTTGTCCTTTGATTCTGTAGACATTTTCATCTACCACAGAAGATCTAGCTTTTAAAATATATTTATTATTATCATTATCATTTTTATTTTTATTAATGTGTATGATGAGGTACTCATATGCCATGGTCCACCTGTAGGGGCCGGAAACAGCTGTGTGGAATCAGTTCTTATCTTCTTGTTCTATAATGACATCCTGGGATTAAACTCAGGTCATCAAGTTGTGTAGCGATCACTTTATCTGCTAAGCCACATCAGCAGCCCTCAACTATCTCTTTTTAGTACCTTGATTTAATACTCTTTTTTTTAAAAGGAACTTATTAATATATCAGTCTTCTTTATAATTGTTGGATTGTTGGTATATTTTATTAATTCCTAGAAAATTGATATGTACTCAAGTGTTGATATTTTAGTTTTTATAAGTTCACTTTCCTGTTTCTCACTTGATAGAAAACTTTTTTTTCTCAATTTTTGTTGAAGAATTTTACAAATTTTTATTTCTCAGATTTTAGAAGTTATCCTTAATTCACATGTTTCCTAATATGGAATGTGGTTATATTGTTTTTCTTTCTCTTTCAAAGATACTGTGTAAGGGAACTGTTTTTATAATCATCTTAAATTTAAAATCAATAATAATCTAACAATTAAGTTTTAAAGAACTAATAATGATGCTTAATGATTTTTTCTCCTTACTGTCATTTGAAACCTTTTTTTCAGATTAGTTTATGTTTCTGCTAGTCAACATTATTTGGTAGTTCTTTCACTAAAGTCTATTCGGAATTTGACACATGAATTCTGCTTTTGTTTTATAGTCTGGGCTTGTTTTTTCGTTTGGTTTTAAGACAGGCTCTGTAGTCGAGGGTAGCCTCAATCTCGCTGTGCTACAGAAGCTGGCTTCAAACCTGCAGTTGTCCTGCTTCCATCTCCCAAGTGCTGGGATTACAAGTGTTTACCTCCACACTGGGCTACATGGGATATATGTAAACATGTGTTTTTAAATTTCCAAATGTAAAAAAAGATTTTCAAAAGTGCTCTTCTCGTTGTTAGTTGAATAAAAACTACATGAAGAGGATTATCAAGAGAAAATGGTTCTGTGTGTGTTTAGGACTTGTATTCCTGAGAATTGGCAATATATGTATCATTTCACTGGAGCACTGTGTTCCTGTGTTAGATGTGATGTCCTGTATTTATTTACTTTTTTTTTCTTTCTGTGCTTTTTTCCTTTTTTTTTGTTTCTTTTTTTTTTTTTGACACAGTCTCACTTTCAGCCCTGGCTGGCTATGAACTTACAGTTATCCTCCTGCATCAGTGGGGAATTGCAAGCACATGCCTCAACACCCAGCTTGACTATTGTTGAGTGACTTGATAAACTTGTTTAAATATTTTTCTGTCTTTCATGATTTATTCTGTCTGCATCTCCTGGCAGACAGTTAAAGGCGCATAAAGACATCAGAAGGCAAGTAGGGTAAACATGTCACTGTCTCCTAAACGTCGTGACATTTGCTCTGTTTATTTTTCCAGTGTTTTTGTTTTATATTCCCAAATTCAAAGTTGCTCCAACTTCTTGAACTAATCCTTTTTTTCAGGGCTGTGTCATTTTGGGTACTTGTGTAAATTGTTACTTTTCCTGATGCCACCAAAAGTATCTATCAGCTCTTTAAGGGCAGTGTTTGTTAAAACACATCGACAATTTTATTGTCAGCTTTTCTCTGTCCCTGCAAAAGCTATTCCTGCTGCCTGCATGTGCCATGCCAAGATGATTGTGTCTCTGGGTACCCTCATGTTCCAGGGTCCTCAGAAAGTTTGAATATTTCCTAACATGTCTAATATTGTCTAACATATGGGAACAACAGAGTAGTAGCTATAAGCTCCCTTTGGGGAAGGACTGGGAGAATACTTATAATGTATTCTTTTAAAATTCTTTCTCTCCCTCCCTCCCTCCCTCCCTCCCTCCCTCCCTCCCTCCCTCACGCCCTCCCTCTCTCTCTCTCTCTCTACGTGTGTGTGTGTGTGTGTGTGTATGTGTGTGTGTGTAAACAAGAGCAGAGGTCAACTTCAACTGCTTTATCTAATCAGTATCTATCTTGTGTTCTGTAACAGAGTCATGCTAAATCTGAGACTTGTAACTTTTACCTAGACTGATAGACAATGAGCTCCAGAATCCTCTGGCTGAGCCATACCAGAGCTGGGACATGTCACTGGGCCTGGCTTTCACATGGGTGCTGAAGATAAAACTCAGGACCTCATGCTTGTGAGCCAACATTTTACCTACTCAAGCATCGACTCAGATCCATTTCACTTTATTCTTGCTACAGTGCTTCATGCCTCTCCTCACAGGGACTCAATGCCTTCGGTGAGGTCAATGGATTCTGGACCCAAATTAGCATCGTTCTGAGAACTGATTGATGAATCATAATTTTCTAGCAGAGTCACCCCTCTTAGCCTCCTGACCCTCTATTCTTGCCTTTTTCCTAAGTTTCAAGCATTGAGCAATACATTTGTTTGCCCCTAAGGATGTCATGCTCTATTAACCGTATCCACGGCATCCTTGGCTTCCTCAGTGATTATGGTAATTGTGATTCCCAGGCTCTGGCCATTGAGCATTACCTCTTGGCTCCTATTCTTTCAGAGTCCTATATCTTAGTGGCTTTCACTGAGCCCAATAATCCCCCACACCCTTGGCCTACAGAGAGGTCCAGCCAATGTGTTCAGCTATATCGAGGCCCTTTGACCACTGTATTCCTGGTGGCCTTACTGAGTGGTAATAATCCTGTAGAATAATCCTTTGCTCAGTTTTCTGGCCACATATAACATACAAGAGCCTACCTGATTCTTGGACTTTTCTTTATCGCTTCCCTGCCGTATGCCAGGGTGCCTTTGGTATAATAGCCACCATCTGCACTGACTATCACTTACTCTTGGCCTGTAGTAGAAAAGCCATATAATCTTTTCCTTGCCTTGTCAAACCTAGAACTTTCAAACCTGGATTTTGCTTAAATATCACTTTAATTATTGTATTGACAGCTGAACAAAATGCTAAGACAGTGTCTAGGGAAAGGGTCTTACAGTGTCTTCTGGCTCAGGACAAATGCTGACTCTTCCTGGAGAATAGTGAATGACCTCTGTAAATTTGTATTTTGAGCAGCTGTCCAAGTTACCATGTAGGGATCTCAACTGGGGAAGACCTAATTTGAGTATTTAAACATAGCACTCTGTGGTGCTAGCTATTGATATTGTCTTAATTGATCATTATCTCTGCCTTATCAATAAATAGGGAAAATAATTTCATTCTCTCTAAAATGCCAGGTCTGTAGCCTTAACCTTCTTTTTAATGTCCTGAGCAGCTCACTATCTCTCTCCGGGGCATCCATGCAACCTAGCGATACAGAGATAATTCCTTCAGTCATAGTTTCAGTAGGCTGTAAGGACATTCCTAAACCAGGATGTTTTCTTAGCTTAGTTCTGATGATAACATTAGCAACTCCGTGGCCACTGTATATGAGTCACACATATACTGCTCAGGACAGATGAATATTGAATGATCTGTTCTGCATCCTTCCTTCCTGGCTGCTCATTCATGTCATCTACGACCTTACCGCTTAGTGCAGGTTATCCAAGAAGCCAGTGTTAATACTAATAGATGCACTGTGCAAAACAGGATGGAAACTAGTTGAAACTAAGATAGTTATAGGTTCAAACTGTAAAGGATGAAACAGAGAGGAGAGGAGGAGAGGGAACCAAGGGAGTTATAACCATTTTTGGCAATGAGAAGCCCTTAAGTCAGCCATCTTGGGGAAGACTGTGTCTTCCAGGTTTAGGTGCATCGGTGTCCTTCCTGTATTTGCTCATTAACCCTGGGACATGGTCAGTTTTAAAGCACAGAGGCTGATGACTATAATCAACTCCTTTTTTGCTCCAAGATGAGAACTATGTAAATATAAAAGATGTATAATCATGGCTACTGTAAAAATGATGCCTTTATCTTTTTGTACTTTTAGATACTGTCTTTAATGATATTTGTTTATTAATATCTTCATGCCATTTCCGAAATAATAGAGTACCTTCAAATTTGTATCTTTATTTACCATGCCACAAGTTATTAGCCACTTGACCTTTTGGTTCCAGTGAAAAATGGGAGCTTGATGTCTCTTTAGTTTTTTTTAATTTTTTTTTATATAGACATCCAACTGTCCCATCATCAGTTAATGGAAGACTTTATTTTTCCATTGATTTGACTGAACTGCTTCATCACAAATGAATTGATCATATGTGTATGTGTTTGGTTACTGACAGTAGATTCTGTCTCATTACTCTGTATCTGTTCCTCAGCTATGCTGACTTGCTCATCGTAGTTAGTCTGAAAGTCAGACACTGCATCTCTCTCACATCATTATAGTTCAGTAAACCACCGACTATCATAGCGCCTCTGCTTTTCCATATAAACATTAGAATCTGATAGTTTATTGATGATATGATTGGTTTTCACTGAACTGGGTAGGATCTGTGCCCATGTCAGTGCTGAGTCATTTGAATCACATAGATCTTACACATGCTTACAAGGTTTATGCCCTTGTATCTCACATATCTTAGTTTCATTGTAAATTGTGCATGTATAAAATAAATACTATATATTTTAAATATATATTATGTTTGATTTAAATGTGGACTCCATCCTGTATAACTGGAATTTTCCTAGTTATATTGTATGACCTTCATTCATGTTGGATTCCTTTGTTAATATTTTATGGAATTTTTATCTATGTCTAAGAAAAATGTTGTCCCATAGTTTTCCTTGATGTCCTGTCTTTGTCTTGGTATTTGGGTAAAGCTGGCCATGCAGATGAAGTTAGAAAGTGTTTCTTTTTCATTTTCTGGGAAGGTTTGTACAGCGTAGGTGTCATTTTTTTTAATATTTGGTGGAATTTTACAATTGAAACCGTGTGGGCTCTGTTTTCCATTAGGGGTATCATTAACTGCTGGCTTAATTTTCTTGTTAGATTATGATTAATACATTGTGCTTCAGATTCCTTATGAGACGCTTGATAGCTTGTGTCCTCTAGGAAATTGATTGGTTTCTCCTGAGTTGTCAAATGTGTGGACAGAGGATAGATCTTGAGATTACTTTATTGGATCTCTGTGAAAACTCTCCTTACACGTGTCTGTGTTAGCATTTGACATATTTTCAGCTAGAAGTTTTCAAGTTTGATTTATCTTTCTGAAGAGCTGGCTTTATAATTCTGTTATTTAAAATTTGTTTTATTACTTTTAATTATATTGGTTTCTGCTCTAAGAATAAATAATGAAATAAAATTAGTATTTCTTCTGCAAGTTTTAGTCCTGAATTTTACCTTTCATAGTAGAAACTATTCTGTAAGATAGACCATTTATTTTAGGGATCTCTTCTCTTTTAATATAAACATTTGATGCTTTGAAGTTTTACCTAAGTTTAACCTAGGTGCATTGCTTATAACTGTTGTCATTTTTAGTCCAGAGTCTCTTCTATTTCCCCTTGAGACATTCTATCTGACCTGTCCATTGTTAAGAAATTATTTCAATTGTGTTCCTGTTGTCTTTATGGTATTGAATTTTAAAATGATTCTGTTGTGATCAAAGAACATTCTTTGTTTCATTTCATTTCCTCTTTTCCATGCCTCATCCCAATTCTGAGACAGCACAGGACTTTTATATAGATCATCTTGAATTTTATGTGGATAAGTCTCCCTATTAGGAGTTACCCCTGCAGTGCCAGAATTGGTAATCACCTCTTCCCATTTCTCTATGCTTATCACTTGACTCAGAAATTTCAAATGCTTCCTGAAGGCATTGTTTCATTGACAAATAGAATAGTTATGCGAGATGGTAATATTAGTGGAAACTGGGTAGAGGTTACATAGGAGCCGTCTTTAGTGACTTCATAAAGTTTCAGATTATCCTCAAACTGACTGAAAGTAGATGCATGAAATGGTTATCCCAGAGCTCTCAGTAACTGAGGGCATGGAAATAACTTATTTAATTCTCTTAACACAGCTTCCACATTAAAGGACCAAATAGATAACCTGAACTAATGGAAACTTACTTTCATATTCAAGTGTGAGCAGTGATGGCTCTAACTGTAAGATGTGAGGTTGTAAGGCCCCCGGAGTGGGGGGCCCCCCACTCAAGCCACAGGAGATTTCAACCACCCAGAATCACGCGAGAAACTGAACTTGCTGTAAAGTGCAAAAGAATTTATTTCCAGATTTCAGGATATCAGTCAACTGAGGCCAAGACTCACAAGAAGAGTGTTGACCCGAGGTTCCAGACCAAGGGGTATTTAAAGGAGAAAACTGCAAACCAGGGTGGGGAGTGAGTAACGTCCTGTATACAGAAAGTTTCTATTATTCAACTAGTCGCAGACCAGGTTGGAGAGTTAGTAACATCCTGTATACATTCTTTTCTGGAATGTGCCCTTAGCCTAGTCATTTACCTCGTGGTCAGTCACCTCCTGGGGTGACTTGGCCCACCTGTATTACTAGTTCTGCTATTCTTTGTCTGACTTGCCCCCTGGCTAGTTTTTTCTTCGGGTGACCAGCTAGTTCCTGGAACCTAGGCTTGTGAACCTGCCAACTTTAATTCAGATGAGGGGGTCTCAAGCTTCTCTATGAATTTCTATATCCTTACAAGATGAGAACAGACAGAGACAGGATGTCACTGGAGACCTGTGCAGGTGAGTAGAATGGAAGCAAGCTCATGAACCCAGATTAAAATTATGTAATAGTATTAAGTCATAAAAAATAATGCAGAAATCATCGTATCGTCCAGGAGGCTCATGCATTTGGAAGAAATCTATTTTAATGGGGAAATCTTTATGTTAAATATCAGAAAAAGAAAACAACCCAGGGAGAATGTGAAAGACTGGAAATAGGAGACAAGGGATGTGTGCCACCCTTAAAGAAACAGTGATTTGGATAAAGGCTTCACACTGCAGGAATTTTCCTTAGATTGAGATTTGATAAAAGTGTCCCCATTCGAGCTGAATGTACAATACACACACACACACACACACACACAAAGAGAGAGAGAGAGAGAGAGAGAGAGAGAGAGAGAGAGAGAGAGAGAGAAAGATTAAAGTAGTGGAAATCCTGTTAGTGAAATGAGATGTTTAGGAGAGCTTTCTCCTTTTTCTATTCTGAAAATTCAGCACACACAAAGAAAGGTCAATCTAGACAAATCAGCAAGTGAACCTGGCAGTGTCACCTACATCTGCCATATTGATCCTAGCTTTAGGAACAAAGCTGTTTGTTCTTGGGACCATAGAATCAGGACAGAGCCCATCTTAACTGTTACCCTAGACAATCAGTATGTGAAAACCCACTTGGATTTCTCTCTCCACCTATTTGTAGGAGCTTCTTCTTCTTCCTCCTCTGTGAAACTCACATTTTTTCTAAGAGTGATTGGCTGTTTTGAGATCATAGTCTCCCTGAAGGTGTACTTACTACAATTTATTTACATGTTAGGAGAAAAAGAACTGCCAGCTTATCCTCTGACCATTGTAAATTCCTCTAATTTTCCATTGCCTGGGGCAAAATAATGAGTATGGAAGACATGGGCCATTCCCCAAAGTTCTTTAGTAGTGAGAGAAAGTGGATTTGTTCTTGTTCTTTGTGGTAATAAAATACAACACTTGATGTAACTGCTTATGGAGCTAGGGGAATGAGGTGGCCATGGGCGTGGCACTTTTGGAATTCTAGAAATTAACAGTTGTCTGTGAACGGTTTTAACCAAAAATAGACCTTCCTCTTGAGATTTTAGTTTGTTCTGAAGACAATATTACAAAATCCAGTATTACACATTAAAAAAAAAGGTTCAAGTGATGGAAGATTTGTGCAGATGCTTCTCAACAGTCCTTTAAACAATACATTCCTTCCTTAATAGCTAGATGCCTTGTGTTCTTGGTTCTGCCTGGATGGACTGAATTGAGTTATACAAGCAATTCCCGTTATGGGTATAAACTCTGCAGAATCTGGCCTTCTTGATATACTTCAAAAGGAGAATGATAGAGGGAAAAGTAGAAGCAAAGATCACAAGGGAGCCAAAATAGAAGGCTGACCCCAAGGTTGCCTGAGTCTCGGCTGGAACTCCATTGCTGACTCATTACAAGGCCAGTCTGACCATACAAATGAACATGAGAAACAGTCTTACTGTACACATCACTACACCCCCAGTACAAATATAACAGCCCCAAAATATCCTGAAATGCTTCATTGGCATTTAGGTCAGGGACAGAGGACTTTGGTCCCAAGTATTGTTGACATTAACTTTAGAAGCAGAGGAAATTAATGAATTGCCTGTTCCTGTCTGTGCAATGCTTGGAGACCCAAGAGGGAATGAAGAACTCATATCTGAATTGAGATGTTAGCTTTATTGTTAAGTACAGCTTTATCCATGTGGTGATAGACTCATATATGAATTGAGATGTTAGCTTTATTGTTAAGTACAGCTTTGTCCATGTTGTGATAAAGGTGGGATTGAATTGAACAAATGCGTTCCTTTCAGCTAGCATCATTTCTCAGCCATTAACTGTAATGCCTGTTAACCTGAAATCAGCTCTCCTTCTCCCTTCCTCCCTCCCTCCCTCCCTCCCTCCCTCCCTCCCTCCCTCCTTCTTTCTCTCTGTCTCTCTCTGTGTGTGTGTGTGTGTAGTGTGTTTATGAATAAGACTTATGGCAACAAGAAATATGAAATCAACTCATTAAATCACAGCAATGTATCATTCTTTATTTTTCATCTTTTATGTAAGATGGCCAGAATACATAATTTTTTTTACATAAATAAAGTGAAAATTTTTCTTGGCAGGTTATACTACATTTTTTCTTTCTAAATCAAGTGAAATGAACTGAAGAGATAAGTAAACGGGGAAGGATTATCTTCCAGCTCTAGCACTGGAGTGCCATCCCTTAGTTAACTGATATAGTGATGTCATTTTTAATGTATGCAAATGACATGCGCAACCTCTGAATGGTGGGTACAATAAAGCAAAAAATTCCTTCTCTTAAAATTTTCAATGTGAAAGGTAGATCATGACCTTATCCTCCTCTGAACACACCAGGAAGGTAGAAGAGGCTTCTTAGGCTGAGTGTGGTGGTATGTGCCTTTAATCCCATCGCTTGGGACTGAAGAAAGTGGCTCTCAGTGACTTCAAAGCCAGCCTATCTTTAAAAACAAAAACCAAAAGCCTTCTGTATTTTCTGCCACAGGGATATGAAATCAACTCATTAAATAATTAAATAGAATCAAAACAGTAGTAGAGTTTACTGTGCATGTGGCCACACTGTGAAGCTCATCCATCACACAATGTTCTTGATCTCATTTGCTCCTCACAAGTTGAGTCTAGGTAAGAAACACTGTCATACTTTTTCTACAAATGAAGTGAGTGACAAAGTTTGGGAAAAGAACCTTTTTACACCTACAAAATCATTGTCATTCAAATCCATAGGCAATGATCTGTAACTTTGGGATATAAAATATAATACCTTGCAGTAGTATAATACCACTACAAAATTCCTATAAAATCTGATTTTTTTCTCTCATAAGCATATAGATTGCTTGTTGAGTAGACAATTATTGTTTAAGCAATTATTTAATCAGTTAAGTTTTGTTTGCCAGGTATTCTCCAGGTATAGGAAATATAATGAAGAAGTAAACATAAAAGATAAAAAATTCATTAGTACCAGGTGGAATTCTTATGAAGAGACATCATTGATATTGTTTGAATCCAACATGTCTCCTATAGGCTCATATATTAAAGACCAGCTATATTGAGAAGTCACGGTCCTTTAACAGGGGGTCCTAGTGAGAAGAATTAAGGTCACTGAAGGCTGCCTCTGGAGGAGTTAATGAGACCCTGGCCTTCCCCTTGCCATCTCTGTAAGATGGTCTCTATATGGGGTATGCAGCTTGCCTAGCATGTATGTTTCACCATGGTGTGCTGTCCTCTGCAGGCCCAAACACAATAGGTCCTACTTACTTTAGACTTAAACCATCTTTCCTTAGAAGCTGAACCTCTCAAAAATGTGTTGAGGTGATAGAAAGCTGACATGGAGGCCAGTTACTACACAAAATAGCCCTTGCTGTGTTAACGCCAGTGAGTGTTGTAGAAAGCACTGTGCCAGGACTACCTTAGGGGAGTTCAAGGTTCCCTTTGGTTTCTCACGAACATTTCACTGTGGAGTAATATCTAAACAAAGATATGTAAGGTGAAAGAGACAGTCCCATGGATACCTTCCAGGGAGATGCAAAAGAACAATGCCATGAGAATGGGCAGCCAGGTGAGTGGGCACAAGAAGCCAGCAGGTAAGGTTTGATGTAATGCCAGCTGGAATGGGAAGGCTATCTGACATCACCTAGGAAAATGTCAAAGTCAAGCTCACTCAGGCTTCTAAGATCAGTTTTAGGTCAATGACTGTTGTTTCAGGGCACTTTTTATACTATAGCAGAATCAAAGTTCTGCCCTTGGTTGCTTTCGATTGCTGAAGAATACATACTGGGGACTGCTTATCAATTTCTGTGAATGTTCACACAATGTTTTCCCCTTCTTGAGGAATTTATTTGTTCTATAGAGCAACAGTTATAGAGAGAGCAGTTCATGTTAGGCAACCAATGTATGTGTGACAGCCCAAAAAAACATGCCTTACTAACCAAGTGGTTAGCAAGTTTTGCTAAAGGAAGTCGTGGAATAGAGATATTTTTCTTTATGTTTGCCCTGCCATCCACAAAGCTTGGGCATAGTTATGACTTGCATTGATCTGAATTACATGAAAGCAGTGGCACCCCTCTGAGGATGATAACAGACTAGAGACCACCAAAACCACTTGGCTCCCATACAACATTTTATATCCAATACACCATTGGGAATCAATCATGGTTACAGATGGGAAATAACTGATTGTCATAACAACTGACAATATAATATTGAAAGTGTTTCATTTTCAACGAACATTGTTCTCTGTAGAAATCTTAAGTTGGGTAGAACATGCTGTTTTAGAGTAATTACTAGCACTTCTGGGTTGTAATGCAAGCAAAGTTGCAGGAGAATTTTTCATCTGTATAGTTCCCAGGCAGAGAATTGCCTCAAAACACATGAGAAGACTGTAAAATTAATTTGAGATGTGAGACCCTTTTAGGTATAGGAGCCAAAGTTGTTTATAGATTATATTCGAAAGCATTTAAAACCTCCAATTAGTGCATATCAGCATATACAGTGAAAGGGTTTCAATGAAATTTTAACCATGTATTTCATGTACATTAACTATATTTACTATCCATTGCCCTCTGTTTCTCCTTCTCATCCCAGGAACACTCTTCCTCCTCCAACAATCTCACTTTGACACCCCCCCCCCCCGTGTGTGTGTGTGTGTGTGCATGTATATATATCTGTCTGTCTGTCTCTCTTTCACCTGTTTGTGTGTGTATGCATTTATGCATTTGTGCAAACACACATGACCCCTTTGTTCTGTGGAGAAAAAAGAATAATAAAATGAATTTGGATATTTCATGTAATGTGAGGATCCTCAGTTTAATATATGTTCTTGCAAACAACAACAATTTCATTCTTTATAAAAGAATAAATCTCTTCTGTGTTTACATATCACTTTTTCTTTATGTCCTAATGATATATGAGCTTATTGCATATCTTGGATATTATGAATAGTGTTACAATAAATATGATTTAACAGGTGTCTCTATAATATGCTAATTCATTACTTTTGGGGTATATTCCTTTGTGTGCTATAGCTGGACCATATGGAAGTTTTGTGAGGAACGTTCTTCTTCCTTTTCATAGTGATCTCATTAGCATACATTCCTGCCAGCTAGCCAGCAGTGTATCTTGGTCTTCATGCCCTAATCCTTCACCAGCATTTCTCCTTGCTTTTGGTTTTTGTTCCTTTGTTTTACTAGTAGTCATTTTGTCTGAAATGAGATGGAATTTCAGTACAGCTTTAATCTGCACTCCCCTGATGGTTAAAAATGTTGAACTTTTTTGTGTATATTCATATGCCATGCCTACTTCATGTATGAAAAACTTCTGATCATAGCATTTGCTCACTTATTGACTAGACTACTGGATTTTCTGGTGTTTGCTATTTTAAATGCTTTATATATTCTACTTATTGACCCTTTGTCATAATTAATTCTACAGGCTCCCTCTTAATACTGCTGTTTTGTTGTTGTTGTTGTTGTTGATAGGCAGAGACTTTTAATATTATGTAGCACAATTTGTCAAAATTTTTGATTGTCTTCTAAGTTATCAGATTCTTTTTCAGAAAGTTCTTTTTTATGCCTGCGTTTTAAAAATAATCCTTTAGTAACTTTACACATGCATGCAATATATTTGATTATATTCATTCTTCCACTCCTCTCCCTAACACTTCCCAGATTGACTTCCAACCTCCCTACCTCCTCTGAACCTCATGCCTTCTTTGGTTTTTGTTGCTGCTATTTATTATAACCCACCAAGTTCAATGTGTTGCTGCTCATATATTCATGTGAGTGGGCCCATTCACGAGAGAGTGGTCACACCCATAAAGAAAAAAGGACACTTGTATCAAGCCATCAATAGTCAATAGCTCCTCAGCTAGCTGTGAGGCCTCATGAACCCCTTTTCCTCTAAGCTGATATGTTCACTGGCTGGCCCTGTGCAGACAAATGTGCTGCTGTGGATTCACTAGTGTATCAGTCCTGCCATGTCCAGAGATATAGCCTCCTTTCAGTCCTCCATGGCCTTTGGCTCTTACAACCTGTCTAATACCTCTTCCCAGATGCTTCCTGAAGCTTATGAGAAAGGGATATGATATGGACATCTTGTTTGTGGATGAGCACTCTGCATATGCACTAATTCCTTTGATCAGGTGTTACGTTCTGTATTTATCAATGTCCAGTACATACACAAAGAAAAACTCTCTGATGAGGCCTGAGAATATAATAATAGTCTGTATAATATGATAGTCTATGGCTATAAAGATAGAATTCAGGTATTAGTTGATATAGAATTCAGGTATTAGTTGATAATATGTCTCCTTAACAAAATGATAATAGTAGTTTCATCCCTGTACTATGTGAGCTACCAATCATGGTTTCTTGACTAGATATATGGTACTGGTCATGTGTTTATTCTTGTGGAGGGTATATCAAACACAGTCAGACACGTCAATGCAGCTAGTCATCTATATTATCTTCCAGTATTAATAAAGCTGGCCAGCAGGGAAGAAGCTACTTGGTCATTGCCAACTTGAGTTCTTCATACTCTGTGAACTATGCCTAAATCTTCAAATGTTTTCCTTATATATTCCTCAAATCGTTTCAGATCTTACATTAATACTTTTCCTTTTAAATTGATTTCTATGCAGGGTGACGGATATGGTTTTAGCTTCATTTTTTTTTTCATATGAATAGGCAGTTTCTCCAGCATGATGTTGAAGAGGCTGTTCCTTTGCCAGTGTATGGTTTTCACATTTTCTCAAAAGTTAGATAAATATAACTATCCAAGTTTGCTTCTGAATCCTCTTTTCTATTCCAGTGGTTTATATGTGTCTGTTGTCAATAGCAGGCTGTTTATGATACTACAGGCAATACATTGTTAAATGAGCCATTGGTCATTAAAGAAATCAGGGAGAATTACATTTTAAATTAAATATTAAAGAATGTTAGAATCAAATGTAGAAATGAAAGAACAATCTCTGGGGTATAGCAAAGGTGACTCTATGAACAAATGTTGTAGCTATGAATATATTTTGAATATATTTATCCTCTCCTTAACCATTGTGTAACAAAATCTCAGATTATTCTAAGAAATCTTAAATAAACCAATAATACACCCAAGAAACATAGAAGGAAAAAAATCCCCAAAAGACTGTAGGTAGAAAGAATTAATTAAGGTCAAGGCAATTAACTAATGAAATGGAGATTGAAGAATGTTACACAAAGTATCAACAAAATGAAATGTTGACCCTTTTACAAGATGGCAAAGATTGATAAATCCGTATCTAGGTAAGCCAAGAGTAGTAGAGAAAACTCAAATTAATAAGGTGAGATATGAAAAAGGGAGATTTTAAACATAAATAGTAATGAAACGCAGAGAATCATCAAAACATAGATTCCAGTAAACTGAGATCTAGGTAATAGGTATATTTCCAGATACATATATCGTACCAAAATTAATCTAAGATGACATTAACAACCGAAGCTATAACAACCTATGGGATCAAAGCAGTGTTAGAGTATAGCACTGTCTTTTAAAAGCTTGTTGATGATTTTCACTGGGTGTTTAAAGTAGAATTACCACCAAATATATATTAAATATCTTGACCTTATTATAGACTGTCCCCTTTATGAAGCAGAGTTGGAGTTTGATAAAAGACTTTGATAAACATTAATACAAGGTTTATTACAAAAAGGGAACTTAGGGAAAAGAGTATACAACCAAGAATATTGTTATAGTCTTTTTAGATATACTTCTCTATAAGAAAGGTCATGTTCCCCACACAATAAGTACCTACATAAATACCCGGTTTTTTAATTAAAAGAGCTTCTCCTCCAATTTAAAAATATGCTTATAGTCAGGATCGTTTTGAGCTTTGTGTCTATATATGTGGTTGCAAATATTAAAAATATATTTTTGTTATGGAAAGATATGCAAAAATAAGCAGAACAATGTAACCATCTTCTTTATACCTCACAGATAATTTAAACAGCTATCAGTCCATAGTCAGTTTGAATTTATCTATACTATATACTGACCCACTCACTCACTTCCCCCCCTTTTTAAAGAAAATGACGTAAAAGCACAGTTTCATTGGTATGAAACCTTCTGACTTTACAGGGAAAAATTATGATAACTCAATGCTATCTGGTCATTCATGTGTCATCACTAGAATCTCTGGTGTCATCACTACAGTACTTCATTGTAATATGAAAGTTCTCCATGGTCACATCACAGTGCTCCACTGGGACATAAAAATTTTCCCAAGTGACAGTGCAGTACTTACTTGTGACATCACAGTGTCATGTTGTGACATCACAATACTTCACAGTATCTTTACAGTGTCCCACTTCATAATCGCAGTACTCTCATTGTGATATTACAATGTTCAATTGTAGCTTGAAAACAATACTTTGTGATATCACAGTATTCTATTGTGGCATCTCCGTTGTATAAGTGGCCCAATATGACATCACATTAAGCCTTGGTGACATGACAGTAGCCAATTACAAAATCATAGTTTTTCATTGTGACATCAAAGTGTTCTGTGGTGACATCATAAAATAAATAATAATAATAATACATAGTACCATCACAATGTGAATTGTGGCATCATAATGACACTGTGACATGACAATTTTCTGCAGTGAAATCAAATGCTCAATTCTGACATCACAGTCTTATATTATTTCACTTTAACAATCCAATTTTCCATCACAGTGTTATGTTTTGATTATGACATTGTCCCTATTGTACCACCAAAATACTCTATAGTGACAACACAATGCTTAAGTATGCCATGATAGTATACCACTATAACAATATAATGATCCATTGTGACATCACATGTCCCACTTTGACATCAAGATGACCTACCATTTTATCAGAAAGACTGTGATAATTGAAAATTCCTACAATAGGATTCCTAGACTTTCCCTTTGGATCTTAATTGTTAAAGGAAGAAGATGACTTATTCTGCATTTTCTCCTTAGTGTGAAATTTCCTTATTCCATATCAAGGGTGTAGTTTACTTTGTTCAGTATTCTCTACAGATTAGCAGGTTATTCTAGGTGCCTGTAATGTCTGAACATGCTTGAAATACTTTTTAGTGAGATCATTCATGAGTGATGTGCTGACTTCTAGGAAGAAGAAGCATGCCATTTGTTCTGGTGACACTTCTAGGGTTTGAATCCTGGTGTTAACATATGTTAACACTTTATAATTTATAAAACACAGGACTTTGGTCTGTTTCTCCTAGTCATTAAGTGAAACACTTTTTTGTTTAAAGAAAAACTTATCCTTTTGGATATAGTGTGCTAAGTACCATGGTCTATAAAGAAAGGCAAGATTCCTTAGTTCACCATGATCTCACATATTTAAACCTGGTTGGTGTCAGCCAGATCTTGGTAAGTACTGTTTTTACTCATGTATACGATCTCACTGGAGAGACTCACCACAGAAAACAGCAGAAATGGTCACCCCAGAAGAAAAAGTGAGCTCACCAATAGGACCTTCCTTGGCTTTTCTTTGGTAAAAGACTACAGAACATCATGTATATTTCTCCCTGAAAACAACTAATCTATTACTCCAAACAGTCACAAATCTGAGTTTTTCAAGAGTCTTTGAAGATCATCTAATCTTTCCTACTAATTCTTTAATGAATTCACTACACTGTTAGTTTCTATACTATATGTGGACAAAATTGTTCGTGTGTGTGGGTGACTCCTAGCAGCACTTGCAGTTCAGGGCTGAGTTCTTACCATTATCTCCAGAAGGTAGTATCTTGTCTGCCATTTTGTTGGTGTGGAGCCCAATTCCTTCAAATTTCTTGAAGTCTTCCATACTTGAGACAGTTTTCCTGTGCTCTTTGTACTTGTGTGGACATATAATGCCTAACCTTATACTTCTTGTGTTTGCTGGCTTAAATGATGTGTTTCACTGACCAAGTCCTTTTAAGTCATGTTTTTCTATTTAGTTGTTACCATTTTTTTTTTTGTGTGTGTGTGTGTGTGTGTGTCTCACGTGCATGCAGGATGGGGGCAGGTGAGAGAACAACCTTCCTGAATCAGTTTTCTCCTTCCACCTATGTATGGTTCCTGAGGATTGAACTCAGGTCTTGAATTTTCTGTGTGCTCTATGCACTGAGCCATCTTTCTGAGTCTTACTGTGTCTCATTTTTTACATTTGTTCTCTTCATTACTTCCGTTGTCTTTTCTGCAAGCTTTCACTTTCTTAAGGCTTGTTTTAATTGACACACAACTTCATATTTATCAGGTATAACCAGTTGTTTCTCTATATTTATAGATACTGCATAATGATAATATTAGAAAATAATTGGCTTAAACCTCTCCACTGACACTTAATTCTTTGTGATGAGAATGTCATTTAGCTGTTTTAAATATATGTATTAGCTAAAGTGCTTCTAGCACACATGAACTTATTACTCATATCTAACTTTAATTTAGTTCTCATTTTCCCACTACGTCTACTTTGCATTGCTCCCTCTCCCACTTCCAGTGACCAGTAGTCTAATTTCTGCTTGTTAGAGATTTGGTTTTTAAAGGGATATCATTCATATTTCTTCTGTAGTTTTAACTTTTTCTATTTTTCCTTTCACTTGTCTGATTTTTTAAAATATTCTTTGTATTTCATTTCCCATCAGCATTGCATGTCACGAAGTTAACTATTGTGTTACTCCTAGTCCAGTCTCAGTGTGTTAAGTTTAAATTTCCTGTTCTTCACTAACTTCTACTGCTTCCTCCTCACTGAGTCTTTCCTATTTCAAATTCATTTTTACAGCTCTGTTGTTTTATACATATGCTTCAGCATGTCCCAGGCAACTGTTTTCATCTAGTTCACGGGCGTATATTCCTGGCAGGTTCTTATTGATCTGCAAAGCCATGGTTTTCCTTCAGCTTGCTTTTGTCTTTTAATAGATTAGCCCAGAAACAAGCCTTGGTTCTTCCTCCTTTATTTTTTTCATCATCTTATTTTTTATTTCCAACACTCTTTTCTTTTTATTACTATCTATTCCTTATTATTTCCATATTTGTTTGACTTAAAGAACCTACTATAGAGAGAAAAAGACTGCTTCTATATATTTAAATTATTTTTCTATTTTACATTCTTAAATTAGAAAAAAATTTACCTTTTCAGCATTTGATTTTGAGACGACTTGCCTAGAATTCACTATATAACCCAGACTAGCCTAAAACTCACAGTAATTCTCACTACATACCACCCCACTACATTTGTATAAAGCTTAGCTATTAATAATAGCTGCATGAGAGGTAGACGCAGTGAGGAGAGGAAGGAGGAAGAAGAGGAAGAGCTAAGGGGGGGGGGAAATGTAGGAGCCGTGGAGAGCCACGCATGTGTTGAGAACAGTCTTGGGTAACAACTTATATCTAGGTTAGTTAGCTGGAAACACTTCTAATTGTGTGAGCATCTTGTTATTTGAGCATTACCAAATATATAAAGCTATTGGATAATCTTTAAAAATTAGAGTCTCATTTCTACTGGGAACCGCATGGATGGCGGGATGGTCTGGGCTCAGCCAAGCATTTTGGAGACAGCCTGGCAGATTGGCAGAGCCATCTCCCAAGCTGGTGTCTCGTGGGTAGCAGGGCTGGTGCTTCTGACCTGCCTGATCTGGTGGCCTGAGCCAAGCAGCAGCAAGAACACAAGGCCGCTCATGGCCTCAGGCCTTGCCTAGTTGCCTACTCGATCATACTCATAGATAGCAGTTTATCCATTCTCCTGTTGATGGACATTTTGGTTTCTAGTTTAGGGTTATTGTGAATGTCTTTTTGTGGACATTTTCATTCATCTTGGGGATGAAGTTATGTTGAGGGGGGTCATCTGAGAACCTGCATTTAGCTTTCTAAACCCTCAACCGTCTTCAAAGATGTTTAACAGTTTATACTTTCAAAAGCAACATACTGTATTTAATTGATTATCATCAGCTACTTCCATCGTCTGTGATTTCATCAGCAGGGCTCTTTTTAGAAGCATCACTCTTTTGTTGTCTAAATTTACACTTCCTTGAAAAAATATGATGTTGGACAATATGGTTATGGGCTTACCGTTTGTTCAAATACTCTGTATAAGTTTCGATTTTTGTTTATGTATGATTGTTGTAAGTTCTCTACAGGTTCCAAGAATCTTTAGAAAGATTCATGGATTGACAATATTTTCTCTGGTGATTTGCCTGGTAATTTCTTCAAGTGTGTTCTTATGAATAAATGTTTATTTTTTGATATCTAATTCATAAACATTTTAAAATTGGCATTGGATTTTTTCAAATTACTCTTTGAAGTTATGCTATAGTTTTTATTTATTCTATTAATGTAGAAAACCACACTGGTTGCTTTTCAAATGTTAACAGTATTTTGTTTTATTGGGAAAAGCTCTGGTTTGCCATGGCAACTTCTAAAGTTATGCATTTTAGAAAGTACTATATCATATTGGGTAGTGTCTTAGCAAGGATGATTTCCCATATATTTACAAAGAATAGATGTATAAATATATTTTCCATTTTATGATATCTGTTTCGGTTTTTAATATTAAAATCAGGATAATTCTGGTCTTGCAAATACGCTCTAAAGTGTGTCTTTACTCTCTGTTTTTTTTTTATAATTTATTTTTTCTCAAATCGTAATTCATTCACACAGGGGTTATAAACACAGAAAGGCAGGATGTGGGGAAGGGAATGACACTGGAGTGTGGATGTTCAAGGGGAATACAGACATCTTCAGAACCGGGTATCAGCTGGGTGAAGGTTCAGGGAACAAGTCACTGTGACTCTGACTATGACTCGCTTGTCCTTATCTAAGTTGATATTGTCTGCCAAGACTACCTATTAACAAGGTCTATGGCTACACAGGCTGGTAAATTTGCACAAAAGCTGCCTGTTTACATTAGCTTATAGCCATCTGTTTCAATGTTTTTCCACTGAGACCCAAGACTTGGTGTTAGTATACATGTATGACAGGCCTATTGCTGATTTTAGGCCTATGGTTGATTTTAGGCCTTCAGTGTGTAAGCAGGGCTGCCCCTGACATCTCCTCCCTTCTCTAAGTATAGAAGGGCTGTGGTGATTCTAAACTTGCGAAGGAGGGGATAGAGGCCTGACCTTCAGTATTTGAAGGGGACCTTGTAATGGCTCCAGTCCCCCTGTTGTTGTCCAGTGTACTCTCTGTTTTTTTAAAGTGTTTATATAAAATTGATTTTATTCACCAAATGTTTAGTAACTCCTTCTCTGTGAAGTAGCTTTACCAGAAGTATTTGTAAGATGGTAATGATTTTACATATAAGTTTATAAAAATATTACCTCTTTGTTAAAAATTAATTCACTAAAACTAAGTTCAATTTCTTAGATGTAGAGTTATTTATAATTTCTGCCCATTTTTCAGTTTTAGTTTTTCATTTTTTAAAGAAGTTTTATTTTTGTCTTTAATATCTAGTCTATAGTTATAAGATCACTTACAATATTTTATCATTTAATTTAATGTAATTGACAATACTGTTTGCGTTTTGATCACTAGTAGACATTTATATCTTATCTGTTTTTTTAAATCAGTTTTAAAGAGATTTATAATTTTATTTTCTCAGTAAAGTAAGTTCTGACAACTTTTTCTTAAGGTTTACTTATTCTTTGTTTTGTAGTCTTTTTAAGCAATTCTTTTTGAAAATGCCACTGAGTTTTATTTGTTCTTCTGTAGCTCCTGGATTTGCGAGGCTCCATTTCTACCTTTCTTCTGTAATCTAAGCATTTTTAAGCAGTGAATTTTTGTCTACTATGTTACCTGCATCTCATCCATTTCAATATCATCTTATTTACTTTTAAATTACTCCCCAGTTGCCTTTAATTTTTTTTGACATGGGCTATCTTTTATAATGTTTTTTGTTAATTTTGACATAATAGATTTCTTATATATGCTGTTTTTAGTTTTTCCTAATTTATTACCACTGTAATTGGGTACTACTGTTAATGGTTGCAATCCTTATGAGGTATACTAAGACTTAGACTCAGCATATGATCTATGTTGGTGACTGGTTTGTGTGCTCTTGTAAATTTTATTATTGAATTCAGTTTCAGCTGCCAATTAGGTTTACTTATTGATGATTATATTTAAACATGCTGTAACTTTGTGTGTTTGTGTGTGTGTAATTCTATCAATTCTTGACCAAAAATTGTTCAAATATCTAATTCATTATTTGGCTGTCTTTTCTTTTAGTTCTGCTAAGTTTTAATATGGAATGTTTGGAAGTATTGCAGATATTTTAGTTTGTTGTTTCATATATTTTAAAGTTTCTTTACGAGGCATACACACACACACACACACAATGTATGAGTATGTGTGTTGGTTACTGATGACTTGAAGTTTTGTCATAATGACATACTGTTTGTCTTGAAGTTCACTGGTTCTGATACTATATGAATAAGGCTGGTTTCACTATGCCACATGTTTGAATAGCATCTCCTTTTCATTACAGCCATCTTCTCCTGTTTACTTTTATATGAAGACAGTTTTACTGAACTTTCAGTGGAAAGACATGCCAAGATGACTTTCTTGTTTTACCAGTCTATATCAGGGCTTCTTGAACTATTTCTACTCAAGACCACCTTGCCCAAGAAATGTCGAACATTTACAGATGATAATCATACAGAAAGTCTTTAAAATCTTTATTCTTGTTTAGGATTACTATTGCTTTGATGAAACTCCATGACCAAAAGCACTTTAAGGAGGAATGTGTTTATTTTGCTTAACCTTTCTTAAGTTCATCATCAAAAGTAGCCAATACAGGAGCCTGGAGGCAGGAGTTGATGCAGAGGCTGTGAAGGAGTGCTGCATATTGGCTTACACCTCATGGCTTGCTCAGCCTGCTTTCTTATAGTACCCAGGACCACCAGCCTAGCCTGGAACAACACTACCCACCTCGGGCTGGGTTTTCTCACATCAATCTCAAATATGATCAGTTTCTCATTTAATCAGCCTTAGAGATGTGTTCTCCTGCAGGAGGTAGGAACTAGTACAGAGACTCAAAACTGGACAGCTAGCAAAGAGTGACAGACAATGGAACACTCAGTCATAAAATCATCCCATCAGAGCTCAGGCAACTGTACAGAAGAAGAGGAAACAGGAAAATTATAACAGTCAGAGGGTAGTGGTGGCACACCAATTAATCCTAGCACTGAGGAGGCAGATGCAGGCAGATCTCTGAGTTCAAGTCTGACCTGGTCTACAGAGCGAGTTCTGGGACATCTAAGGCTACTCAAAGAAACCTTGTCTCAAAAACAAATGAAGTCAGGGGAGACAAGGAACAGCAAGGGAACAGTGGCTTCAAAACACAAGAGACTGGCACACATACACATCTGAACTCTCAGAAGTGGTGGCAGCATGCACAGCAGGAATGACACACATGTGAACTCACAGAGATGTTGCACAGGGATCTGCAGAGGTCCAAACCAGATGGCATTTCAGCACTGATAGCAGAAATGGAGACAACCTCTCATCCCTAAACTGAAGCTACCTACAATTGACAAATGTTCTCAAATGGGAACTTAATTTTCTCCATGTAGTCTCACTGGTTATGCAAACAACACTTAAGGGCGGCCCCATGCCCAGCAGTACATGGCAAACAGAAAATGAAGTCAATGGTATTTTTGGAGATCTCTTCTCTCACAATGCTTTCTTCAGGCATATTTTTAACCTTATCTTTCATTTGTATATTATGAATTCCAATTTTGTGTTTGGATGGTGTGTGTGTGTGTGTGTGTGTGTGTGTAAATTATATTCTAATTCCAACTTAAAACTCATTGAATGATTTTCTTCATGAAACCCATGTTAGAAACTTAAAAACAGTAACTTTGAAATTCAAACATCATATATTATACTTCAAAGGCACACTAATTTAGTACTTGCATGCTGAGGAGTGACAAATAATAAAATATTAAACAATCATGTTTTGTTTGTTATAGCAGGAATTATCAGTAATTTCAAATTCCCATGATTCATGTAAAAGATAGGTATGACCCCATCCATCTGGTACTTTGGAGACAGTAGGAGTATAGAGATATGCAGGCCACTAGGGCTTGTTAGATGCTCTGCCACAGGTTTAGTTAGAGACTGTCTCAGAAGACAAAGGGGAAAGTTGTAGCATAAGATACTAAAATCATCGAACCTTGTTGAGGTAAATAGTTAAAACTGACCACTCCTCAAACCTACTATCTAAGCTGCACCGGCTCTGCCTAGTTCAGCCGCCATGTTTCTCGGCCAGAGGCCACGTGCGCACTGCAGCTAAAAACAATCCAGAAACACCAGCCCTGCCACCCACAAGATATCAGCATGGGAGATGGCTCTGCCAATCTTCCACACTGTCTCCGCAAGGGTGAGCATTGCCCAGACCATCCCGCTACCTATGCTGGCCCAGTAGGAAAATGAGACTCTAATGCTTAAATTATCCAAAAGCTTTATATATTTGGTAATGATCAGTAACAAGATGCCCATACAGTCAGAAGTGTAACCCTATACCCAACCTAGATATACCAACTACCTTTGACTGCTACAGAAACGGGAAAATCCACCTCCATGTTCCCCTCTCTCTCCTCCCTCTCTTCTAGCTCCTCCTCTTCCTTCTCTTCCTCTTCTCCTTACTCCTCCTCTTCCACTCCTTACTCCTCCCACCTTAGCTCCTCCTATAGAACCTCTCCACCTATTGGTATAGCCTCTACAAGCAAATATAACCATATACACTAACATTTACACATGAACATTTGTATATAAAATACACACACACAAACACAAAAACAAACATTTATAAATAAAAGAAGTAAATTCTAATAGAAGTAGTTTTAACTTAGAGAAAAATCTTATAAACTATACATATTTATATTTAATATGTAATATAAATGCATAACATGTACTATAAGGTCAAGTAAAATATGATATGAATTTATGTGGAAATACTCTACAGACACATTGGAACTTCCAAAGTAGGAGATTTTCACTCATGATATGACATAATTGTTTATAATCACTCTGTTGCTGATGAAAAATGTAAGAATGGCCTTACACGGTTTCCTCATGTAGTTAGAGATGGACTCCAGCTTTCCACATCTTCTCACCCTAAATTCTATGTCTTTAGCACTATGCCAACTTCCTTTGTGATAAAACTTTCAAAATCCTTCAAGATAGCTGAGTGGGTGGATGACTTATTCGAGCCTCATAGACTGGGCTCCTCTGTAACACACGGATAAACATTGGTCAGAGAACTTGAGACATAAGCCTAGTATGTCACTAATACTCCAGTGATGATGGAGAGGTGGGCAGCTCTTTCTACAAGTATGTCTTTGTACACCTCCTTGGCTTTAAAAAGAACCAGGTCTGTCTCACCCCATTTATACTCTGTGAGTATGTACTTGTAGGTACATTCCCATGCCGTCATGTTGGCTGAGATCACCTGAACTCTGCTGTACATACACATTTCACACCATCACCTCACAGGATTTACAGACTATGCTGATTCATCTCCCAAATAGGCTAACAAGGGAGGAGTGTGCTTCCTGAGAGTCACACACACAGTCAAATCAGCATTGCCTCCTCTTCCTAGAAACCAGACACTGCTATTCCCAAGCATCTTGTTGCTCAGAGATAACCACGTTATAAATTTAAGGGCATAACAGATTCACGACATGTTAACTAACTCATAGTCAGAAGTGGCTATGAATCTTTGTTTTGTTTGTTTGTTTGTTTGCTTGTTTTGTTGTTAGTGTTACTGATGATGAAGCCCAAGGCCTTGCACTTGCTTAGGAGGCTCTCCATCATGCAGTTATTTTCTTTTTGAGCTATCACAGAAAAGACACAGCTGGGCTACATGGATGCTGAGAAACCTTGCTGACTCAGCAATTTTCCCAGTCTCTCAGCTGCCAAGATAAGAAAGCAGATGGTATGTTCAGTTATGTTAAACAAGAAACATCCAGTCTCTAAAGAGACTGACAAAAACTGGCAATGCTAACTCCATTTCAAGTTATAATGGCTGAATATTGGGGAATGTTTTCAAGTAACAATAATCTAGGCTCCAATAAACCTTCTTGACTATAGTACTGCCACTATATGGATTGGAATTTTATTTTTGTGTTCACTATTCATCCACAACTGAAGAACCTTCTGAGCAAACTTAGCATAAAGACCTCATGTTCTAAATGTTCACATGATTTTAAAACAAAAGTTTTAAATCTGCTACATGATAACTTGAATGTATATTCATATGATATACTTGTATATATCCATATAAGATACACTATACATATACATACATACATATACATGTGATGCATATATATACATATGTATGTACGCATGTATATATGTGAGACTATTTATATATATACAATATATGAAATTGTATTTATTTGTTCATTTTTTTATTATTTAGAAAATCATGCTACCATAGAAGATTTGTTTCAGGGTAAATCAAGTTTGATATCTATATAGCAAAAATAGTACTGGCCATCAGTAAAGGTACAAACAAAAGGATAAGGTTGATGTGCACACTGCTCCTTGTGTTGTACCTCTGACCTTCTGTGACCTGCTGCCCAGGTTCCCTCAGCATGAGTGGCATTATAAACTATGGACCAGGCTCCTGTTCAGGGAACTGTTTCATGGCATGGGGAGACTTTTTAAAGACTATTATTTACTAGTTGTGTGTTCCTTGTGGAATGAGACCTGAGTTTTGCTGTAGCCATGATACAGTAAGCCCTCTGGGGCACCCCAACTGAAGGCTCGACTTGATCACTCCACTGTTACCATGTCCACTGTGTGCTAGCTACTGCCTGTTATCTAGATGGCAAACTTCATCTGTGTCTCCTAGGTCACATTCTCTCCCCATTCCTCCAACCTCCAACACGAGAATACAAATAATATACACACATAATGATATAGACATAGCATACATATTAAGTTAGTGAAAAGCAAATGATATGTTATATGTTTGAGGCTTAAGATGGACCTAGGCCCCTGAAACATATGTAATAGTTATACAGCTTGGTCTTCATGTGAGACCCCCTAACAGCAGAAGCAAGGGCTCTCTCTGACTCTGTTGTCTACCATTGGATCTCTTTTTCCTAACTGGGCTGCCTTGAGATAGGAGATGCACCTAGGCCTACTGCAACTTGATATGCCAAGGCTGGTTGATATCCATGCGTGGTCTCCCCTTGTCTGAGGGAAAAGGAAAGGAGCTTGGGGGAGGGGAAATGAGAGGGAGAGACTGAGAGGAAAGGAGAAAGGGGAAGATGCAATTAGAATATAAAGTAAATAGAATTTTTTTTATAAAACTGAAATGGAGAGAGAGAGAGAGAGAGAGAGAGAGAGAGAGAAAGCAGCTCACTATTTCTCGATACATCCCCATGCTGACCACCGTTCATCCCTGAAATATGTCAGATTCACTGTGATTCATTAGAAGTGGAATTTTGCCCAGTAGAAGTTTTCAGTGTTGAGACAATTTTTGTCCACTACTCTTATCTTCAACTAAAACTCTAATTGCCCAAAGAATTAGATATACCATGTTGGAAATATCCCATATTACAATTACCCCATATTAGAAATTACTGTTGATGCACGTAGGGCTACAATCATCATGGTAATAGCAATTGTGCATGAATGAAATCAGCATTTGGATGGAGAAGGAATAGCCCATATTGGAAAGTAATCATAGCTTTTATGTTCATGTGTGTGTATGCTTTGACAGCTTTTTGGAGACCACAGCCTACTACTTCATGAAACCAAAACTTGGAGAGAAGGAGGTGTCCCCAAATGTTTTCTTCAGTGTCTGGCATGAATTCAGCTCTGACTTTAAAGATGCTTGGAAAAAAGAGAACAAACTGATTCTGCAAGAGAGGTAGGTATTTTGATTTTTCACAATGGCATTTAAAACTGGTGTTTTATTAAGTGTGACTCTGCTGGGAGTTGCCAATTTTTGTAACATGAATGAGAACTTTGATGGCCCTTACCCTGGGATACAAGTTGAAGAGGTGCTGATACTTGGCAGACTTTGGAGTTTGACTGAGAAGAGCGTACACTAGGATGTGACACTAGAGGGCTGTGATGAGGGTAAGGGCAGCACCACTGTCTGTTAAAATAAATTCTATTGTGAAGAAACCACATATGAAAAGACTGAATAACCCTATAGGGATAAACCTTCCTGCTTCTAAATATGGCTAGAAAATCCACAAAGGTCAGAGGAATCATTTTTGCTCAATTCATGGTATATTGTCAATTTAACTAACCCATCTCAAAATTTACCCAGATGTCTCCCCAAACCGTAGATGATCATGCATTTTGAAAAGACCCCTCAAGATTCTTGCAGAATTAGACCACATTCCCAAAAAATAAATCTGTTCAGGAATGAAGAGAAAATTTTCCCTCCTGAGTATGTGAAATAACATCTCAGGGATTATGAAATTCTACTAAGGCATATTAAATATTAACTCATGAAGAAAGCTAGCCCTCCCCAGGCAGCCTCCCCAAATAGCAGAGTCTAGTGGGGAAATGAAAGAGAAACATAATCCACCCAGAAAGCAAATCCTACCACATACCCAATTAGTGCACTTCCTCCCGTCCTCTCGCTAACAATGGCTTTGCTTTAGTTCTTTAGAGACCTTACATCCCCAGGGAAGTGGTTCATCTCTACTATAGTACTCCATAGCTTAATGCTTATTATCTTTATATTGTTCTGCTTACACATACACCATGATGTGCACCTAGTTTTCATGTATGAGTAGGTTTCCCATCTCCTTAAGTTAGCAGAGTTACTTTACAGCTGCTCATCTTTCACTGTGGCCCGCTGGCCTCCCAAATCTAGCTGAATCGGTAAGTTCCAGGTTCACTGAGAGACTATCTCAAATTATAAGATGTAGAAACAATTGTGGAAGTCACCCAAAGTCAACCTCTGGTCCCCACATGCATACTAGCACAAGTACATATGTACCTACACACACACACACATCACACACACACAAACATCACACACACACACAAAGGAGTTATATTTTAATCACTCCTCTGCTATATATATTTGCATATTACTTTGTGCATATATTAAATGATATTTTTATTTTCTCCCCATCAAAGTGGTTGCTCATTTTAGAGTGATATTAAGGGGAAACATTTTGTAACCCTAGCACATTAACATCCTTTCTTGAATCTCTAAATTTAATTTTTTTTCACCCTGAAAAGAATCTGAAACCCACCCACCCTATGGTTCAAAATGGAAAGCCTACAATTTTACATAGAGTAGTTATTTGTAGCATCTCTTGGATGAGGGACTTGAAGATATAATAGATCTGATTTGGGTACAAGACAGGAATAAGTACAGGAATAGTACACATCAGGTGAGGTAACCTATCCCAGATGCTGGGCAGCAAGATGGACTCAATCATCATCACTTCCTGCATCCCCACACAGAGTGGAGAACTGGTAAGAAGGTGCCATCTAGCAGGACTAGTTGAGGCTCACTGATTCAGATACACTGTTCAGCATTTCTTAAAAGGACTTCTGTTTCTAGGTGATGTCAACACCATCACTCTTACCACGTGGAGTTACTGAGTCTCACATACTCAGACAAGGTCACCTTCACTTTTTAACTCCTTCAACCAACTAGACCTTGTTCTGAGCTGTGGACCTGTCACATCCTAGAAATATGCAAAGGGCCTTTAGACACAGAGTTGGTGACTGTATTTCTTTGTGGCTCTATTGTGAATTTATTGAATCTGTCTACTTCTGGCCATCCACTTCTAATTTACTACATTTGCTTATGATAAAGGGCTAAAGCAGACCATGTGGCCAGCCAGGAAGGACTAGCATCTGTTATGTCTCTTGGAGAATGATGGCCAGGCTGTTTTGCAGAGTGGAGCCATTGATCTGAAGTGTTTGTACAGTGTTGTCCCTTTGCTCCAAGCTGGATGCACTGAATAAGTAAAACAAAAATGTGAGGTCCCTGTTTGAAAGTGAACAGTTTCAAAACAACAAAGCATTAACACAGACCCAGAGTGCTTTCTGAGAGCTGAGTACCAAGCATCTGACAATCTGGGTTTTCCATTTTGCTGATACCATCTTGACATTGTGATATCCATAGTAATGGAAACATGTTTCAGGAATGCTATGCCCTGAGTCTTGATGGACAATGAGGACATGATGAGTTCCAAGTGTGAAACCTCTGATCTAGTCACATTATGTGACTGGAATCTAAGAAGGAATTTAGTCGGTTAAAAGGGGATGCTCTTCCACCAATAATTTATTCACTCTTCTGAGCTCCTGAAATATTTGCTATCACCAGCATGTTTTTTTTTTAAAAGTCAATCTTTATTGCATAACCTAACACATTACATAATATTCACATACATTGCATATTTCCTTGTTCATGCTTTAAATTCTCTTGCTTGTGTTGTAGTATTTATTTCCCAATGAGAAAGTTATTGTCCATATTTCTAGGAAAGTTTTCTCCTTTGACTTACCCACAATCCTCTTCCTTTGGTGCATCTGTAAATAGTTACTGACTTGACTTGTTACACCACTATCATTGACATGGACATTGGGATGCAGACTCCCTAGAGTAATGAATATATTTTTTCACATAATTTTAAGTTGACACTGTAGTCATAAAAAAACCCTTCTCCAAATACCTTGAGTAAAACGAGACACCTTATTTAGGCAGTCAGACCAGGAAGGTGGGAGGGGATCTCATCTGTGAGATGTCCAGATGCAAAACTCTGCTGGCAGTCATTGGAATAGGCATGCATCTCTGAACCTCTCTTTTTTAAAAAATAAAAATAAAAAACATTTATCTCTTTATGTAAATGGGTATCTTTTCTTAGTTTATGTTTTTGGACAATGTAGATGCATTGCCCACAGAAACCAGAAGAGGGCATCGAATTCTCTGCAACCAGACTTATGAATTTTATTACCTGTCACATGGATCCTGGTACTCAAATTCTGCTCCTGTGGATGGGCAGCCCCTTTGTTTCTCCTTAATTATCTTTTCTCTCTTTCTCTCTTCTCTTCTTCTTTCCCTTCTTTGTCATCATCCTCTTTCCATTCTCACCTTTCTTCCCTTTCTTCCCCCTTTACTCTTCTTCCACTTTCTTCCCTAGGTTCATTTAATTTTCAAGTCAAGCTTTTTCATGTCTTTGGCCTTCATGAATATCCGTGGCTAACATTTTCACAACCCAGCCACAGAAAGGACTCTCCAGCACCGTCTAGAAGAATTCCAAAGTAAACTCCAAATGACCTCTGAGCAGCTTAGGCTCAACTACTATGACCAGCCAGAGGCTATCCCAAGTAGCTCAACTATGCATCAACCCATTCCTGCAGCCAGGGGCTATCCCAAATAGCTCAACTGTACATAAACCCGTTCCTGCATCCAGGGGCCATCCCAAATAGCTCAACTGAACATCAACCCATTCCTCCAGCCAGTGGTTGACATGATTGGCAGTTCCCTTCATAGCAGGTTTTGGGGGAGAGAGAAGACAGAAAGAAAAAGAGTGAACTACTATGTCAGTGTATCAAACCTGTAAAAGTTGTCCTAGTAATTGCCAAAGTGATTTAGTATGTGTTAAGTGGCTTTTCCTGGGGAGATATGAAAAAAAATGTCTGTTTACCCTAGCTTAGTGCCCATGACAAACCAAAACAACAACAACAACAAAAAATGGTTTTATTCAAGTCTAGTTTAGTAAACCAGTGAGTTATGAAGGTTACTTGTAGTCTGAAGTGCTACATGCTGGAATATAGCTAATGTATAACATAAAGACAGTTCTATTACCATACAGCCCATGCTACATGGGAATGACTCCTAAAAGCCATATCCTGAAGCTTTCTGCCCAATTCACAGACAGCTCAGCTGACTGGAGAGTCATGTGTTCCCAGCAAGTGTCACTGTGTTTATAACCTTAGAGAGATGCCTTGCAAATCCTCTAACTTCCTAGTCCTAGTATGTTTCAGCTACTTCCTGTGTCTTAAGGGGATGTTTTCAGGAAGGAAATGCTTCAGTTCTGTGCATTACCTGATTTAAGTTATACCATTGAACTCTTATGCCCTGGTAAAATTTCCATTACTCTAATTTGATATTTATAAATAAATGATTCTTTAATGTTTTAAGACTCACCCATATGAAGACTTCTCATGATTTTATTCCTGATATCTGCTTTCCTAGCTTTCTCTGGATAATTCGTGAGATTTCATTTGATGTGTTTCCTAATATAGCGTGTTCCCCCTCACTCACCTTGAGTAGGTCTGCCCTCTTTCTAGGAGATATGGTTCGAAAAGCACAGGGGTGTTAGTTACCTACCAGTTAGTGGCTCCAGGATTAACTGGAAGGTCATTGAAAGCATCAAGAGTCACGCTTTTCTCACCTGTGAAATGGAGGTGATTGTACCTCTCTGACAGCATCGGTGCATAGATAGGACAGGATGATGGACTTGCATATATATGTTGCAGTATTAGAGGCTCCTTGGCTGTTTCTGTCATTTAATACAAATGGTATCTACATTGTGTCTCCAATGAGAGGATTTTAACATATTCATAAGAGATGAGATCATTAAAAAAGATAGCCCATAGAAGTATGTGAGAATAGACTTTTGTATAAAATGTTACACTGAATTTCTATATGCATGCTGTCGGATCTTAAAAGATTTTGACAGGCCGTCACTGAACAACACAAAACATGAAAAACAATTTTTTAAAACACCATTTGCATGCAACATTTAGAAGGTTAGGGATATGTTAACAAATTCTACCAGGCATCTCCCTAAATATCTCTTAGAGAATGCTTGTAATGTATAAGACCCCAGGAACACTTTAGCATTAGTGTCACTCAGCCACATTAACGAGCCCTTGCAGAGATGAGACAAGAGCCCAAATGATTAAACATATACAGACATTTTGGTCCCTGATTAATAGGCTATTGGTTACATCCTGGATGGAGAGGATAGCCCACTCCCCCCCCCCACACCCTAATAAACTTCGGTTCTCGTCTCTGCTTTAATGTGATTTAAGATCAGTATTCAGCCAGAGTTTCCATCGTAAAACCCTGTGGGCTTTATTTTCCATTATTCATTCAATACACCATGCACTGAAATGTTCAAGTCAATATGAAGGAGATCTCTTTTTCCTTGATCGTACAGTCTAGCACTGAGTGGCGTAATATACAGCAGAGAATGAGGAGAGGGGTGAGTTCTATCCAGAAGACTTGGAATATGGAGCTTAGATCATGCAAGACTTTTTTTTCCAGACAGTTTAAAGCACTAAAGACATTTTAGACAACAAAATCTGTTTGCAGAAAACTGGTGCCCAAGCTTCAGGATGTATAGTGTGGTATACCAGAACTTCATTTTTAATCAGACATTTCGATTCAATAAATCAATTGCAGCACTAGTATGAGTTATGTTTAGAATGTTGTCTAATGTAATTTACTGGTTTATTTTACTTTGAGACAGGTAGTCTTTGATGCACCATGAGAAGGCTAGCTACCCCTCTAATTGCATGAGCCTGTGGCAATCAGCCTACGTGCAGCCCAGCTGAGGTCTGTAATTAGAGAAAAATTATTTGGATGTTTGTTCTTACAAAGTCATCTATTATATTGGAGATTTCTCTTGCCACGTTAAAAATTTTTGTTTCCGAAATTTGTACCCAAGCAATTTCAGATTTAGGCATGATGCTAGAAGGTAAATTTGGGAGGGAAGAAATCACTTTGAAGGCAATTGGAAATAAAGTGAAAATTCTACCACCCACCTTTTTTTGAGACAGAATCTTGTGTAACTGAGTCTGGCCTCAAACTCTCTATGTAGTCAACACTTTTTAAACCCCTGATCCTTTTGCCTCCAGCTCGTTAGAACTACAGTTATGTGCCACCATAGTTAGCTGATTTTATGCTGTGATAGAGACTGAACTTTGTCCATGCTCGGCTGCTTTACCAACCTGCTGACATCTCAGCTGCTGAAATCCCCTCTCTACTCCAGTTCTGTGTTGTTGAGTGGTAGTATTAATGACTTTGGCTGACCATTTGCCCTTTCCCTTTAGGTACCAATTTTAGAAAAATTACTCATAAAGCCTTCTTCCTATTACCAGTCTTCTGGAGCTAGAGCTTTGGCTTTTTGGTGATTGAGCAGACTCTTAAAATCTTACTCCCCAAAACCAGGACCACCAAGTCTATGTAGACTGTTCTCCAAACAACATCCCTTACACACTAACTTTCTACAGCTTCCAACACTTCAAACAGTGTAGACTGCCACATCTTTCAACTAAGCCGTAGTGATTTCTTAACATGTCTCATAGCCACTCTCCCAGGTACTTCCCATATTACAGTCAATGAGCCCATCACACAAATCCTAACAGACAGGTTAGACATTCAGGGAGTAAGTCAGCATAATCTTTTTCTCCTAAACTGTTTTCCTTAAACTCTGGGTGTTACTGCATTCACTTTGTAAAGCTTAGTTCTTCTAGAAGGATGTAAAAACAGCCCACAATGCTACCTAAATAGGAAAAATCTTGGCATTGTCTTTTTTATCTTGTCATGCTTCAAAAACCTTTTGTTGTTTTGTTTTATTTTTAAGAGTTGAGAAAACTTTTCTCAAATGCTGCTTGACTTCTATCCAGAAACCGTTAAAAAGTAAAAGGAATAAAGAAAAAATAAATGTGAGCCGAAGATGTAAGTTAGTGGCAGGGGTAGGGTGTCTCCTAGCATGCACAAGGCCCTAGAGGAAGAGAAGGGTGGGGGTGGGGAAAGTAAGTGACAAAAGTTGGAGAGAAAACTCCACATTCCAAAGCCGAAGCAGCTCTCAAGTGTTGTAGTTAAAGCATCTAATCAGAAAATTAGCACCCCAAATCAAGAAAACAGCTTGTCCAGAGGTATTTTTGCTTTGTGGGTACTTAAATGCTCACTAATCTCCTAGTCAGTTTGTGGAAGCCAGTGAGGTATCCAAGATGTTTGTAGTTTTTCAACAGCATTTGTTAAAAGTATTCTTGATGATTTAGCTAAGTTTATAGTAGAAATATCTTGGATCAAAATATACTTCCTGGAAAATATGAGTCAAAATTATCCATCAAAAATAGAATGTTTTAACTTATATGGGCTGAAAACTTCTCCCGTTAAAGCAAGAGTCCTAAAGGGGTAATTCTCACTTCCTTTAAGATCATTTCAAGGAATATGATGGCTAAACCCTGTCACAGGAAGATGAGCAGATCTGTCAGGTTTGCATAGTGGGAAATTAGCAAATATTTTGATTTGTAAGGACTTCTGCTGCAGTCTGGATTTCTAAGATTACTAACATCTTTGGAATCAAAGTGCTTCCTGCCAGCCTTCCTGCCATGATATTGTTCACTGCTGCCTCTGACTGTTTTGGGTGGGAGAATTCCAAGGCAGAAGTCTCTCCTCAGTCTGCCTCTGAGATTTCCTCTCAAACACTACTGCTTTCCCCTGTTGAAAGTAATATCTTTGAGAAACTGAAGGTAATTCTTCTGCACTTAAAAACTGAGGACTCTGGAATAAATAATGTCCAATCAGAAACTAGGCTTGAGAGGTAGAGAGGGAAGAGATTGCCTTAGCCATGTTGAAGATATTAGTCTCTCTGTGAAGCCAATGACAGAGCAGGGCCAAGACATTTTTGTTGTTGTTGTTGTTACTTGTTTTGTTTGGGTCTTTGGTGATCGGGATGTGAGACAGACAGTAATAGGAAAAGACCTTTACAATTGTACTTACTGGCAAGCAGACACCCCATGAAAGTTAACCTTGCGGATGCTGAAGAACTAGCTATAAAATTACAGTGCAGACTTGGTTGTTAACATTTGCTGTCAAGTCAAATGTCTATCAATTGAACTACAGCCCTCAGGACAAATTAGTGTTACACAGATAGCTTGTGTTTTTTGCTTTATGGAGAATCTGTTGCTTACAGTTTGTTCCTCCTTGAAAGTGAACTACAAATTTTAAATCATCATTGTTCAAGTTTTTGTATACAAAATATGCTGGCTTTATTCAAGTGTAATTAACAAATTATGTAGATAGATAGGGTTAATGTTTAGGCTATCTATATACATCCTGAAATGATTCTCAGAGTCTAGCCAAATGAAAATTCATTATCTCACTGGATTACATTAATGTTTTCCTTTTGCAATGGTAACACTTGAATCCGTAGCTTTAATTTTATATTTTAAGAGTAATAATTCAAAGTCAAGCAAATGAATATAGAATTGTACCTAATAGAATCCCTAAATTGGTCTACATTTCTGAAATGTAGCCTCTCTGATTGATCAAATTAATATATGCAAGAGGTCTTTTCCCTCAATCTGTTTTATATCATTTTTATTTGAACCCCAAGAACATTTGTATTTTATTGCATGTTGTTCTATGTTGACTTATTTTTACCTCTGCTTTCTGGATGCTATCTGTAATAACACACCTAGAATCCCTGATCTCTGGGAACCTTTCAAAGTTTAGAAAGTTTATCTAATCTGCTTCATCTGTCACTGTATCTTGGGAAGATGTTAAGCATCCTCTAAATAATCTATCAGCTCTGTCTCCATCGTCTCCACTTTGCCCTGGCCATGTTCCACCTCCGATTGATTACCCAGACCACTCCTTTCCTTTAAGACTCGTAGTTCAACTGGCACCAAGTATCACACACTCTGTCTCCATCAAAGACAGTGTCCCTGGCCAACTCGTCTCCACAGCTCATTGATCCCCCCTAGAGAAAGACAGCTCTGTCCCCTTGCTGAGACCTTCCCCGAATGATTTAAAATTTGATGGTGAGCCATCTGAAGTACTGTTAGGGAAGCTGTGCCTACAGACTGTGAGAGGCTCATCTAAGAGCAGTCACCTCTGCCTTTGCATAAGGACACAGACCTCTCCTGGTACGTGCTGCCTCTGTTATCATCACCTTGGAAGAGAGAGCTTCTTATTCTACCTGGCAAAGGGAAGGTAAGGTCAGAACAGTCGTCAAGGTATACTGGTGCCAGTGGATGGTCAGCAAGCAGATACATTCAATCCCTAGGGTGGTTTTCTCTTTGTTTTTAGAATTAAATACTAATTTTTCATAACAGGTATTCTTAATAATTTTATGTATGTGAATGTTTTGCTTACATGTATATTCATGTACCACTTGTAAGCCTTTCAACCAAGGACAGAAGAGGACATCAGATCTCCTGGAATTGGAGTTACAAATGGTTATGAGCCACCATGTAGGGGATAGAAACTGAGCCTTCATCCTCTGGAAAAGCACCCAGTACTTGTAAAGCCTGAGCTGTGGCATTAGCTCCAGGTAGTTGGTAGTTTTGATGAACATAGAATTCTGAATGTGGTGATTGTCAACCTAGAGCTGTGTCTCAAGAGGTGGAAAGGACACACTATCATAAGGTCATGTCCATCTCTTTTTAGCCTTTGCTATATCCTTCTGTCTTTGGAATGGGTCCAGGAGATCACATGATGAGAGTGTGTCCTGGAGGAAAAGCTTGCAGCCCACATCAGATTCACCTGCTCACCCCTGAGACTATAGGGATCCCTTGAGTTTCATTAACCCAAAAATGACCTTTGTCTCCAACAAATAATGAATCAGAAGGGAGAAAAACTTCTGAGCTGCAGAAGGTGTGCCTATGTAATATCATCTAAATAAGACTGATATAGTACAAGAAATTTGCAACATTTAGGAAGGGAACATGATACTAACAGTTTCTTTTAAAAGAAAATATGCACAATTATATTCACGATTTAGCATTTTGCTCTATGCAATTGAGTGCTATTAAGATTATTCCATTTTATAATTTGGGTATCTGAGGTGGGGTGCATTGACTACTATGTTGAAAATAAAAAAAAATTAAAATTAGTAACATAAACATTCAATGTCAGATAAGTAATGAATATTCATAGAGTATAAAATTCATTTTCTTCACATAAAATAGTCAGAACATGAAGGTTATATATAAGAATTCCTACTCCTCAGATTTTTACTTTGTCAAAAAAAACAGTCTTGGACATGAGCCTCTAAATGTTGTTTAGTGAGAAAAAATGAAAGAATCCTTGAGTTGTCGAAATTAAGGCCTGCATCTTGCTAGGCGAGTGCTGTACCATGAGCTACATCCCTGGCTCCTGTGTTTATGAGGTAATGTGTCACAGGATGACCCTGGATGACATGGGCACATCCTCTGGCTTCTGCATCCCAAGTCCTGTGATTAAAGGCAGGCACACAAAGTCTGGCAGTCATTCATCCTTCAATAGTTGCAATTATCATCATGTGTCTCGACAATGTGTATCTTGCAGAAGTAAAGCACATCAGAGTGTATTCATAAAAGATCTTAATTTTATTAGAAGGGATCATTTTAAAAATTAACCTCTAGGGTTCAAATTCTTAGGCCTAGGGTGAACATTTTTGGAAAGTTTGCTAAAATTACATTTGGTCACTTTAAAGTTTTCCAAATATGTGAGGGAGGTAAAAAAAAAATGATACATGGGGGTATATTTTATCAGATAAGAGAATTTTTGATGCTCACAAATAAACAGAAGGTTTGATTTGAAATGTCAGACTTCATGTGGCTAGTAATGTATCTTTAATTTTTAACATCGACATGCCCATTTCTGTACTGAGTTTTCTCATGGGTTGTTTCTTACAGCCTCTCATTCTTCCAGAACTTTCATTTTTACAAAGGTTAAATGTAATGATTGGTAAATATTTGGGATTACATTGTAGAATACTTGCATTTAATGGTATATATATAACTCAACCTCTTGGTTTACCATGGTGACCCTCAGTTTTCCCACTTATAAAATGGACATACTGATATTGTTTAGTTCCTGGGTCAGTTGAATGAGCCACTGGATATAAAATAATTAACATAGTCTCATAGAAGCTTCTCAAATAGCATTATCATTGGGAAATTTATGTCCTAAAGATAAGAAATTATGTTACAACTTCTTAACATTAGAATTCACAGACCACACAGCTTTATTATACCAACCATCCTCTCTACAGTATGTATTTCCAAGTCTTGGATAAAATGGTGAAACTGGGAAATTATTTAAGCTTAAATGGCATTGCTTTCTAACTTGTAGAACAGAAATAATGATCTGAAAAGGATATGGTATTAAAGCAGTTTATGATATTCCCTGAAATTTTCCTTACAGAGTGGATAGCTCATTGTAAGTGCTCAGTGTTCTGAATAGTGCCATAGGTGCTTAGAAGTGATGGTTATGGGGCAGGCTTTATGACATAAGCCTTTAATCCTAGCACTAGGAACTCAAAGGCAGATTTCTGTGAGTTCAGAGCCAGTCTGGTCTGTATACTGATCCACAAGCTTGTCAAAACTACATGGTGGGAATCTGTCACAAAAAACCAATCATGGCTATTGTGTATGAACACAATGTGTACCTCTCCATGAGCAGGGCAGTGAAAATAAACTGGATATAGTGAGGTAGAGTTGGAAGCAGAAGAATGGAGGTGAAGCAGAAATGGTAGAATGAGATTAATGAAATACAATAAACTAAGACAGATAATAGTACCTAAAATAGAAGATATGGAACACAGAGAATCTAGGATGACTTCTCTTCGTGGGAGCTCTCGTCCTCTTTTTATAAGCATCAGTATTCACTTTCAACTGATACAACTAAGACAGAGGGAAGATTCCATGGGACCCAGTTCTGTGCAATGAATTAAGTGGGCATTATTTTGTGTGAATCTACAGCAATGATGCATGTTTGTTCTTTTTGCTTTCTCTTTACCAGCCCATTTCTCTCTAGCTAACTATGATTGTTAATATGAATTTCATATTACAGCTCCACCAAGTCTCTATTTAGTACAGAGCTATATTGTATACCTTTAAAAAACAAATATTGAGCCTCTGGCTGTCTTTACACAGTGCAATCCTCTTAGTTAAAAAATTAAATTATGAACAGAGCTAGAAGTACAGAATTTGAAGTTTGACATAAAAGTAAAGCTGTTTAAAGTAGGAAGTGATACAGGAGCTAGAGGTCAGATAACATTGATGGTAGGTCAGATATAATAGTAGAGAGGGAATTGTTGGTTTTGCAAACAAGGATGGATGGGTGGATGGATGGATGGATGGATGGACAGATGAGTGAAGGACAATGGATGGATGGATGGATGGATGGATGGATGGATGAGTGAAGGACAATGGATGGGTGGATGGATGGATGGATGGATGGATGGATGGATGGGTGGATGGATGGGTTGGTGGGTGGATGAGTGGATGGCTTCTGGAAATTACATAACTATTTAAGAATACAAACCCTTCTGAGAAGTCAGCATCACCATCCATAAAGGTTTAAGTGCTGCCCAATTGGGAGTTTTCTACTTAATTTCTCAGCAGCAAATATAAAATTACCCTAGTCAATTCTGCCACTGAGTGCAATCCACTAGGCTGTTCCAAATTCAGATGAGAAAGAGAAGAACCAAGTACTATGCATAATCTCTTAGCTGTGAGAAGCAGAAATATAACCATCAGAAATCTGGTGGGTCATCAGGATGTAAATATTCTGGCCTCCAGAAGTATGCAGTCACTCTTCATGAACAATGACTAGAAGCAAGTTGTTTTATCATTCTGATTTTATAAAAGCAAAGAATTACATTTTCATACATAAGGCCTTGATTCCCATGGGCCATTTCAGTCCCCTACTTGGTTATTTAATGACTTCCCTAATAGAAATAAGGGAATTCACAAACATCTAAGGATAATAATGATAATAAATGCAATTTCACTCACCGACCTCTAGTCTGGAGTTATGCTTTCTTATCTACAATTTTAAAACTCATAAAATGTATGAAACAAAAAATTATTCATAGATATGCAGCAAACTCACCTGTCATCAAAAATCAACTTTTCTAAGGTGTTTATAATTTCTATGTGTCCAACTTACCATAAATGTTCATAGACTTACTATAGAAATACTGGATTTTATTATTTCATGCTATCTTATCCTTTTGGTAGTGAGATATTCCAAACTCCTGTCTGAAATGGGGGCATGACTCAATTTTGTAAGGCATCTGGCCAAAAAATTTTAGGGTAAAGAACTATAGAATAAATGCATATTGGATTGAGTGAAATATGCAAGTACTGGTCCTTCTGTTCTACCTAGAAACTCAGGGATAGGTCAGTCATTTCATGAATCTCCTGGTATGTAAGGTTAACTGTAGAGATCCATCCAGATTTTCTACTACACTGACATGACATCCCCACTTCTGTAATTATTTCGGAGTTTCTATGCTGCATCTAATCCACTCGGCTTTACCACTTCATGTTTTCAGCTCTGCCTTGCTTTCTGGTACAAGGCTTTGATCATCAAATTACACATCTCAACTTCTCACCACTACTCAACAGCAGCCAGTCTACCCCTTCATTCTTCTCCGGGATAAATTCTTTTAGAGTCATTACAACCATTGGCTCATTTCCTAGAGGGAGGCTGTAGCTTGGGAGGCATGGGAGAAATGGGAAGTTTGAATGCTTTTAATCAGGTTTTCATATCCATGTGTAGCCATTACCCATGGGGGTGCTGCTGATGTCTCTTTCTCTCTTCTGAACACCGTATCTCCATCCTTTGCCCTCAATTTAGAACTTTCCAAAGCACTTTACTCAAGCCTTTCAACGTGTGATTAGAGTTGCAAACAAACAACAGCTAATCTCTGTCATGATTCCAATATAGTAGAGAGATATCTTTACTAGGTCAAGGAAAGACAGAGTTGGGATGTTGGTTTTTGTCAGGTAGTCAGATAGTATCTAAAGCGTAGTATAAAAGCAAGGACTTTCAAAATAAACTAGTTGAAATCTGGAGGAAGAATATCTAAGACAGTGGGAATAGCAAGTGAACAAGCTGGGGGAAGCATATTCCAGAGTGGCTGGAACACAGCAATTGGTAGGTCAGGGGAGAAGGATGAGTGAGCTTGGAGAAGGAGAACTGGGATCAGAAGTATGGTCTAGGGAAGCAAGTTTAGGCAGTGTTTAAGAAGAGTGGGGGATAGGATAAAAGCATTGTGTGATATTGCTATGCTAACTAAAGCAGGAGAAAGACTACGGGTAGGCCTTTGGACTCAGTATCTACAGGATGCTCTGAGAATGCTTAGGGATAAAGTGATGGAAACAAAATGGAGAGAGTGACCAGAGGGAGTAATTCTGAGGAACTTGTTCAGCCAAAGGGTCATAGTGAGAAGAAGAGCTGGGTCAGGGGAACTAGATTAAGGTTTAATTTTTGAGGTTTGTTGATTTCCAGATACTGGGATAAAAGACATATTTGTAGTCAGATAATGCAGTAACAGAGAAATTGAGAACTTTGTTCCCCCATAGTGAATGTGCTTCCTTCATCTGTCCTTGCCTTGTGTCTCCCACGTCTTAGTCTTAATTAAGCCATTCTTCCTCTTGCACAATCCAAAGCTATTATGATATAAATAGCTTTGCTGTGCTCTTTTATGAGTTTTACAGGGAGGAAATTGGATAAATTCACTATAATCTAATTCCTATGTCTAATAGTCCTTGCGTTCTTTCACATCCCCCATCATGTCCTTCAGCAAGTAAGATGCAAATAATTCAGACACATACTCCTTGCTAGACAAGTGTTAAAATGAGCATCACAGCAGGGATCCCAAGAGAATTTAACTGTTACCCTAGCTGTGCTTGAAGCTTTTCTGAACCACATTTTTATAAAAACAAACTCCATGAGATTAAGAAAAATATATTTGAGTAGCATGCATGAGCCTAGAGTCCAGTTCCCATCACACACACACACACACACACACACACACACACACACACACAGAGAGAGAGAGAGAGAGAGAGAGAGAGAGAGAGAGAGAGAGAGAGAGAGAGAGAGAGAATCAGAGAGAGAATCAGAGAGAGAGAATCAGAGAGAGACAGATATACACATATACACCTTAACACAGATAGAAATAATAAAAGGGCACTTGCATGAAAAATATTGGATGTATTGGATACTGTGTTGGTGTACTTTTCCCTAGAGAAAACTATTTCTAGCTCTCTCAACTATTCTGTCTCCTGTAGTTCTTTGCCTCAGGTTTAAGTACATGTACATACAAGTAACATCATATGGGCTGGACAGATTTTTCACTTATTTATGTATTCATGTTACCTCTGTCTCTGCCTCTCTCTCTCTCTCTCTCTCTCTCTCTCTCTCTCTCTCTCTCTCTC
>NW_021620862.1:690109-714088 GCF_004785775.1 Grammomys surdaster
TCTCTCTCTCTCTCTCTCTCTCTCTCTCTCTCTCTCTCTCTCTCTCTGTATGTGTATGTATGCATTTGTGTGTATAACAAAAATGAAAGAAAAAGAAAGCAATTAATTTGAAAGAGAGCAAGTGTGCAGGTATCAGGAGGAGAGTTTGGAGAGAAGAAAGGGAAGGGGAGAATAACGTGATCACACTATAATTGTCAAGCATAAAAAAGAGTATTGGATGTAGTGAACAGCATTATTTTCCTATAATGCAAGATGATCGTTGCTGTCAAATATAGTTTTTTACTCTTTGCTGTCCATCATGTGCAACGGGATCTGTTTTATTTACTATCATATGCTTCTGATACCAGTAACTATTGTTTGTACGTTTTAAAGAAACCTAAACCCCTTCAGCATGCACAACCACAGGGAAAGGGCACATTGACTGGGCTGCCATGGAAATCCAAACATCAGGTGGAATTAAAAGATACTTGAGAGCAAACCAATTTTTATATCGTATATCTCCTCTTTCAGAGATTAAACTATGAGTGATAGGAAATGGGACGAGAAAGTTAAACATCCTTGTGTACATGGGGACAGAAAGTTCAGAACTCAGTGAAGCTTATCACAAATTGTGAAGGTAAACGTAGTAATCCACTTCTAATTCATCATACTCAGGAGGCCAGTATCACAAGTTTGAGTCTAGACAACAAGAATGCGTCTTCTCAAAAATCCAGTTTAAAAATAAGAAAAAATGGCTGAAGGACTATAGAGAGGGTTCAGTGGTTAAGAGTCCTAGACCTGAGTTTTATTCCCAGCACCTACATAGTAGCTCACAACCATCTGTACCTCTCATCACAAAAAATCCAGCACCCTTTTCTGACCTGGTCCACGTACATATATTCAGTCAATCACTCAGATACATTAAATAAATGGTTTTAGAAGTAATTGTTTAAATTACTGAGGATGCAGCTCAGAGAATGTCTATGCATAGTATGCATGAGACTTAGGGCTCAGTCCTTAGTGCTGCAATTAAAAAGGAAGTTATGGAAATATTTGAAATAGTGCCCTTCAGGTTTCTTGATAGGCGGTTTTCCATGCTGAGTAATATGAAATGGCACTCTAGTTTGATGGAATAGAATCGGGGGTCTTCGTTTTCACACACAGCTGCCCATGAGCTTGGCTAATACTCATCTATTCCCTAGACCAACAGTATTTCTCTTCGTCATATCATGAGTGCTTGGCATTTCCAGTGTTTGTCTTAGATCCTAACCCTCTCTGATTTCATTTAGTCCAGAAATGTCTCTGTTATTTGCTTTCTAGATTTTTCAGTGTTGTAACCTGTGCCACATTCAATTTCCTCCAATGCAACGTAGCATCAGGGTATTTAAAAAAAATGTTTTATTAAAATAGAATTATATCCCTCCCCTTCTCTTTTTCTTTCCTTCAGCTACTCCTAGATACTCTCCCTCTAACCCCTCCCATGTCCACCCTTAGATGGTGATAAAATCTTTAAATATTATTGTCACATGTGTGCACATGTGTATGTATGTATGTGCATATATGTGAGTATGTATGTGTGTAGGTGTATCTATATATGTGTGTATTTATGTATATCAGTGTATGTGTGCATGTGTATATGCATATATGTGTATTTATATATGTGTGCATGTCTGTATATATGTGTATATGTATGTGTGTATATATGTGTGTGTGGGTATATGTATGTATATATGTGTATGTTTATGTAAATGAATGTAGGTATGTATTATGTATGTGTATTATGTGTGTATATATTTGTGTGTATGAATGCAAGTGTAAGTATGTGTGCATGTGTATAGGTGTGCATGTGTGTATATGTATGTATATGTATATGTATATGTATGTATGTGTGTATGTGTATGTTTATGTAAGTAAGTGTATGTGTATATTTGTGTATGTATATGTGTTTTGTGTATGAATGTGTGTATGTTTGTATCTGTGCATGTGTATATCTGTGTGTGTATATATATATATGTGCATACACATATATATATGTGTGTCTATGTCTATGCATGTATGTGTATATCTGTGTATACATATATATACACATACATATGTGTGTCTATGTGCATATGTATGTGTATGCATGTGTGCATATATGTATATATGTATTATGTGTTTGTGTATGTATGTATGTTTGTATGTATATACTCAGGGTTCTTTTTGCCATTTGTCTACTCATAAATACCTTGCCTAGGTTCAACTTTAAAATTTTATGTCAGGTGAAGTTGAATAATTGTGACAAAAACATTATTCATTAGAATTTTTCTTTAAGTTGTACTTTTACATTTTCCTCACTACAATTTACATCCTTAGAGAACCTTGTCAAAAGCCCTCCTAGAAAGTAAAGTCAGAAATACCCACGTTCCCTTCTCCAGTCAAACCATCTATAGTTCTCTTTCTGAGATTGTTACCTTGAGGTGGTTGCTTTTCTGTCTCTAGGTTTGCTTATCAGGTTCAAAGTGTGTTCAATTGCAGAACTCTTCTCTGAGCTAATTGACACCTCCACTTTTCTCTTAAAACATTTAGCTTTTGATGATATATTTTGTCAAGAGTTGTAAGATACAGTATGTTTTAATAAGTATTGTAATCATGTATGAAGTTATCCTGTTGTCCCCACCGGAAATTCATCCAAGTGTCTTCTCAGGGAGTCATCTTTTCTATAACTAGTTCACCAACATTGCATGAGATATTTTTCAAATGTGTGATAGAAATAGAGCCCCTTCAACACTTAGGAGTTGCTGAGGTCATTTGATATGAACCTTTTTAGTCTTACCATCAGGCCCTGAACACAAAGTCAATCCCTCTTAGGTGAAAAAATACCTATGGCTATGTATGCCACGACTTTGAATTCTATACACATCTATTCAAAATCAATAGCTATGTTATAGAGTTATAGCAGTAGACTATAAGGTCAAAGGAAATCTCTAAGAGACACAAAACCAAGAGACAGAAGTCAAAACAGTAACCAGAACTTCCACTGTTAATTATGGGTAACACATCAAATCAGTTATTTTTCAAGTGTCAAGGGAACAGTGACCAGTGTGAGGGTTCACCTTGTGCTATGGGAACTTAAAAATGACTATCTGTGATTATTCAACTCAAGAAACTTGCTATTTGTCAAGCAGTAAATAAATAGCCATGGTCCTTGATTTGAAGTAGAATCTGCACTAAATCAAATATAAAAGCACCTTTCATCCATAAGCATACCCAGAGGCATTTCCTTAGCAAAAATGGTTTAAGCTTACTCTGAAAGGAGAGCAAAGGGGAGGGGGGGAGGGAGGGAGAGAGAGGGGGGGAGGGAGGGAGGGAGGGAGGGAGGAGGGAGAGAGGGAAGGAGGGAGAGAGGAGGGAGAGAGGGAGGAAGGGAGAAAGAGAGGGGGTAGGGGGGAGGGAGAGAAGGGGAGGGAGGGAGAGAGAGTTGGGGGAGACAATATGAATATGGTGATATTCAGGGGACACATTTAATCAAGATTCTTCCTCAGAGTTTGGGCATGGGGTGTTCTATACTGGTGGACACCAGGAAGCAATGTCAAGAATAAAGAAAATAAATTTTCTTGGAGCTAGACTATCAGCAGCCTTGACACTCTCAGTACAGAGAATTTACTTTTTAAGAAAAAAAAATTGAAAAAAAGGCTGTGTTTGAGACAATTCATTCTCTTATTTGTGAAAAGGTAAGTTAGGCGAGCGTGGAAGCCATTCTTCACCATGAGGCAATAATCCACGTGATAGTAGGGGCCTAACCTACAGGCAATTAAAAACCATGGTAGACTTTTAAAGTCTCTACTGAGGAATAATAATTAATAGACAAGCTTGTACATGGAGCACAGTGAGGAAGGGGAGAGACAAGATTCTGTCGATCTGGGAGCTGGATGGTGGCTGTGAATAATAGCTACGCTCTTAAGGAAAGCCCGGTGGTTAAGCAGAGAACTGTCCCCTGAGAACCCAGAGAATGTGTTCAATGTCAAAGCAAAGGGTAAGGTTTAGAAGCAAAGAAAAGGCTTAAAAGGACAAGTGGAATTTTATAACAGAGGTTTCCTATGAACAACTCTGTAGTCAGGTATAGTCCTAGGGACAATATAGTTCACAAGGAAACACATAGCCAGTGAGAGCAGTCAAGGAGGTTAAGGAACACACACAAAATTGGAAACTCTCAGACACTCCCTAAAGACTGCAACAAAAGGGGGATTTAATCACCATTTCAGAGTAAATGAGGATGCTGGAGCAGGTGAGAGAGAATGGTTAATTCTCCAGCTAGCACAGAAAGCCTGCTGAACAAATAGAAGAATAATGTAGACAGTCACTTCTCTAAGTGTATTTTTGTTTTGTTTCTAAGTGATCACACAGCAACCCCAATCCATTTTTCTTACCTGTAGCCATCACAACACTGTGGAGAAGATCCTGAGGTGATAAAGTAGATGGGACAATTTATCCAAAAATATGCTATTCTGAATGTTATGGTCATCAAAGAGAACCAGTTATAGGGAATTAATTCAATTGACTTAGTTTGCTTTCTTATGAATAAATTGCCCTAAGGCTGAAGAAATGGTGTTTTGAGTGAAATATTCTCTACACAAACTTGAGGACCTGAGTCTGTATCTCCAGCATGAATGTTAGAAGCTAAAGTTGATGTTAAGTGTCTGTAACCCTAGCACTGGGAGTAACACACACAGGTAAATGGCAGGGGGAGGGGACTTCAAGCATCTTGGGCCCAATCTAGTTGAAGTGGTGAGCTCCAAGTTCAGTGAGAGCCCCATCTCCCCAAATAAGAGATAGCACAATAGAGGAAGACATTTTAAGTCAGTACATGGGCTCTACTTGAACACACATATGTATGCACACTTATACACATATGCACACAATTAAAAGTAGGAAAATAAGTTTTCCTTTTATCTGGTTTCACCTGTATAGGCCCTCACAGAAATACTCTCAGGAACTGCTGGCAATAGTCATTTCTGTTAATTGTCTTTGTGTTTGGGAAAATCCAAGTGTAGTTTTGTGTAGAATAGCACTGAGCCCACCTATCCAACTGTCAGGAGTCAGGTTTGGAGATGGAGGTTTTCTCAGAAGGCAGCTCCCATTGTGGATAGAAATAGAGATAGTGCTTTGGGAGGAGGTGGACCAACTATGACCTGTGCCTCAGTATTAACCCAGCTCCTCTGTCCTGGGGTCAGGAGCCTCAGGACCTGAAGCAGGATACCCTTCTGTGCCCACTGTCTCATGTGCCTCAGCCACAGCACCTAGACTCTGGCTAGTACAAGAGTGTATTCAAAACCTGGTTTTCTTCCTGTTCTAATCTGCTTGAGCTCATTCTTGCTGTTTTCTGTAAACACTGGAAGGGGCCAATGCAGTGTTTTCTCTGACAAGCTGAAAAATAATCAGTATGGGACTCAGAAATGGGTGCTGTGGGAAAGCTGCCACTTGGTCTCCTGCTGGTCATGATAACCACTTTGGGATGGTTATTTATATTATTTCCCAGACTTTTATGGTTTCTATGGGTGAGTTACAGATCATTTGGGTTGCATAGGAGATAAGGCAGAATAAACTTGCTTAAATCACCTTTAATTCCACAGGACAGCTAGCTCCGTTTTTAGATCTACCTGGAAAGAATCCCAGGAGTCTTAACCCATTCCTTCCATTGTTTAAGATCTCTGCCTCTCTGTTCCCATTTTGTAGGTTGAAAAATTAATAATGTGTAGGCAGACCTGATGGTGTTATATTTTGGTAACGCGCATTCTGATGTGGCAGGAACGGCACTTTCCTGCTAGGTCTATATCTTTATGAAGGGAATCTTAAAGCTGTGAAGTACCTGCCCCAGACTCAACCTACACCTCTCCCACATACAAACCTCCTGACTCCCAAAGTGAAGACGCTGATGCCCAGAAAGCTGAACTGGAGCCAGTGAGACGTGACTGTCTGCCACAGATATTTGTGTAGACCAAATTATTAATGTTTAGCCAAGGGAAAGCAGCTGCCTTTACCATCCTGTTGAAGGATGACAGTGTGTCTTTTCCTGATAAGATTGTGGCCAGAATGGCCTTTCCTTTAGGAGGTGGATAGCAGTTGTTCTGTCTACAGGCTACAGGGATGTCTGGCTTCTCCTTTCTCTCTGTATCTGAGTCTATCTCCCTATTCTTCTTACAGACTGTTTTAAACTTAACTACACTGAACATTTTGTATATATTTGCCTGACAATAAATGGGTCTGGGGCCAGGGATGGTTCAAGGGTAGGAAAAGCATCTTTATTATAACAGAAATGAAAAGCCATTCCCTATGTTTAGCAAACACTTAATGAATCCAGTTTTGTTACAGACATAGTTTTAAGAGTTTTTATTTGTATAAAAATGATGAAAATTTAAAACTGATGTTAACAAATCCTATAAGAACTACATCCATATTTTCCTACTCACATATGTCTTTTTTATGATATTGTAAACTTTAAAATTGTTCCCATCTCCTGGGCTCAAATCAGTTTTTTGTGTAGTAACTTTTAAGCTTAATACACTAAACCCAAATGAAGCAACAGCCACCCACATACTCTGTGAGAAAAAAAAAAGCAAATTCTATATACATGTGTAGAAAGTATACCGCCCCAGTTCAAAAAATATTCACAATTTTATTTTTGAGATGTTAAACTTTGAGTAGGAGTTTATAGGTAAATTCCAGCTATGGGTTTGTAATTATAGATCTTTGTATAATGTTCCTCAGAATATGTTTTTTCATTACTATCCTGAGGCAGCCTTGTTTATGATTTTTGGTTACAATTATGGTAGTAGGTTTTGTGGAAGCTAAAAACCATTACATCTACAGTTAGTAGAATCTATTCTTCAACAAAATCACTATTGCCTCTCCTATCTGGTGGTCTTCATGGCACCATAGCAGATAGCTGAAGCTCATTGGCCAGCCCTGGCTGAATCTATAAGCTTCATATTCAGCGATAGACTCTGTCTCTCAAAACAAAAGGTGGCTATCTGAAGTCAACCTCTGGCCATCACACACATGCATGATTGGACACACGATGCAGTGAGCACCAACCCTCACCTCATACACCTGCATGTGCACATGCACATGTGTGTGTATGTGAGTGTGTGTGTATCATAAATATCCATGCATACAAACACCTCTCCCCCTCTTCTACCTCTTTCTCCCACTCTCCCTCCTTTGCCTCTTTTTGCAAAACTCGTTTTGCTTATATTAATCACTTTGCCTTTGCCCCACATGATTCCATACACCTTTTGATCACTGGCCATTATCAACTGTTCTTTTAAAAGATAGAGAACACCACCTCTTCTGTGACACCTCCTGGTCCTCTTGTCAATAAATAAACATGCACTTTGGAGATTTTTGCAGAGATGCGTACTTTTCTTTGTTTCTGAAGCTTCATAGACAGCAATTACAGAAAATGTTAACATTAAATTTTATAGCCATTATCTACCATCTAATATCCCTTCTTCCTCTTCAAAGATAATGCTTTATTTCCTGTTTTCTGATCTCTGCTTCTTGTGTTGTTTTTTTAAATCACTAAAAATGATGAATGAGGACTTTCTTTTTCCTATGATTTGATTTGCATACATTTTCTTTCTATTATCTACACTGTTGATGCAGTGCCCTGATGGTTAAAATGAGCCAGCCAATCTCGGATGCAATACTAACATCTTTACTTCCCTTTTTAGTTCATTAAGAAGGCAGAATCTCAATTAACTATTGTACATGCAGTTCATATTCCGATTTCTGTTAATATAACTACATTTAAAAGAATATATGTTCATTAGTCATGCATAGAACTATTGGTGCCTCTTCACAAAATTCATAGACTCATCCATACTCTTATCCCATTTCAATAAAGAGGAACTTGAGACCAGTACCTTCACTCTAGCCAGTGTTCTCCGTGTACCTTCTCTGTTCTTGGCGTTGGCCTTTGGTAAACCAAGTGCTGTCTCTCGTTCTATTTCTTTGCCCCATTCCAAATTATTACAATGTTGAATGGAGTATTAAAAATTGCTGGTTTTAGTTTATTGCTTGGAATGTCATTTCCTCTTTGCAACTTTTTTTTGCTGATTTATTGACTTATTTAGTGACTTGCTTTTTTATTAAATTATTTTATTTGCATTCCAAATGCTGCCCCACTTCGCAGTCCCCCCTCCTAGAGTTCTTCAACCCATCCCCTCTCCCCTTTGCCTCTGAGAGGATGCTCCCCTCACCTCCCCTCACACACCCATCCACCACCACCTCACTGGCCCCCAGCATCTTCCTTTCTTGGGGCAGCAAGTCTCTACTGGATTAGGCGCATTCTCTCCCACGGAGGCCAGACAAGGCAGTCCTGTGCTGCATATATCCTAAGGGGCCATGGACAAGCCCATATATGCTCTTTGGTTGGTAGCTTAATCTCTTGGAGCTCCCAGAGGTCCAGTTTAGTTGATACTGTTATTCTTCCCATGGGGTTGCCATCCTCTTCCACTCCTTAAATCCTTCCACTAACTTTTCCATAGGGGTCCCCAACCTCAGCCCAGTGGTTAGATGTAAGTATTTGCATCTGTTTCAGTCAGCTGCTGGTAGAGCCTCTCAGAGGACAGCCATGCTAGGCTCCTATTTGCAAGCACAACATGGCATCAGAAATAGTGTCAGAGTTTGGTGCCTGTACATAGGATGGATCCCAACTTGCTACTCATTTTGGAAATGTTTGACTTCACTGAGTGAGGGAAAGGAACCAGAGTGAGGAGGATGTAAATGGCCTATAGAACTTCTACACTAGACCTCAAGTGACAGGTGACAAAATCTGTAAAGATAGCTCAGTTGGGAAGATGCTGATCTTGAGAGCTAGCTTGGGCCTCTCCTCACCAACTTCTTCCCTGGCTTTCTTTGTTCTGTCTCTCCTTGCATTGATCTCTCTCTCTTTTGTCCTTTTTGCTTCCTCTTGCATTTCTCTTGTTTTTACTTTCTGATGAGACAGCTGTCATATATCACAGGTTGACCAAATACACGGTTTAGAAAGACCTTGAATTTTGGATCGTTCTGCCTCTAGTTCCCAAGTGCTGAGATTGTAGGTGTGTACCACTGTGCCTCGTGGTGAGGATCAGACTTTGTGAATGCTACACTAGCACTTTATCAACTGAGGTACATCCTCGATTCATCCTTCCTTGATTCCTCACTCTCCCCTCCTTCCTCTCTCTCTCTCCCTCCTTCCTTCCCTCCCCCTGTGTCTCTCTCCTTCTCCCTCCCTCTCTCTCTCTCTCTCTCTCTCTCTCTCTCTCTCTCTCTCTCTCCCAACTCTGTCAGTAAATCTGAGCTCTGAAGTTTCTTTGTTTCTGTTTTCTTTCTCCTTTCTTCCTTCTTTCCTTTCTTTCATTCATTTTTTTCAATTTTATTGTAATTTTGAACTCCAGGGATACATTCTTTTATGCAGTTTCAAGTGTGAAGGGAAAGACATCTTGCTAGAGAGTTATGTTAAGTGCAGTTGGCATGTAGAAAGAGCAGAAGGAACTCAGCTCAGCAGTTGCAGTTCTAGTAGCTTGGCTTCCTTGTCTGGCCTCAGTGGGAGAGGAAGCGCCTAGTCTCACAGAGATTTGAGGTGCCAGGGTTGGGAGGGAATGTCCAGGGGCCTCACCTGCTCAGAGGACTAGAAGAGGGAGTATGGGGGAAGAATTGTGGGAGGGGGCTGCCAGGAAGGTATCAGTGAGCAGGATGTAAAGTGAATAAGTAAAAAATTAATTAACTCATTAATTTATAAAGAAAAACTCAACAGAAAAAAAAAGAATGGATGTGAACATGTTTACTGGTCTTCTGCTGAATAAGAGGGCTGAGGAGGGATTACTGTCCTGTGAAAGAAGTCTAGGCAGAGTTTTTAGAGAGCACTGTTTCTCAAAGTGGTGCCCACAGGCTGCCTGCATCATATTCCCCAGATCCTCTCTCTGTATCTCAGAGGGACTCAGTCTGAAAATATATGTGGAACTGGAGATTTGTATTAAGGCAGATTCCCCAGAGAACAAGCTCAAAGTAGAAGCACAGTCCATTTATCCTGGTGCTCTGTTCTCCAACTCCCTAGTTCACCAATGTGCACACATCTCAAGGTGCCTAAGATGAAGTGACCAGCATATAGGCACTAAGACATGAGTAAGGATATATTTGAAACATTTACCTCATAGAAATCTTGTGGTAGAAGAAGCAGAAACTACACATTTTATGTAGTTTATTTTATGTGCAGAATGGTAATCCTTGTCTCTTCCTCTACCCTTCCTTTCTTTCATCCTGAAATAGTTTATCTTTCCAAAAATAAGAACAATTGAGCTTTCTTAGTTATTTGAAAACAAGAGTCAACCCTCAACATACTTCCCAAGTGGTTTTTTAATTACCCAATACCAATTACAGAAGCCTCCTCTGGGACTTTATACAAATTCTAGGGGTTGTCCGTAGCACACAGTATCATTACTGGCTTCTGCTCTTATATGCCTCTGGTCTATAAATGCTCAGTTGAATTGTCCCTGTAAACTGGAGCTGCACCAGATTCTGACTTGGAGTTGATGCTCCAGAAATGTTTGCCAAATGAACAAACGAGCTAAAGGACCCCATGACGCCACCTTGACGCAGTTTTCATGGACTCTACCATAAGGAATGGCTGGACTTTCTTTCATGTAAAATTAAATATGTTTGTATTAAAATCAGCTTCCTGTGATCCTAACCAAGATATGTTCTAAAACTGCTGCAAATAGAGCAGGGCAAACACCAGGATGCTTCTGGGATCTAAATACTTGTGAAGGTTTTTATTTTTATTTATTTTTTTGTTAAGAAATGTTTTGAAGAACTCCAAGCAAATTTAAAAGGGGGATCTACTGGATTTTGGTTAAGTGCTAACAAAAAAAAAGAAAAAAGAAAAAAGAAAAAAAAAAAGAAAGGTCCCTTAATTCCCTATCCAAATACTTCAAGCTTAAATTTACTGGCAGCTATTTCAGAGGAAGATGGTGACTTTAAAATCCTTAGTTTGTTATAGAGAAGATGTTTTTGTCTTCAAATGTTTAGGGGGGGATTAAAGGGAATTTATAGCTTGGGGGGAGGAAGTAATAAATGTGGTAACAATGCAATGTCTAAACTGTCCTGAGTTTCTGGAATTACTGACTATGAAAACAGCGTTTAGATGTTGTATCTAAAGGAATTACTTTCACATCATGCTTGAGACGCCTCCCTGGATCAGTGGGTCTTCTATTGTTTAAGAGAGGTTGAATCAATTACACAGGAGATAAATTCTGTCATTAGCTCTTTTGTTACAGAGCCCAAGAAACATATTTAAGAACTAGGTTTTTTCTTTCAAAAAATTTAATCACCATAAGGTATATTTTTCTTAAGGTTCAGATTCTTCTGATACACTTCATGTTTAAATAATTCTATTTTTAAGGAAATATCATGAGTAAAAAATAAATGAATCTGGTAGATCACGTTCTTTCTTGCTGTGCCCTGTTTTTCTATTAATAGAATCTTACCTTAAAGGTTTATTTCTATTTCATTAACAAAGGCAGTTGTAATTTGCTATCATATACAAAAAAAAAATGTAAAGAAATGTTTTAGTGTAGTACTATACAGCCTTGGAAGGACTTCTCTGTAATCATAATGTAATACTTTTGTGTTCTGTCTTTTTATTATTTAAGGGTACCCAAGGTTAGAGGTAATAGGACATTGCCAGCATTCAATAGTGAGGCCAGTTAATGCAGAATTAATCTTTAAACAGCACTTTCTTTTAAGTGATGCCTCTGATGGACACAGTTTTTCTTTGGAACATATATTCAAAAAAAAACTTGACATGTTAAAAGTTCTACTGGCAATGGTAGCACATCCTTGAAATTCCAGCTCTTAGGAGATTGCAGCAAAATTTCAGATTCCAGGACAACTTGGTTTCTTTGTAAGTCCCTATCTCCTAAACCAGTGCGAAAGGGGTAGCCACTGTGTAGTTATTTTATCTATCTATCTATCTATCTATCTATCTATCTATCTATCTATCTATCTTATCAATTAAATGATAATTATGGTCAAAGAATGACCCATTGTGAGCAGTGCCTCAGGGAACTGTGAAAGAGGCTCCCAGGAAAAAAAGTAGAAGACCTTTTATCTCAAGTGTATTTTTTCCCTGGATTGTTCTTGAATATGACTTTGTGCCTCCTGTGACAAACCTTTCCCTTCAATTCATAAGACAAGTTTAATGTTGTTGGATGTCATTGTTGGATGTCAAATGATAGCTATAGAACTCAGTCTGGTCAGCATACCCTGAATCTGTGTATGGTTTTCTGCCTTCCTCTCACAGAGCCTCTCTTACAGTTCCCCAAGGCACTGTTCACCATGGGTCATTCTCTTGACTGTCTTCCAACAGATAATTGCTTCCATTACTTGATGAAGTTTAATTGTTGTAACTGTCCACAAATTTTATTCCAAAATGTCTTTTTATGTCTAGGTGAGTTTGGTATAGAGAAAATGAACCCAAAGTCATTTTAAATCTTCATGTGAATTCTTACATGATCATCCTTAATTATGAAAATACTTCTGAGTTATATAGTAGTTGATCCCTCTTATATTTATTTAATATATCCCATCTCAGACCCACAACCTCACATGAGTGAACTGCTCTTTCTCTAACAATTTCTATTTTAAAATCAAATATTGGAGGCATTCTTGTGTGTCTTAGTTCTCAGTAATTCAAATATTTAATGAGTTGCTCTTTACCCCCTTTCTATAAAGTAGGTTTCTGTAGTCCCCCCATGAGCTTCTGTTTAAATAAGTTGTCTTCTTCCCCACTTAGAGTCAAAGAAGCTGAGGAAGTGTGTAGGCAGAAGAAAGGAAAATCACTCTATAAAGTAAAACCAAGACATGACTCTGGGATTGTAAGTATTGACTATTCTTGTTTTCAGCTTGTGATTGTCTTTGCAATATACATAGACTTATACAATAATATTTCAGTCATATTTATCTTGTATATGGATAAATAATGAGCTTCTAATTCCAATAGTTTCTTTTCATTTTGTCTTCAATCTGGACTTTGTAGTTGAGTCAGTTTCAATGTTGAGTATTTGAAACTTGGGAATTAAGACGTATGTGAGAGCCTGTGTCCACCTCTTGGGGCAGGAGGATAGCCTGGACTTCCTCATTATACATGAGTCACAAGCCACTGATGCATTTTAACCCAGAATGACTAATAGGAGATTTACTACATGAAACTCAATAGGAAATGACATGCTCTCAAGTAGGCTATCTGTCTAGAAGGATGGTCTAGAAATCCTTCTCTGCCAAGTCCTCCATTACTAAACAAACCAAAATAAGTAAATAAATAAATAATAAAAAATAAGAGAACAAAATAACCACCAACTTGTATTCCCTTAGAATGAAATGTTGATTATAAAGGCAAATTTTCCTGGTACTGTAGACATTTTGTTGAGGGTTCTGAAGGTATCATAATCTCCTATTGCCAGGGTAAGGAAATAGTGCTTGTTTAGATGAAAATTTAGGATACCAAATAAAAGCATTTTAAGATTTGTTTTTATTTTTAATTAACCATTGGATCTGTACATATGGAAGCAACAACCTGAGGAGGTGGGAAGAGGGCTTTGACTCCTTTGGAACTAATGTTTCAAGGGTTATGAATGACTTCTCATAGCTTCTGGGAACTGAACTCTGCATGGCTTAATTGCTGAACCATCTCTCTATCACTAACTGAAACACCTTGAATTAGATTTAATATAACATAGTCTAAGTAAAATAGACAGTTCAGATAACTCAAACTGCCTTATGGTTAAGTAGCCTTGTTTTGAAAATATTTCTACCTTCAGATAAAATTTATTTTCCCATCAGGTTTTCTGTATCAAAATTAGACTTATCTGATGGTAAATTTGTCTTATGCTGCTTTCTGATCAAAAGTTAATTGAGCCATATTGAATAAGAGGAATGATTATTAGCTAACTGTGATCATGGTGCTATGAGATAGAAGAGAATTAAAACATTTCAACCAGGAAATCAATCCATTGATTTTGAGTCTGTATTCATGCCTTTGCATGGGGGATCTGAAACAACAGGGCTATGCTGTCCCTCCTTCACATATGTTATAAACTAAACTTCAAAAACTGATTTTCTCAAAAGTATTTGGTAATTTGTTTCAATGAGAATTTGAAAAAATAATTAAAGATGAATCAGATATAATGTGTGTAAAGTTTTCTGAGTGAATTGATCTTTTCATATTTATCCAGAGAATTTAATAGAAATAAAAATCTTATTTGGGCTCCTCTAAACTCCAGTTTTTATTTTTAGTCTCATCTGACACACACACACACACACACACACGCACACACATATGTATATGTATATGTATATGTATATGTATATGTATATGTATATGTATATAAGATTGTTTGCTGCTTGTTTGATTTTTAGAAAGCAAAGATAAGCATGAAAACATGAGCTGTGACCAGCAGAAGAAAACAAGTCACTGAAGCAACCTCCGCAACATCCACCTGAAGGAGGGAAGGAAGCTACATCCACCTGATCATTTTCCTCAGAACCTCTTGCATAATCTTCCTGTTTTCTAGAAAGTTTGTTGATTGTTGAAATTTATTGTATGTTCTGTTAAAATTCCAAAAGCTTTAGGCCTGCAGAGAATCAGACACATTTTCCTTTTTGTACGCATTGTGGCAGACCTAAGTGGCACGACTAAGAGACACTGTCAGCATTAATTCTGAACATGCTGAACCTTAACATATGATTTTCTTTTGTGAGATTCTCTCTTGTTGCAACAAAAAATTTTTTCTTTTTACTGACAACCAGAACTCCACATTACCTGTGGGTAAATGTTGTTCCTAGTGAATTCTTTGTATCTACTTGACTTCTGCTTACACAGCGTCTATTTGAGAAGTAAAGACCATCTATATGTCATGATCCATGCTCTCCCATGCTTAAGCTGCTCTCTATAATATTTCCCCTTGAGACCCTATGAAAAACTGGTCTGTAGCAGAGATAAATGAAATTATGAGATGTCTCTTTATGTCTAACACTGTACTACTTCTCTCTCTCTCTCTCTCTCTCTCTCTCTCTCTCTCTCTCTCTCTCTCTCTTTCACACATACACACACACACACACACATATACACACACACACAACTCTTTTCTCTCTTACACACCCACATAGTTTCTTACTCACACATAGATACACGTGCACACACATTCTTTCTAACACATACACAAGCCTCTCCTAATATTTTCAAGAAATTTGAGTAAGTGAAGCTCATGAAATTGTTAAATTTATTTTTTGACAAGCACTTATTGTAAAAAATAGAAAAAATAGATGAATCAGATCTATCTAGACCATGTTAAGTAAAATATGTCTGCATATTTTGACATGATTAGATTGTGACCATGTGTTACCCAGGTGATTTACCGCTATGATGTGAGGATGTGTTTGTTTCTCATCTAAAGGGTCCTAGGGAGGGATTTTACTCACTCTAATGTCAGGAAACAAAATGGTAAGTTCCTACTCTTTCTGAACATATTTCAGTCAGATCATAATTGATTAAGAGGGTTTTGTATAACATTAATAGTTGTTCTTTTCAATTGCTGCTAATAATATTCATTGAGTTATGGTTTTAGAAAAGGAGAAAAAAATGATTGCTATTGTAAACCAGTCATGGACAGCAACTTAACAATAATGTTATAAATCATAGCTATACTTGTATTTATGTAAAGTATGATCTCTTGCCTTTTACTTTGTATTTTAAGTGCAAAGAAACAGTAGTATTTTATTTTCTTCTGTTGTTTTTTAGCTTTCCTGTCCCATGGTCTTTCCAATGTGTACATTACCACTCTTCAATGAATTAATAGGGCATTTAACAAAGATCGCTATGTGCAATACTGTATTTAGTGTTTCTATTTCAATTTTTTAGGATGTTAATTTATATGAAAATAAAATGAATAATAAAATATTTCTGTGTTGGCTGTGTGCATATCATATATGTTTTATAATTTTAAGTATATATTTTTTAAGTATATATATATATATATACTTAAAAACAAAGACATTGTGTTTAACTTTTATAGGGAATAGGGATGGGAAACAAGTGAGCTAAACATCAATCATTTCAAGATTCTGGAATTTAAGTCTATCATGCTACCTGAGTCAGAAATTTTGATAAAATATTAACTCTTCACCCAGTTGTTTTCTTTCCAGCAAACATTCTACTTTCTTAATATCCATTTCCAATACAATACTATATCATTAAATTTATTATATTCAAGACCAGATTCAGTTTGTCATCCTCTCCCTCCAAATTTTAGTCTTCTGAGTTATCTATCTCAGGAAACAGAGCCTCCATCCTCAGGAACAGGAATCATTCTTTATAGCTCACTCTCCCTTGTGTCTTCATTGACTCAACTGCCAACACTATTAGTTGTGACTGGTATGAAGATGTTCTCATTTTGCTCCTAGACCATGAAAGTATTAGTTCAAAACTGATATGAATAACTTTGACAATTGTATTAGTTTTGCTTTGTTTTGTTTACCTTGATAGAAATACCTGAGCAAAGCAACTTGCAGAAGTTGTTGATTTGGTTCACAGTTCAAAAGGATACAGGTATGGCCAGCAGACGCATAAGGTGACTGGTCACAGTGCTTTCACACTCATGAATCAAAAGAAGAAGGAGACAAAGAAGGAGAGGGAGGGTTGATGCTATTCTCAGCTCATTTTCTCCTTTTTATTCAGTCTAGAACCTCAGCCAAGGGAATAATGCTGCTCATATTTAGGGTAGGTATTTCTGCCCTGGTAAGCCCCATCTAAGACATGCTCAGAGGTTTTTCTCCTAGATCATCTCAGAGCCTGTCAAGTTTGGACTCAATATTAACATTACAATGTTTTTCAATTGCTATCACAGTTAAAGATTTGTTTCACACCAGTTCTTGTCTATACATCCAACCTATTTTTGTTCAAAATTACCAAGCTGATAATCTGCATTTCCTACTGAAAGAGTCTAGTAATTACATCAAAGTATGTGATCTCAATTTATCCAAAATCTTAACTGTGACTGAAAGAGCAATCAGATTCTTGGTTTTGCCTTGGATTATATCTCTTTGCTCAGCCAATCTGAATTCCAGCCTCCTGTCAGACTAAACCACTTTCAGTCCTTTATGCAGTACTCTTTCTAACCTCCCATGATCTTCATAAGTCCCCCAAAAGTTCAAATATTGGGGTCTCTATACCTAAACCATCAGAGTCAGGGGAGCCTAAGGGGTGTGTTCGGGCTATAAAAGAATTGATGTCATTACTGATAAAGTAGATTCTCATTGAGAAAGCAAATAAACAAACACCAGTCTATTTCATGCTTCATTGCCTTGTGATACATTCTGCCGTGGTCAGATGCAGCAGAAATACTCTTGCATTCGGTTGATCATGGACTCCCCAAGCTCTAGGATCCTACTGATATTAACTTGTCTTTCTTATATAGTATGTACTCTATGTTATTTTGTTATAGCAAAAGAAAATGAAGTAAACTATTCACTATATATCATTTTAGGTGTTTTTCAGTCACCTTGAGCCAATGTACTCCAGGGCATCCTCTGATGCTTGTCTTTCTGGCTTCTTGAAAGTTACAGATATTAATAAGTATTTATTAAAGAAATGCAAACTGTTAACTGTGACACAAACTTCAGGATGCAAACAAGTGGAAGGCTGAACAAAGACTATTATTGGGATGGGGTTACAGTAGAGACTGAGGATGACATTAGTATATTAGTCAGGGTTATTGAGAGAAAATGAACTTATAGAATAAATACAGTAGTTGTTAAATCCATAAAATCAAATGTTGAAGCTGGCCTTCAATATGTATCAGATGCAATATACATATATAAAATAGACACCAATATACATACATATACTCTAATGCCAGTGATGGAATGGTCTTGCCAGCTAGAGTAGGAACAAGAACAAGCAGCTAAAGAGATAAAAATGTCTTCTTCCAAATCTTTTCTATAGGCTTCCACCAGAATATGTGGCCCAGATTAAAAGTGGATCCTCCCACCTCAAAAGATCTGAATTAAAAGTTTACCTTCCCACTTCAAAATATCCCATTAAAGTCACTCTTTCCACAACAAATGTTTTAGTTAAGAAAAAGTCCCCAACAGGTGTACACAGCCACTTGAATTTTACTTAATTCCAAGATGTATTCAAAGTGATAACCAAGAAAACTCGTCATATGTTCACCCCTTGTCAACTGGACACACAATAATATCTCCTTATGTCATACTTACTTTGCAAATGCAAACAATAGTGAGGTTATGCCTAACATGACATAGCTATCCTTTGTTCAACCACAAATGCAAGACAAATTTTAGAATTGATGACAGTGTAAAAAGGAGGGGTCCAAAGCTGATTCCTTATAATTAAGGCAGTTAAGTAGGTACCAATGTGGAAGAATGTTCTATAGTTTAAAAAACACAACTCAGGACAGGAGAAAGAGCTCAGTGGTTAAAAGCACTGGGTGCTCTTCCATCGGTCATGAGTTCAATTCCCAGCAAGCACATAGTGGCTCACAACCATCTATAATTGGATCTGTATCCACCTGGAACACAGGTGTACAGGCAGATAGAGCACTCATATATTAAATACATACATACATACATACATACATACATACATACATCTTAAAAAAAATACACAACTCTGAGTTTAAAGTTTTGAAATTCTAAATAATCCTAAAATGACTAAACATGTTTCAAAAGGTATAGATCTGGAGAGTAGAGGGAAAGGGACAGTGATGGTCTATAAACAAAGGCCCTAAGCCTACAAGGAAGTGTTGATAAGGGAAAATAGACTTAGTCTTGCAGAAGAAATGAAACAAGAAATAGTTATGTTTTGTTCCCATGATGGAATGTAAAGTAGCTAAACAATGGAATAGAAGAGAAACATTTCCATGAGCTGAATGAATTCTAGGGGGACAAAAGTAAAGAGACAGCAGGTGCACAGAACGGTGTTGCTGAGGCATTCCTCAGGATTAGAACTCATGAAAGACAATGCTGGTCATGCCCAAGAGTCATTAGAAGACACAGGAGAGGTGGAACTCAAGGACCCCAAAGAAGGAAGCTTCAGGAAATACAGATAAGGGCTTCAAGAGACAATGGCTGAGAGTTTCCTAAGATCAAGGAATGGCATGCTCTTTCATTGAGAATGCAACAAGTGTTAGGCCAAATAAATACCAATAAATTTGACCTAAAGAGGTCAAACTGAATCATATCCTCTAGGAAGAAAGAATACTTCACTTACAACACAGGGACAGTTATCCTAAAACCAAGAAATAAAATAGTTAAGAGCTAACTTGAAAACAGCAAATCAAGACTATTGGTGAAAGAGATAAATGTTTTCAGAATTTGAAAACCAAGAGTTTACTGTCCAAAAACCTCACAAGCAGGTCTGCTAAAGGGCATGTACCAGTGAGGAAACCAGAGGATGTGGATGTCAGAGGTCATGGAGGGCACAGGAACTCAAGCAGTAAATTAACTCCAGACTGTAAACAATAGCATGTCATTTTTGTGGTTTTAAAAGATTAATAACAAGGTGGCAAGGAAATTTCAAAAAACTAATTCAGACATGCTTTAAAATCTTGCCTTATTCTCTTGGTGTAATTCTCTAAGTGCTGGGCTGTTAATATGTACTAGAAACTGCTATTACTGATGCTATGGTGTACTTACAGACAGGAGATATAGAACACTATCTAGTACCTGAACTCTGGCCTCATAGGAAGGATTTGCTAGCAAAGCATTGGCAAGAAAGAGTGTGTCTAACTTGGTAACAGAGTATCTGACATACTGGAAATTCTGAATTCCATCTTTAACAATTCATTAATCCTGTGTGGCAGGGCTCACCTATTTTCCAGTACTTGGGAGGTAGACATAGGAGAGTAAGTTCAAAGTTCAAAGTCTTCCTTTGCTACAGAGAGAGCTAGCTCAAAGCTAGCCTCCAATCTCTCTCTCTCTCTCTCTCTCTCTCTCTCTCTCTCTCTCTCTCTCTCTCTCTCACACACACACACACACACACACACACACACACACAGAGAGAGAGAGAGAGAGAGAGAGAGAGAGAGAGGAAGAGACAGACAGACAGACAGACAGACAGACAGACAGAGAGAGGCATAACTCACTCCACAGTCTACACTAACAACAAATAACCAGTGTATGTAAATGCACTGCTCTAAACCAACAAACCAATATTATTCAAAAGGAATACTGTGGACTAACTCATTTATGAATAATAATTAAAATACTACAATGTGAGTGAACATTAGGAAGAGCTTGAAGATGCAAAGATTATTTTTGGAAATTGAAGTGATTTTATGAAGACTTACATACATGTTATAAAACATGTATATGAATAATGTACATATGTGAGAAAATTAAATGAACTGAAAAAAATCAAGTAAATGGCATAGCTTTTGAAGAAAATGAATATTATGACCACATCCTTAAATGATTGAATGCCTGAAGGTAAAGTCAGCTGGGGTATAATGCAAAGGCATTAATAATGCTTCTCCTAGGACTGTGGTACAGTAAATGGTAGAGCCCTTACCTAGCATGACTAAGACCCTAGACCTGGCACTATAAAAAGCAAATATAAGGATTTATCACTCTTCTGGTAATGAGAACAAATTTAAAAGTATAGAATTACAAGCAAAGAGGTAATATCTATTTGTTAACCAGAAGAAGACATACCCAGAAAGCAGGAATTAAATGCAGTTAAATACAAGGATAGCATGTCATATGAGGCTCACATCTAAAGTTCAGAGATCAAGAGCATTATGTATTCATCCAGCATTTAGTAAGATTACAATCAGAAAAGTCTCCCACTCAAAAAGGCAATCAGCAGCTGGAGGGGGGCACATTTAAGTAGCAGAGCAGTTACCTACCACACGTGGAGCCCTGGGTTCAAGCTACATACCATCCAAAGAAGCAAGGGAAAAAGTATATATATATTGTTTATATATGTCATCTATGCATATATATATGTATATATACATATATATATACATATATATATATATATATATATGACATATATAAACAATTGAGAGACACACCATTTTTAAAAAAACAACAGAAAGGATAAAACAATGTCAGCGATCCTTAAAGAACTATGTGGATTTTATGCAATCCAACTAAAATACCATCAGGACAATTTGAATTCACTGATGAAGAAAATCAGCAACATTTACTGATCCTGCAAGAACAAAGCTGATACTTAAAAAAAGAAAAGGAACAGAGACTGTTGTTGCTGTTGCTGTAATCTGTTATTCCTTGGATTCTTTGGATTTGGCACAGTTTGAAGAATAAGTCATTATTGAAGGGTTTATAATTAGTATTGGTAACATCTCATTTCCAATATCAAGCACATTCATCTGGTCCATTATGTTTAGCCAAGGAGAAAATACATTGAAGGTCATTTACCTTGGTCCACATCAGTAGAGCAACCCTATCAGATCTCCTGCCCAAGAAAGATGAGAATATCCTTTCAGGCTTAGACAAGGCTTTGCTACCAAACGAGCCTGATGATGTAAGTCATCTCCAGAACCCAGAGGTGAAAGGAAAGAACCTACTCTTACAAGTTTCCTTCTGACCTATGCTTTGGAGCCAGAGTAGAAACATCACCATGCATTCACACACACAAAGGTAGCACTGGAAGAAGAAAAGACAGTTGCCACTAGGAAGCTGAAGAGCTGGAATTTTCTGTAGGAGCAGCTATGCATGACAGGCAGTTTGTGCTAATGAGGGAGCTGCTGAGGTGTGGGCTGACTGTTTACATCAGGCCCCATATAGACAGGCTTCCTGAGGAATGTTGCTCATTTCCTCCAATTTCTTCTTCATCATCATTGTGAGAAGTATTTTTCATGTTTACTTTGACCCCCAGTCCTCTAAGCCCTGCTACAAGTCTTATCTCTGTTTGTGGACTTGGTCATGACCTTTCCACTTCCATATCTTTGCCCATTCTGGCTTTAGTTCAAATCCCAGTTGTATTTCCTTCAAATAAAAGAAAATTTTCTCATTCTCACTCTAGACCAAATAGCCACAGGAACCTGTATCATCCTTGCTCAAGACCAGTCGGGGACTCAGGACCTCAGGGGCCTCGGGGCTCCCATCTCTAGCCTAAAGTGGAAGAGCTTCCACCAACTCTATTGTGGCAAATCTTGAAAGCCATCTTTCTTATCTTCCTCCTCTGCCCAGATCTCAGCATTTTCTCCACACTGAAGCCTCAAGATCCTCAAATTTATTAAGGACCTGCTGGATACTGATTGTCTGAGTGTGAATTTTCAAATAAAGTGGGGAATGGGACCAATCAAGGAAAAGCGGTCAAAAGTTTGTCTATTTCAGGTTAAACAGTGATCCTTATAGATCATTACCTGATGCTTCCTACGTTCATGGATGTGGCTATAAATTTTATTCAACAAGGAGTGTTCATTCATTTTTTTCCCTCTGGCCTTGAGTTTGGGGCTGGGGTTTTCCTCCTGTCAGAGCCCTGCCTCATGTGGGCAGCAACTTTAATAAAGTCAAGGGTTCCTACCCCTATTGATGAAACCTGGAAACCTACAAAACAAGATACTCAGGAAACTCAGATATACATAAGACCCATGAGACCCTTCTCCAAGATTATATGCTGCAAATAATTGCTGAGGATAAGGGACTTTTCAGTAGAGCTGTGTGCACACTGGAAGAGAGCTCCAAAATACCACTTTTCTTATTCACCATCCATACTGGAGTAGGTTTTTCAGTGATGCAGCTACATAAGGATCACCCATTCTCATATATATATATATTTATATATACATAACCATGGCCTAAATAAACTCATCTGTTAACCATGTTAGTCAGGAATAGAATAGTTTCTTGGTTCTGTTATCAGTACTTAATCAAAGAAGAACCACATTTGTGTTTAGGAAAAGCCACAGAACATGGGCAAATGAGAGGAGTTTACAGAGATGCTGAGCAATCCAGTGGAAGAAGCCTTGTGGATGACAGGTCCTGAGGCTGCTGGGTTAGAGAGCTAGAGTTGGGCATTAAGTTGTACAGTGGATATTTCTCAGCATAAAAGCAGTATCTGGATTTGGCTCTATGGAAAATGCCCAAGGGATGTTGATAATATGCTGGAATGATTCTATAATCCAGATTAATGAAGCAGAAATACAGAGACTTCCATTCTATGAAATGGAGAAAAAGATTTAGTTTTAGAAAATCAAGCATGGATCCAAAGCAAGAAAATACATTTAAAATCTGAGGAAATAAAACAATCAAAAAACAAAACAAAACAAAAAAACCAAACCAGTACATTCGTATGAAGATGTTGAGGTTTGGTCTATTGCTATGTATTATAATACTAAATACTGCCCCCCTCCCGCAACACTGTTGCTTCAGGAACAAGGAGATCCTCAATTTCCTTAATTTAAACTACTGGTTGAATAAAGATGCCTACAGCCTATAGTTGGGCAGAAGAGACGTAGGCAAGGCTTCTATTCCCAAGTGTGTGGTCTGAAGCAGAAATTACGAGGGGAGAAGAGGGAGGAAGAGAGGCAAAGATGCTATAGAGAAGTAAATTCTGAGAACATGGCTATGAAGTTTGGCCAGTTGAAGTAAGAGCAGCCTAAGCAGAATGTGGCAGTTATATCCCAGAATTCATGACAGGGAAGTAGACAAAATAGCTTAGAGGTTGCTATCTGCCCAGCTCTAGTGATGGTGAGACTATTATAGATATAAAAAATTGTGTCCTTTATTGAGAACAGAATGATCAAAGATGGAATAGAAACCCCAAATAATTTTTACCACAATAGGAAGTTCTGGGCAATAAGCTTGTGCTGTTGTAACTAGACATCATTGGACAGAAGAATAGCAAAATCCCAAAATAACACTATCCAGACATTAATGCTTAGCACACACACACACACACACACACACACACACACACACACACACACA
>NW_021620862.1:714188-736821 GCF_004785775.1 Grammomys surdaster
TTATAATGGCTCTGGGAGTGATTAAAAGAATATACTGTTTAATGTGTTTAATGTTTCTGGAGGCAAATTTCTAGTGTTTTTCGGTGGGCTACTAAAAGGATATTGCTTATCGCACGCAATAAAAATATCAGCAAAGGTGGTTGTGCTGGTTTGAATATGCTTGACCCAGGGAGTGGCGCTATTAGGATGTGTGGCCTTGTTAGAGTAGGTGTGGCCTTGTTGGAGGAAGTCTGTCATTGTGAGCGTGGCCTTTAAGACTCTCATCCTAGCTCCCTGAAAGCCAGTCTTCATCTGTTTGCCTTTGGAACAAGATGTAGAACTCTCAGCTATTCCTATCCTATGCATGACTGGATACTGCCTTGCTCCTACCTTGATGATAATCGACTGAACCTCTGAACCTGTAAGCCAGCCCCAATTCAATGTTGTCCTTATAAGAGTTACCTTGGTCATGGTGTTTATTCACAGCAGTAAAACTATAACTGAGACAGTGGTATAAGGTGGAAGAATGAAGGTGTAATCTCTTCCTAGTTTACAGGTCATACTTGGAATGCGTTAGCTGAAGGCATAACAGATTCTGAGCAAAGATCCTAAATACCAGGGCAACTCAATTTATTATCTCCCCACATCTTAATCTAGGAACACTGGATCACATATTTAAGTAAATGTGTTTTAAAGCAAAGGGAGACTATTTGATGCTTTTGAGAATTTTTCACTCCTAGGTTGTAATTGACACTAATTCCTAAAAATTGAATGAACCACCATGTCTGCCCATTAATGTTGAAGCAATAGAGGGTATTCTAACCATAGCTAAAGACTGGTTCTTGGTGGGCCATTGCTTAGAGAGCTATTCCTTAGAGAAACCTACTGATCCATTGTCTCCTCTCCAAATACAAAATTAGAAAGGATACCCTTAGAGGTTTGAAGAAACCTCACATTGATTCTTTGACCTTAGGTAAGAATTCTTACTGTAGACAGTAACAAGCCTAAACTCTGAAACTGTTCCTATCCCCAGAAAAAAAAAAAAAAAAGAGTGGTACAGAGAGGGAAAATAAAATGCTGAAATATTTTAATATTGCCCCAACTCCTATGTAGCTTTATTTATTTTATATGTTGGTTCTTGCAACAATAATGGCAAGAAATTATAGTCTAACACTAGAATTGGTCTCTGCCAGAGTAGCGATTGGGATATTCGCTCTATCTTTGAACAAGAGAACAAGACAAAAATCTCCTTTCTTATCGGATGGACACCCAGTTTGTTTATTCTCTTGCCTCTAGGATATTTGCATTGTTATAACTCTTGTCAGAATATAGTCTGAGGAGTGCTGGGCAGTGGTGGGGCATGCCTTTAATCCAAGCACTTGGGGGGGCAGAGGCAGGCGGATTTCTGAGTTCGAGGCCAGCCTGGTCTACAGAGTGAGTTCTAGGACAGCCAGGGATACACAGAGAAACCATGTCATGAAAAAAGAATATAGCCTGAGGAGACCTGAATTTTGTGGGCATTCTGTACTATACAATAATGTCATATGACAGGACATGGTAAGAAATATGGGTCAATTTTGCTTATGCAGGAAATCTTCATAAGCACTTACACAACATACGATAGAGATTATCTAATTAATGTTATAAAAATTGTGGACACCTTTGCTACCACACAGGATAGAGTGGATATACTTTTCCTCTTCCACCCAGCAAATTCTCTTGACCCCACAGATATACAACAAATATAAGAGAGCCTTCCACAGTTTAGGAATGAAGGTAGATGGACTAGAGGAATCTCAGGTTTCAAAGAATGATACAGCAGTGTGGGGGCAGTGTGGGGGTTGGAGGGGCAGGTTTTGTTTGGTTATTTGTTTTACTACATATTCTTTATTGGAAACTCCAGAAATCACCAGATGCTATCAGGTTTCACATAGTTCATATTTGGACACATGGCTGAGATACCTACCTACTGTGTTTGAGAAACTGCAGCCATGAAGCTGGTAAGGGCTTAGGGCAGATCCAGAGGATATCTGGAGGATCAACAAACAAGCTTCGTTTACATCATTTATAATCTGATCTTATCATCATCTCCCATGCAAACCATAATCAATGGTGATATTACGTTAGCTTTCTAGAAATACTCTCACTCTGAGTTGCTCAGTCAGCAGCAGTAGATCATTTTCATCAACTTTACAACCTAGAAATCAGTCAGCCACTGTAGAAACTGGAAATGCCACCAATCAAAGTGGAATAGTCTTGTTTAATTAACTAAGATGAATTCTTGTCATGTTAAATTTAAATCATTAAAAGTCTGACACATATGCAATTTTATCAAGGTTTTTATTTCTTTTATTGATCGCTGCATGTCTTAAATGGCAGATAACTCAGTTTGCAGGAAAATGACAGCACTGTGAGGCTGAGATGTGTTTAAATTAAGAAATGTTGAAACCCGTGGAAAGTAAACATAAAATGAAAGAAAACAACACAATCTCTGGCTTCTGTAAGACACGAGTGTGGTGCACTGGCTAAGGAGTGAAGAGGAGATGGACTTCTCTTTGCATCTGTCTCTCAAAACTTCCTCAATGAATATTTCTTATTCCAAGAACACTCTGAGTACATTCTGTATTCAGTTGGTGGGTATCGCAATAAAGGTTTGAAGTTCTTGTAGACCGAAGGTGAGAGCCATCTTCACCGATTCTGCTTGTTTGATGATTCTCCTAGAAGATCCCAGTCCCCCAAGGAACGTTCATAATATGGGCCAAGGGTGAACTCCCAGAGGCTGGATAAATGCACTACGAGTGCACCATAATTCTTTGCTACCCATGACACAAGTGCAGAATTCAGCTTTTATGGCACATGATGCCAGGATCACATAGAATCCTAGAGTATCTTTATTTGTTCTATAACTTAATAGTATACCTATAAAATAATTACATTATACTTATAGCTTTTCTTCATTTATAAACAAGACACAACTTAAATACAATTTGAGCCATACGAAGGTAAACTTTATACATACAATAAGCCAAGAAGTAGCCTCAGACCACAGCGTATCATATAGCCTTCATGGGTATACCCACAATTGGGATCAAAACATAATGCTTACATATATACTTTGTGAGTTCCTAGCTTACCTTTTCCCATTAATGTGTGGGGCCCATTAATAGAATGACAGGGGCTGGCTTTGCAGCGGGGTGTGAAAATCTCCTTCTCACCCTCTGGTTACCTGTCACTATCCTCCATTAATGACATTCATATCTCCTTCACAGCTCCTCTGCTGCGTGTTCTGCTCTGGGTCTAGCTTGAGATTTCCTGCTAAAAGTGAAAACTGTAGTTCTGACCTCAGGCACCCTCGTCACTTTTTACCTTCATCCCTGGGGTTTCCAGCCCTCTGCAATTTTTCCATTTCCCTTTGTTTCTCTCTCCTGATTCCAGGCTGTGCACTCTCATTTCAGAAGCTAATACCCACTTCAAAACCATACAGCCTATACTCTTGGTTACTGTGTGGCAGAATTAACTAAACTAGAAAACTTATATTGCAATACAGGCAAAATAATCCATGGCACACCCTCCCCAGCTCATCCCAACCCTCCTTCCCCAAGTAGCAGACTGGCGAGCCAGCATCATTGGTGACTCTCCAGAAGCCTGAGTCTCAGAGCAGCTTATGGAGGGTCTCTCCCACATACTAGGAAACCCATTCTTGGCAAGAGCATGGACTCAGAAATTATCACCCCAGGATTGTTAGCCCATTCTCATTCCCACCAACGGCTTATCATTCACATTTGTCAGACGATTCCATACCTGCCATTCACAGGGAGGCCTCCCTAGGACAATTGCACAAAGAGGTTGAACTTGAGTGTAATTTTGAAGGAAAATAAATTATTTTAAAGTCCTCCTGTCAAAAGCCCACACTACAGAGACTTCAACAACTCATCAGCAAAGCTGAAGATGACCGAAGTGTTTCTTGGTATTTTTAGGAGTCTATTCTCTGTAAAGAAAACTATCCTCTGAGTGACAGTTCACCTACATTACTACCCTCTATATTTGCTCTATATTTCTGCCTGTGTCACAAAGTGTCTCAATACCATATATTCTTACATATCTTTTACTAGAAAATAGTTTTTTGCTTAGTGTAATAGCAGTGGAAACAGTACCAGGTCTCATCTGACATGTGCCTGTCAAGATTTACAACTTTCTAGTGACTCCTCTGTCCCCACCATCTGTCCCCATCCTATTTCTACACTAGGCCTAGATGCTTTAGTCTCTCCTGTGATGTCATATTAAAAGTAAAATCATGAGGTGTCCCCCCTCCCTGCTCAATCTGGGGAAAAAGTGTGTGTGGGGGGGTGGGGAGGGTGGGCAGTGAATTGCTGACCTGGCAGTTTTTTCTCTGTAAAATACTTTTCTCTATTCAGAATGGTGCTGCAAAGCTAGAGTCCAAACATGTGACTTGATATATGAATATGTTGATAATACTTTTAACTGTTTTTAACATGATAGGTCAATTATAAAACTGACATTAATACAGAGACCTCGTGAGTGATATCATGGCAGCGGGAATAGCATGTGCACCAGAGTTTATCTTGAGTTACAGATAGGGCCTATTAGAAGAAAGAAGGAGGTGGTGGTGTTCAGAGGTCTGGAGAGTCTTGCTTCCTCAGTTCCTGGAGATGTCCATTTCTTGATCCACTTAGTTTGGCTTGTCCTCGTGGCTACCAGGTTTGTTCCAGAACCCCTTGCAGGTGAGCATCTTCTTTATAGATGCTGCACACATCGGCCTCGCAGCAGCGGCAGGCAGGGGTGGGCAGCTCCCAGGTCAGAAGAATGAATGCCCATACCACAGAGGTCCGGTGACCAACAAAAGTTTGCGACAGAAGAGTCATGCATCCTTCATCAGAGGAAGAGTCAAGATGGAGTGTAGGATGTGGCCAGGGAAAGACTGGCTTTTCCACATGGTGGAATCGTCAATCCCGGATGACAGTGCATCTCCTGAAAAGTCCTGTCGAGTTTCTGGGAGTGGAGTTTTCTAACATCTTTTGTGTCCGACCCACAAAGTGGATATAGAGACACAGGTGTAGCCTGGGATAGATCTGGGACAGTCAACAAAGCTTCACTTGTGATCCTCATTTGTGACAAGGACACTGTTAGCCCTAAGAGATGCATTTGCTGCTGACTGGGACACTGGGCAGAGTGTGAGTGAGCTCAACAGAAGTGGCGGTGGTGCAACCCAGGGGTAAGGGTGCTCAAGGCTGAGCTGCATCCTGCCCCGGTGAGTTCACTGCTTGTCGGAGTCACTCAGGTTCACGGACATGCACCGGCAATGCTTCACCTTCTGGATTTTCTTGATTCGGAAAGGTGGGTCGAGACCCGGGCATTCAAGCTCCACGATGACAGAGGTGACACGCTGGGGCTTGCAAAAGGCGCAGGATTGGAAGGAGTCCTCTTCTTTCTTCACGTGTCGTGGGATGTAGAAGGAATTGCACTGGCCATAGCAGAAGCGATTGAGGATGGTACGGCTACGGCAACCCTCCTCACTCACCGTCTGCCGCAGCGGTTGCGTCTTGCACCAGTCACTCTTGAGGTACTTGCGCTCTGTGACCACCAGGGCCTCCTGGCTAGAGGCCAGCACCTCCTTGATCTGGTGGTGCCATCTCTCTGAGTTGTTGCTGCTACCATCCTTGTAAGGTGAGGGGATGGCGCCCGCGGGACGGTTCTTCCGTGTTTCAGCTACTTTTACCAGCACAGCCACCAGGAGCAAGGTCAGCGAGAGCTTCCAGAACATCCTGCAATGAGAAAAGAGCCGATCAGGAAGGGTTATCTGGTCAATATCCATCTTTTTCTCTTAGTGTTTATGGCTGGATATCCAGAAACTAAATAGTACAACAGAACGCAGAAGTGACCACACTACACAGTACCCTATAACCAGTATGTTTTACAGTAATGGGAGAAAGTCGTGCTGTGATTTGAATGAGCAGTGTCCCTTATAGCTCATGCTGTTTAAACATTCATAGGTCTCAGTGGGTGAGTCACTGGCATAGGTAGTTGGTGCTACTTCCTGTCTGTTCTTCCCACCTGTATTCCTGCCACCATATCTCCCTTGAAGAGTCAGGCTCTATCCCTTTACACTGTACGCCAAAATAAACCCTCACTTAAGACATAGCTAAGTCAGATATCTTGTCCCAATGACAACAAAAAAGACAATTGTTATAGAAGTAAAGTTGAACAATTTCAGAGAAAAAGAAAAGACCAATAATAATAGCCCAAAGCGAATGTACGTTATTAGCAACAATAGCACCCAGGATATACTCTACAGGGGTGCACAGTGTAGGTTAATGCTGGCTTAATTGAGTCTCTCCACAGCTCATTTGTCTCAAGACAGCCTTAGGTTCTAGCCACTGTCCATTTCCCTACTTACTTCACAGCGAAGTAAACTGAGACCCACAGAGGTTGAGTCCTTCATCCCAGATTTCATTCGTCAAACTCTAATCTCATCCTGCAATTTAGTATTAGAATAGCTACAATTTATTGGTTCTTAAGATGTATCAAAAGGTTTTTTGTTTCCTTTCATATATAAATGCAATTAATAATCTGAGATGCTTAGACTGGGTATGACTGCCTTCCCAACTAAGGAATGGGAAAACAGGCTTGGGAAAGCTATGCAACTTGCCCAAATCACAAAGCCTGTATATGAAGTATTTGAATCCTGGCTTCCTGGTTCTGTTATATTGACTTCCATGAATGTAGCTAGCTCTTTCTTAAAATGCTGTTACAATGTCTATGCTGAATCACGTGTTTCAAGCCCAGGTGTAAGCGACAAGTAGCTTTGTACCTCATCTCAAAAATGACATCTTCTGTCCTCAACTACATCTGAGAACTGAACTTAGAGCCAACACTATCAGAGGCTTTCTTAACACCAACATTTTCCTGTTACTGTTGTGCTGTCAAATGTCCTCCAAACTCCATATGAGTTCCCTTGGCTCCATTGACTAACGGGGAGAAACATTAGAGAGCTGAGAAAGAGAGAAAGGATTTGTTTTTTTCCTGTTACTATAAAAACATTTGTCTACCACAATTACTAAATTTTAAGTCCAAGTTTCTTTTAAGGGCTTTTCTCATGCTTCCCTGGTTCCCCACATGAAGTAGCATATGATAACAGCATATGATAACATCTACCAGACCCATGGCAAGAGTTGAGACTTGGACTCGTTCGGCATATTGCATCTGTAGAGTGATTTCTGATCTCAATCACCTCTTAAAAGGAGAGTCTTTTGGTTCTACTTTAATAATTTCCAAAATTATTAACACTCTAAGTAAACAAAACCAAAAGTCTTCAAGTCTCAGCCAGGAAAGATTTATGATCAGCCCTGTTCTCAGTTCCTAGCTCCAACAACAGCTTATCATGGACTCTTGTTTCGGCTCAAAGTTCAGGCTTCTCCTTCAGCAGCTTCTCACTGTTGTCAGGGGAAGGGAGCTAAAACATGCTCAAGTCGACTTGGGGCAGAAACTCTTCGTGTGAACAGTATTCAAAGTGGTGATTAGTAACAGGCGTTCTTTGAACACTTTAAAATGGCATGCGAACATCTGGCATCCATGCCTGGAAGCGCTGTCTCCCAGGAACTGAGGAAGTAGAACAAACTTCCAACTTTTAGGAAAGGGAAAGATACTGATGAAATCTGCATAACTGGGGACAAGTCTGGCTCTCCTCCCCATCCCAACTCTCTCACACACATTATTCACATGTGGCAACAAGAAACTGGAGGAGGACATGGCATCTTAGTGCCAGAACAGGTAGGCCAGTTACTTACCTGTTTTGCTACAATGACTTGTTGGGGGAGGTATTCTTATTACTTTAGGGACAGTTAAGCCTGCTGCTGCTGGCACCTACTCTGCTGGCCTTTGCTCCTGTAAGGGTCATAGGAGGTGAAAAGGTGCAAACCCATTCTTCAGTTTATCATCCATCTCACACACATCAGTGGGCTGACTGGGACCTGAGTTTAGCATTTCAGTGCTGTCTTGAACCTCTTGGCTATTCAGAGAAGTGGCTGGCATATAACTACCTCTCAGGAATGCTGTTCCGACTGCCAGTAAGGACAGCACGAGGATACTTCATTTTACCCTCACATCTTGTGTTTGGCTTGTATCAAAGAAACTCATAAATAACTCCTGTTGGTTTTATTAACTATCCTTCTGGCCTGACAGTGTTGTCAATTTGCAAAGTGTGCCAGGACCATAAATGCTGATGGCCTAAGCAGACTAGATTGGCCAAAGTTGATTGTATAAAGAGAGAGCTGGTTGTAGAAGTATTTCCCCTAAGTGAACGCCCTTGGACCTGACCTTGGAAGCCAGAGCAGCCTACCACCTAGGCAGCCAAGTAATAATTCCCTCCTATCAGCTCTTAATAGAATGGTGAAGACTGAAGAGAAGCTTCTACCACAGAACACTTTTAATTTCTAGAAACTTTATGGACTTGCTGAGTTTTTAGGCATATGCAGACGTGCAAAAGTCAAGGATGCAGTGAAGCTGGGGACCTCACCATCAGAGTGACCTTAATGGATTTTAGACATCATGGCAAGGCAGTACTGGACTGTGTAGGTAGGAGTAGGGAATAGAATGGGAACAGAGCATTTTCTGTATCCTAAGAATTCCAGAACATCAGAGGATGAAGGAAATCATAGGAGATAAACTTCTCATCTATCCAATGAGGCAGATGCTAACCAAGAAAAATAATGCAAATGCAACCCTATGGCCATGTTAATCTTCAGGAATTGTTGCTTATGGGTCTTCTATAGCCACAGCTAAGGCTACTACAACTCTCATTTTGAGACTTATAGCAAGAAGGTAATGTTTAGCTCCTTATCTAACTCCCTAGAGACACATGTGTTCTGTGGTCTCCCAGATCATCCATTGCTTGGGGTAGCTTGTTGTTGAAAGAAGTCCCCTTGGCTTCGGTAAACTGAGGCAAACTGTGCCTCAAGGCCCAAACCCAGCCTGGGGTTCTGTTTTGTAAACAAGCTTGCACTGGATAGATGCCATACAGTCTTTAGCTGGTGACTGTGGCTGATTTTGTGCTGTAAGAGCAGAAGTGACTATGATGCTTACAAAGTCAAAAATATTTTCTTGTGGCCTTTGACAGAAGAGCTTAGATAAGTCTTGCCCCAAACCCTGTCTATCTAACTCAGTTGCTGCTCTTTTAGGGTTCGGTTCTTTGGCCTTCAAAATTTCTAATTGGTCAATGTTTCAGACAGAGAGGCATAGAAAACACAATAAATCCCTATGTGCCCATCACCAAGATGTGAACAGTATTGATACTTCTTATCTTTATTTTACAAGTCTCAATTTTGAAAAAACATATTATGAGTATATAGAGAGGCAACATTACAGTTCCCTCTCCCACCTCCTTCTGGATGTCCTCGCTGAGACTACCAGCACTCTGCCTCTGGTCTGCATCACACCATTCACTGCTTATGTTTCTGCTCATGTTTAATGCATGAGTATTGTTTGAGTGTGTGTAATAATAGTTTATATAAATAATACCACCCTCTACTTTCCATTTCAGAAATACATGCTTGAGACTTTACACCTGTGGGTACTTGCAGACATCTGTTCATCCCTGTGCTGACTATTAAAATGAATCATATATCCCATTTACCTTACTAAGGATGCTTCTGCTTGTCTTCTACAGTCAATGTTGCTACACTGCATGCTTTTAATATCTGTTTATTTATGCCTGCCTATTGCAGGTTATCTATCTATCTATCTATCTATCTATCTATCTATCTATCTATCTATTGTTGTTACAAGAGACATGGAGAAGTGCAAAATGCTGGATCACAGACTGTGCTCAGCTTCAGCTGGACTAGGTTTGGCAGGTTGCTTTCCAAGTGCTGACACCAGCATTCTTTTCCCAGGGTAGGATATGGGTCCCTGCAGCTGCATGTACTTGCCAACACTTGATATTAGCACAGATTACTTTTGCCTATCAGAAAAAAAAAACATGTGAAAGGATATCTTATGATTACTTTGCATGTTTCTGATTAGAAGGTCACATTGAGTTCAAACGCAGTTGTCCTCTCACTACAAAGAGACTAACTGCAGTTCAGTGGAAGGCAGAGAATTTGGAATATGGGGAGAGGTAATCTCAGAAGTCCTGACTGTAAGTCTCAGAAGTGTCATGTATAGACTCTGAAGTAGCTAGCAATCTCAAATCAAAAATATCAAGGTCTCCTGTGTGATTCAAGAATTTGAAATCTAAAGGGATTAATTTACGTTTCCAACTGACCTGTCTTAGGCCAAACTGACCATCATTTCATCCTAGGAAAAAATCCATTTCATCTGAAAAAAATCATATCCTGCTTTAAAAAAAAAGATTTTTCAACCAGAGGAAGAAAATAATGTATGGCTATGGATTTTTTATTTATGAGTATCAAAAATATCAATGGGTTCAAAGTTCTTAATCTCTTAAGTGCTGGGATGCATTCAGGCTACGCAAAGGAAGCGAGAGGCAATATGACAGCGGACTGTTAGATTCCATATGGGAATGGATGAGAAAACTCTGGCAGCTGTGACAAGTATAAGCAGGCATGGCTTCTGTTTAGGACCTATGCATCAGAATGGGAAGGCTAGTAATAGACCTCTGGGCCTTGAGCTTCCCATACATGGCCTAGCATGACTCACTGTTGGCTTCCTTCATAAGATAGTGCTAGTTATCACCCACTAGATCACATTACTATCAAAAGGAGAGTGAATCTGACATCAAGTCACTATCCAAGAAATCTCCTTCATTTTTTTTAAGGAAGAGTCCATAAAGAGTTTTGTAACTAGGGAACTGTTCTCCGAGCCACCGGGCAGCTCCTGATGCTTCTTATTAGATAAAGAGTTTGGGTTGATATCCAAGGTGGCTGGTCAGCGTAGATACTGCACAGCCCAGTGTTGTCCCCACCCTGACAGGATGACACTATGTTCCCAGATTGCTTTTCTCTGAGGACATAGTATAGATTTCCTGGGTATGTAATCATAAAAATCAGAGGCTTATCTAAGAAACTTTGAGCACAAGGAAAGCATTCACAGTTATATCCAGCTGCTTGGTTTTGCTTGCTTTATATCAGTTTTTAGGAATGGCAACAGTTCATGTAATGTTTGACAAAACAGAGCCCGTCCCTTACTTTCTCCAGACTTCATGAGAATATGCAGGTAACTACTGTCTATTGGCTTTTGTATATTTTTCCTTGATTTCTTTCATCCTTTCCCTTCCTTCCTTCCTTCCTTCCTTCCTTCCTTCCTTCCTTCCTTCCTTCCTTCCTTCTTCCCTCCCTTCCTTCCTTCCTTCTCTATTTTCCTCAATGGGCTAAAGTTCCTCCACGGGGACTTATTTTTCATATTGCTATCTTATTACTCAACCATATTTATGTATTCAACTGTTAGCTCTCTGCCCATGACGCTCAGACACTATCCCCAACTGCCTACCAAGCATTCCCTCTATGTCCTCCGGAATCCTAGGTTCCATATGTCCCATGATTCTTCAATCATTTCCCTGCATCTGCTGCTTTCCTAACTATCTCTATCACAATGAACAAGTCAGCTTTTTCCTTTAAGCCAAAAAGCTGAGACTGCTAATTTATAACGTCAGTACTCAGGACCTGATTCACTCTCAATGAAAGAACCACACATCTGTTCAGGCATTGGATTCTACATTCACAATGAACCTTCTACATGCCATGTTGTGGAAAGTTGATTGGTTGAAGCCCAGTGAGTTAGCCCCATCTTCTTTCAGTTAATTGGTTTTAACATATGCAGGGATGCACCTCTGGGAATTTTTTTCTAGATGAAAAGAGACCTGCCGTAAGAAATTACTAATGCAGATTGTGTGTGTGTGTGTGTGTGTGTCTGTCTGTCTGTCTGTCTCTGTCTCTCTCTGTGTCATCTGTCTGTTAGTTTCTCCCCCTCCCTCTCCCTCTCCCTCTCCCTCTCCCTCTCCCTCTCCCTCTCCCTCTCCCTCTCCCTCTCCCTCTCCCTCTCCCTCTCCCTCTCCCTCTCTCTCTCCCTCTCTCCCTCCCTCTCCCCCGCTCTCTCTGTTATTATGCTAAGATTCGATACCTGTTTTAATAGCATAAACTTTCAACTTGACTAAGTGTAGAATCTCTTGAAAAGAGAGTGTTTACTGACTAATCTTTATCAGGTTGGCCTGTGGGCATGCTAGGTTTGGTTACTGTCTACTCTATGCTTGATGTTTGTAAGTGCAAGAGCAGTTTGCTACTGTTGGTGTTTGTTTTCCTAAACAGGTTTTCTCTATGCAACCCTGACTGTCCTAGAACTCACTACGTAGACTAGGCTGGCCTCGAACTCAAAGTTCTATCTACCTCTGCTTCCTGAGAGCAATGTTTAATTTTGAAATCACATGAGTTTATGGGATTTGAGCTTATCTCCTCACACATCTAATCCATTGGCATCACTCTGCCACACCTCACTTATGGACATCCCTTAGAAACAGGTCCTTATCAACTGGTCCTGATGATAGTCTCCTCACTGGCTTAGCTGCTTCCCATTCCCAGACTGAGCTCTCACACACAAAATTTCTAATCAGAAACTGACTAGATTGTTCCTTTAATTTTCACCCGTTAAAAGTTTCCCATCACAAATTCAACTTCTTTGGCAGTTAGCAAAGACCTTCACAAATCTTTGTCCCTTTCTTGTCTGATCTCACAGTGCCTATTCACCATACTCTATATGTGAAACTCACAAAACTACAGGTTCAACCCTATGTGAGAGGGCTTATAATTTCTATACGTCTGGAAAGCTATTTCTCTTATTATTTATTATTATTTATATGACTAATGTATTTCCTAGGGTCACTATTAGTCACTCAGTATTATTTGAATATTAATTTCATTGTGAAATTGTTTATGCTTTCTAAAACATCTTTGTTTCCTGTGTTCTTCAAATTCTTATCGAATTGCTCAGTTATAGCCAACCAATACAGCATAGCCACTGTATGCAAGTTTCCTCCCGTATTGAATGTAAATAATTGGAAGACAAGGATATTTAATCTTTGTTTCCACAGTCATTTACGATAGCTGTGGAGAATGGCTTGGGATATTTATGTGATGAAAGACTGGATGAGAGAATGGATTTCACCTCTGTTTTATAAATATAGTTTCCTATTGGTTTTTAGAGACAGGGTCTCACACAGCTCAGGCTGACCTCAGATACTGTTCTGTTGGTCAGGATGGCCATACACTTTTAATCCTCTTGTCTCCATCCACCTCCCAACCGCAAGGATTGCAGCCACATGCTACCACACCCAAGTAAACACAGCTTTTAAAATTTATTTTAAAACCTATCAACAGGAGGTTGAAGCTGATCCAATTTTTCAGTCGGAGTGATTCTTGTTACACAGTCTTTAGCAGGTAAGTTAAGCTCATCAAACCCGAAACCATCAAACCCAGAAACATGAACTTCTGCAAATCCCTTCGAGTCGCTGCCTGTGATTCAGTATTCACTGTTCCACATTTTCCTTTTTGTCCTTCCATTTCATACTGCTGCCCATTCCTCCTAACTCCAGGGCCTCTGACCTCAGGTGCTCTGCACACTCTCCGTTAACAACTGAGCAACTCTTCTAGGTACCCCATCTTTAAACAGGCATATTAGTTCCTATGAGTGCACAGGATGCTGTAAGCTCCAGGGGAGTTAAAGAGCAATCAGTATACAAACCCCCAAGCACTATTTGTTACTCCTCTTCTAGGAAAGGCATCTAATTTAAAACAAACAGGTTCTGTGTCCAGCCCCTTTGGGTATTCTCTTTTTTGGGGGGGGTGTTGTTTTTTCGAGACAGGGTTTTTCTGTATAGTCCTGGCTGTCCTGGAACTCACTGTGTAGACCAGGCTGGCTTCGAACTCAGAAATCCGCCTGCCTCTGCCTCCCAAGTGCTGGGATTAAAGGCGTGCGCCACCACCGCCCGGCTCCTTTGGGTATTCTCTTTGTCCCCCTGACAACAGAAAGGGATTGCTCTCCATCTCATCCCTGCTCATATCATTGGTTAGTCTCATCTTACTTTCTAGAAGTAAGAGATATTCATTCACAAAGCATACATAGCAAACATATCTCACACGAGATAACTCTGTAGAGGTAAATCACTTAATTGTATAAGTCTATGTTTAATAACTAGTTGTTACATTCATAGCATATTCATACTATTTGATCAAATACTGTTAGTCACCAAAATGCTTGACTCACAGGAAATTTTTAATATTTCATGTTTTATGGCCACTGAATAAAAAGTAAAAGTTAGATGCTTACTTTCTTTCATGGAAAAGATGAACAAAATAAAAGGTAAAAGACTTACAAATATAAAACCTACCAGACTGCTAGTGTGAAATATGTACTTAAGGAGAAAAAGACATTACATAAAATTTTCTTTTAAGGAATATTTTATATGTACTTCAAAAGCATACAATAATATACATGAGATACCTATGATATTTAGAGACCTCTAGGGATATTATGGGGGAAGGATTTTAGTTTTAAACATTCAATTTTGTGATATTCATTAAATGACACTCACTGCAAATTTTAGATGACCACTAAAAAAAGCCACAGGTTATATTTAGAAATAACAATGCAGGAGAGCCAGGCAGAGAAGCCTATTGTTCCATTGCATAACTAGGATTAGTGAAGGATGATGCCGGGCAGGAGCAGTAGTCACCCTCCCTTTCTTTGGTTCATAAAAGTGTTATGTGCGTATATCAAGGTTAGGAAAGTACTCAAGCTCCATTTCTCTCTGATTCATTCACTCGTGTCTCTCAAGCTGTGCAACCTCTCTTTCCTGATAGTTTCCCAAAAATACTTAGTTGGCTAATCGGCCTGAAGAGACTGGAAAACCCTGTATTAAGTAATCTAATTGAAACAAGAAGTCTGGTTTGGTTGGTGTTGCTTCTCAGGCACTCGGCCTCCTTCAAGTTAGCTGCTATTGACAACTGATGCTGAATTCAGACAAATTGGAGGGCAAATCCAAGGCTCTGGACCAAAGAAAACAAACATAATCAGAGACAACCAGGAGACTTGAGCCATGCCAATGGAGATGGAGCTATGGAAAAACTGAAGAAAAAAAGTGTTGAAAACATATTAAAAATGAATACCAAGAGGAAAATCACTCTCTGCTTACAGGCCCTCAATAGGGGACACTTTTGTTAAAGCTGTGTGCATTAACTCACCAACTGGTTCATCATCTGTACTCTGTGCACCTTTATAAGGCTTGACACATAATGGGAATGATTGATATCCTAGAGCAAGAAAATGTTTCCGGCAACCGTGGGAGTAAAAGAATATGTGATTATGTGATTGGGTTTTTGAAAAGAGCCATGAAATCAAAATTTCTAGCCTGATCCAAGGGCCTATGGGAAGAGAAAGGAAGAGAAACTTTTTATAAAGCTGTGTTTTAATAGACTCAAGAATAAGAACAATGAAAAAAAAACTAGGTTATTTGGGTCACTCAATTGGATTTTGTGGGTGGAGCTGAGTATTTAACCTTAGAGATCAGAAAAGAGCTGTTCCATGGGGACAGAAAGACTGTACGAACTAGGAAAGAAAATTCCAGCAGAGGTGGCTTACAGAAAGCCAAGCTAAAGTTGTGTCTGGCTGCATGAGAGCAGGAAGATGGCTTGCCTGTAAAGCAGAGCAGAACTGGTATCTTACCCAGAGGTTGTGGGTTCAACTCTAGGACTAACAGGCTTTCCACTGCAGTACAGAAAGGAAACCCATCAGGGTGACCTGGTAAAAGCAGAAAGAACAAAGGCTGTCAGAAGATAGGTGAGACAACATCTGGAAAGCCTTTCCTCATCGGTGAGCCCATGAAGCTCCAGTGGACAGTTCTGAACCCACTGTCACATAGAAGGCTCTGGTTAAACCCAGTGGGTTCTAAAACAGATCATAGGCATGAATGTGAAAAAGGGAATGTGTTTAGGGAAGTGTTTCAGGGGGTGACATGAGTAACAGGGAGATGATTGATGGGATCAGAGTAATGTAGAATGCATTATATGTGTCAATGAGCAAATAGAATTAATGAAATCTAAATCTGTCCTGGTTGGATGGATATGGCTCTAGGTTGATACATGGGTTCCAGAGAAGGCAGAGGTGGATAGGAGCAAGATCACAACAGGGATGGAATACACCAAGGGAGAAATGCTTTGCTTTCCAATACTCCTGATATCCTTTCAGAATTTAAGAAACTAAGTCAGGAGACTGTTGAGAAGGCTAAAATGTAGTCTTCTTTGTTTTTATGCTAAGGATTAAGCCCAAGGTCATAGGCATGTTACATTCCATCACTTGGCTACACTCCCAGCACTCTTTCCTCTAGTCATGTTACTGAGTTATAGTTCACATAAGCCTCAGACAACCAGTTGTCTACTTTCTCTATATATATACTTGCCAATTCTGGACATATAAAACTACTACTGTTCAGCTCTAAGAAGATACGTTAGTGAGTGCAGTGCATACTGCAGTACCAGGAAAATATGGATCCCATGGCTAGCACCCATATTAAAAGCTAGGCACGGTGGCACATGCTTTTATAAAAACCCATGCACTAGGAAGGAAGAGACAGGTAGATCCCTGGCGCTTTCCGGCCAGCAGATCAAGTCTAATTGGTGAGCTCCAATAATAGACTCATGTTTCGAAAACCAAAGTAGAGGACTCCTGAGAAATGACATCCTAAATTGACTTCTGCCTTCCACATGCAAACACAGGCTCTCATACCTATACAAACGTACATGCTCACAAACAGAAAGTGCACACATTCTTGCACATAAAATACATACACATTCTTCTCTTTCTCTTCCTTTTCCTTTCATTTTAGGCTCTGAACCATAATGAAAGAAATTAGGCTGAGTCACGTTGAAGCAATGGACAAAATGAATCAAATATCAAGCTGGTCCATTCCTATCATTGATGGTCATTCTACTTTTTCTGAGAATTCTTTTGTTTCCCTGATGGTCAACCTTCTCTGAGCAAACCTGACTATTTTCTCTGGTAGAAAAACTCCATCAGAGTAGAGACTATGTCTACCATATCCTTAAAATTTAGCACATGTCTCACCACATAAAAGATGAACAATGAATAGTTGTTGAGCAAATGAATGGAGATCGATATTTTTGAGAAATTACAGGTGTTGCATTTGCTAGCATTCAAACATCCAGACTATAAGTGATATTTGAGAAGGGAAAAGTCTGGGAGGTTAAAGACATCATTCCTTTGCTTTTTATTTGGGAAATAAAGCAAATGTAAGTGTACCATTCATGCAGCAAATATTTACTGAATGCACATGTGCTCATGATGTTTGGTGTCCATTCTGCATTTTATAACTGTTTAGATCTTTGCTTAGATCAGCCTAATTATAAATAATGTAAACAAAATGGACTTCCACTGAACTTTTGAAGTATATGTAGAGAATGTTTCTTGTTAACATCAAACAGAACCACTTCTACCTTAAGCCAAGATTATCAAATATTTTCTAACATATTGCTTCCAAGCAATATTGGCACATCTTTCTCAAGAACAAATTTCACAATATTTGTTATTGGTATGCGATACAAATTCAATAAAGAATCTTGGGTTGTTTATGTGTTGCTATGAACCAGTCATACCTGAGAACTTACTAGAAATGCAGATCATGTGTGCACACAGTGGGAGGAATGCTGACAATCATGATCTGAGTTAGAACCTGAGAATTAGTAGTTTTAATATGCACCGTTACTTCAAATCACAGTCAAGAGTATTTATCTAAACTGTAATTATCTTCGTTTTGGTCCACTGGCAAGTATAAACGTCATTAATTATGTCTTCATTAATAAAGATCAGAAACAAAAGAGCAGACATGCAGAGCAGCAGGGGCAACATTAATAGAAACTGAGATCTAACAGCTCTTCAGTTTGCCTGTGTTTAAAGCAAAGAACATCTATAGTGAGTGGAGGTGGAGAAATGTGAGAGAGACCAATGTTCACACATGGGACCCCTTCTTTTGTGAAGGCCGAGTACCATGCTGTCCAGAAGAGTACCAAGCAAAGTAGAGTTAGAACCCAAGAACTTGGATTACTGTCTGCCATTTACCCATATGCAAAGCATTTCCCAGGAGCCAGCTTATTTGATACTGCAATGCCCCCATCTGTCTCTCCTTTTTTTCCATTTTTTCTTGATGTTTAGGTCTTTTTCAGACTAGATACACTCTGTGAAAAGATGAAAGCCAAAGAAGAAACAGGCAGATGGCTCCATGGCCAAAGTTTGGATCTGCAGCATCCACAGGAATCATCAATGGGTATAATGGCTTGCCTATAATCCTAGAACTTGGGAGGCAGAGGTGGAAACATGAGGCACGTTGGCTTGCTTGAATAGCCTAGTTACCAAGATATGGAATCAAGAAATGATGCCTCTGTAAATAAAGTAAAATGGTCAAAGAAGAGACCCCCAAATCAGCCCTTAGCCCCAACACAAGCAAACCCACATGCATGCACATCTGAATATTCACCCACCCACACATATGCTATTATGTATTCAAGCACACATCTCACACACATACACATACACACATACACACATATAGAAAAAGAATGATGCACAGATATTATAGTAGGAGAGGCCATAAAAGTAAATCTATGTATTTCAAATAATGCAGTTGCATTTGGTGGTTGTGGAGGTACCAGAGATGGTAGTGATCATTAAGAAAGAGACCATGAGTTTTATTGGGTGGGGATACTGATCTTGAACTTGATGTCCTCACCTCATATCTTCTGAGTACAAAGATCTACCACCATGATCTCTGAAATCACAGTTAAGGTACTCCAGAGCAAAGTAATAGCCATTCATAGCTTGGTCATAGGAAAGTATTCCTACCCAATATGTATTCAAGGAAAACAAAGAAGCATCAACTCTGCAGCTATTAAAAATGCTAATGGATTCAGAATACAGGGAGACAAAAGGCAGCGACAGTTGTCAGGATCTAGAGGAGACAGAATGCAAAACAAGTATTCAGTACAGGTTTTTTTTTCTATGGTAATAAAAAAGATTTTAACTAAATAGGGCTCATGACTGCAAAACACTGCAAAGGTACTAAAGGCCATTGAGTTGTGACCTTGAAGACCAGTGGTTTCTCAAGCTGCCTTGTGCTCCAGGGCTCAGGGCCTCAGCCTCCCAATCAGCTGAAGATAAATATACAAAAGAACACAGCTAGGTAAAGTGGCTCATGTTATGTTATCTAATTTCATTTCAATTAAAAGAAATAGTTAGTGGAGGAGTGAACTAAATGGGAATTTCAAACAAGTACTCTAAAAGGACCTGAGCAAAAAGATTTCCTTGTTAAAAATAAAGATCAATAATTAAACATTATTTCCATGAACAATAAAGTGCATGGATTGCTTCAGAGCACTATGCTTTTTATCTCTGAGAAGATGTGGATGTGAAGGGCTTCAGGGGAAAGCGTCCCTGGACATGAGCCATGTTCACTTGCTTCATTTTTAAAGAACCTGATCTCTTTTTTTTTACATCATAATATTTTGGTTACAAGACCTCAAATCCAAATAAAAGTATGGACAGCTTTTAGGGACAATGTATAGTTACATATATATATCACATATATAAAAATATAGCATATCATTTGTATTATATATACATTCACATATAATCTCTACCACAAGCATGTTCAAAGTATTGAATTGTTGCTATAATTTGGTTTTTTCTACCTTTCAGACATGCTAGTAATACTGCTATGAACACTTGGGTAATTAGTTTTAGATAATCACATTGCTCTGGATTTATCATAAATATTCCCCAAGAGATGCCTCCAATTTAGCTATATTGGCATCAAGTAGGATGTCCTCCTCTTATATAAATAAAACACTTAATAATGAAATGAAATGAAATGAAAGCAGTAATTTGAGTAGATAAACTTAGTCACAGACTAGTATAACAACTCTGCATGTTGTAGCTAACATTTTCACCTGTTTTCCTGATACTGGGGCCTTTTCCCACACTTCACAATTACTTTTTAATCTTGATCCAGAGTTTCTTAAATTATGGTCACGAGAAATGCAAATCTTGTAACCAGCCTCCCTCCCATCCCCAATATCTCTCATATGTACAGAATCAGAAACTGTAGCGATGGGGGATTTGAAGCCTAGCACTCTGTATTGGAGCAGCCTTCCAAATAATTATATAGTCATCTGTGACAAAGCTTATAGGAAAGGACTTGACTCATGAATGAAATTCCTAAAGCTTCTTGCTAATTGCAATTCATTCAGATGCCCAAAACTTGGTTTTTATAAAACATAACCAGCACTCTAGCTCTCTCTATATTTTAACCACTGTACATAAGGAGATATATTAAAAATAATTCTGTTTGAAATTTCATGAAAAATCCACATTCATAGCTCAGCTTACTGATAAAAATTTGTTATATCTTTCCCTTATTGTCATATCAAAAACCATTGGTGAGATTATTGCCTGAATTAGATCTGTTTCTGGGGATTCCCTTTTCAAGAAAGCTTCCATATGGGCAATCTCATCTATCCATAATCCTCAGCAAACATCTAATATGAATTTACTGTACACCATACACTGTTGTAGGCATTGTAAATAATGTAAATATGCTTAACAGAGTAAATAATATTCCACTTTTCTTAGAAGTTACATTTTAGTTATGATGTACAAACAATGTCTATAGTTTAGTGGCTGAGAGAGGAGACTGATAGAGAGGCACAGAAGGGCCAGAAATGTAGCTCAGAGGTTCACTACTTACTCAACACGCACAAGGCCCTGCATTGACCTCCAGCTTTGAAAAAACAACTAACGATGAATTTTTCAGGTTGAAGATGACAGCCTATGCTTGTTATCCCAGTATTAGATTGGGGTTCAAAACTAGCTGGGGCTACATAATAAGATCCAAGCTGCTTTCAACTGTACACTGAGAAAGGGAGGGAGAGAGGGAAGGGGAAAGAGAGACGATGCAGAGCAAAGAATAGATGGCTTTGCAGATTGTGATAAAGTGGAGGGTAGGGGCTTTTGTTTGTTTGTTTGTTTGTGCTTAGTGAGAAGCACAACATGTGATTTAAAGTAACAAAGTTCCAAGTTCCAATTCAATGCCTCGAAAACCAAGAACTCAACTACTCTGTAGAGATACAAGAACACAGGAGGCAATTGGAATAATCTTGATGACAAAGCAGTGGCTTTGGGGACTTGGGTGACAGTAATAGAGAAGTAAATGGCTGTGAGACCCAATTCAAGGACAGAAAAACGGGGAAGAGGAGCATGCTTATAGATCCTGGAAATAGACAAGTGAACACTCCCCCCCGACTCCCGACCCCAGGCTCAGAGAGCCATGGCAAGAAGGAAGCAGTGAAAAAGGACTGCAAAGGAACAGTCAGAGTTAAGTAATGTAAAACTGGAGAAACTGGTCATTGTAGAGCAAGACATGAGGAAGAGGATTCAACCATTCACAATTCTACTGAAATCAAACAGGCTGAGCAACAGAAATGCCCCACTGATAAGGCAGGAGGGGAATCAAAGTCAACCTTCAGATGAGAAGCTTCTGCACAGATGGTCAGAAAGAAAGCTGCACCCAGCAAGTCTGATGAAAGGCATCAAACAACACTCAAAGAAAGCAGCTTGGAAATGTGTTGTGTGTGTGCATGGAGCCAATGCAGTGATTGGCACAGGGAGAGTACATACTCTGAGGATATGGAAGAGCTATGGGTAATGTCAGCTCTGCTTCGGTACCTATGCCTCTTCTCAAGGATACCACTACTGATTCCTGTGAGTCCCATACCCTACAATGTTCACACCCTTAAATGTCTAATCAACTGAGGAATGTTGCCTACTCCTAGCTTTGGTTAACTATTAAATGCTTCTGATCACATGGACAATATTAGCCCAGTTTTCTTCTAGATAGTGCAAAATAGTATTGCCCCTTGAGTTGGATAGTATATCAGAAGCACTTCGATTGTCTTGGAGGTTCTATCAGCAACCCTCTTAGTGTTTTCCCTCATTTGCTCATTTCCTTTCTCTCTCTGGGAGGGAACTTTTGAGATTACATGAGGTTGGGATATATGAGTTAAACAACACAAACTCTTAACACAAGTACCAGCATTTAAAGTAAAAGGGTTTGGGGTCATTGCAAAAGATTGTAAATGTTGGGACTAACAATCTGGTTTTGTGGGTTTGCTTGGTGAGGCTGTGTTCCAGAGAGGGCAATAAAGGGTAAAACTCATTAGAGCATCATTATCTTTTGTCTAAAGGAAACAATGTGTGGTTTCTGGGCAGCCCACTTGGTGTTTGCATTGGCCCTGGAAGCCTTTCAAGCCAACTATATTGTTTGAACAATTCCCCCTCTTGAACATGAAAAGAACCACCAGTGAACCACAGAGATGATGCTAAATTACTAGGTGATGACTCCTTTGGCTCCTAAAGGTTTCTAGAACTCAGTCATTGAAATTATGGATCTTCCTTCTAAAGAGAAAGATTGGTGCCCCTGGGGAGACCTCCCATGCAGTCTCCTCTCCACTACTATGCTCTGTGACTTCTGAGAAGTTTGGTTTAGAATCATGGTCATTGGGTTCTCTCCAACTCCTATTTGTGTGTGTGTGTGTGTGTGTGTGTGTGTGTGTGTGTGTGTGTGTGT
>NW_021620862.1:736831-755634 GCF_004785775.1 Grammomys surdaster
GTGTGTGTGTGTGTGTGTGTGTGTGTGTGTGTGTGTGTGTGTGTGTGAAGCGGTGGACACATGCACATGTTCAAGTGTGGAGGCCACACCTGCTGTCCTTTTCAATCCATTTCAACCATAGCTTTGAGACTAGGTCTCCCACTAGGCCTGGAGCTCACTACCATGGCTAGACACCTAGAAAGACCTGGATCATTACATGAACAATGGGAACTCCAAGCTCACAGCCTTATCCTTGAATTGCAAGCATCTTGTACTATCTGAGCTATTTCTCCCCAGTCCCTCAGACCCTGATTGAGAAATTTCAGTTCTTTGAAAACTGCAAAGTATTTTCAGATTGACTTTGCAAACTTGAATTTAGCAGCAATGTGACTTAATTTTTTTCCCTGAGGGAAGCACACTCAGTTCCTGTTGATCCAGGAGATATGAAATGGATGTGGAGGGCATTGGGCATTATTGTTATTCCTATGCTTGCTTGCTTGAGGACTTTGTTGAACTTTTAAATAATGATGTTACCACAGGGGCCCTTGGGAGGACCATAGACTATATCTGTGGCTTTCTGGGATAAAAAAACTTGATTCATAGAGACTTCTACTAATCTAAAACCCCATATCTCTCAAGAAAAATTCCATCTAATCTGCTGATTCTTTCATTATAATCTCTTGTTGGGGTTTTAGCAACAAAATCAGGAGCTGCCTTTTGGTTGCTATTTCCCTCAATCATGATAAAGTTGTAAGATTTAAATATTAGAAAAGTATAGATGACATAAAAAAAGTATAGATAACGTATTAACTGAGCTTCAATTCTGAGGCTAAATTGTGATATTGATTTGTTGCTGGTATTGTAAATGGTACAATATGCTCTGTTCACATAACATAAATCAGAAGATTGTGGCTGTGTAGAGTCCAAGACTTTGACGTCCTGGGTTCCAGCTCTATCTAAACCAACACTTATTGTAAATGAAAACGTGACTAGATTTTATATCTCTCCACCATGATTTTCTCTTCTCCAAACTGAGAAGTGCAGAACCTGTGTATACTATTGTGGTAAGGAACACACATACACATACACAGACAAACACTGAATGAATATAGACATACATATACACATATGTATGTGCATACACTGTGGTGGCTTGAATAATAGTGGCTCCCATAGGCTTATATATCTTAATTCTTAGTCATCAGGGAATGGCACTGTTTGAAAGAGTTATAGGGATTAGGAAGTGTGGTCTTTATGGAAGAAGTGTGTCATTAGGGGTAGGCTTTTAGATTTCAAAAGCTCAGGGGATTCTGCCTCTGTCTTTTTCTGTCTTTTTCTGTCTGTTTCTCTCTCTGTGTGTCTCTGTATCTCTGTCTCTGTCTCTCTGTCTCTCTCTCTCTCTCTCTTTCTCTTTCTCTCCCTCTGTCTCTTTCTCTCCCCATGGGAAAAAGAATGTAGCTCTCAGCTACTGCTCTATCTGCACTCATGCCAACATGCTCCCTGCCATGATGATAATGGACTAAGCCTGTGAAACTGTAAGCGAGCCCCCATTTTAATGCTTGCCCCCATTTTAATGCTTTCTTTCATTATGTTCATCATGGATTTTTTTCACAGCAATAGAACAATGACTAAAGTACATGTGCACACACACATATGCATACATACACAAACAAAGAAATACACCTTGATGTGTTTATAAAACGATAAAGAGAAGGGGGATATGTTTTATGGAGGTGTGGTGAGGCATAGGGCAGGGGACTTACTAGTTCTCTGAAGTTTAGGCTACTGAGTGTTGGATCTCCATGTGATAGCAGGGATAGACATGCATAAACAAGAAAGAAACACACATACACACATGCATACACACACACACGCACACACACACAATCTTGAATCAGGGAATTTCTCTTCTCAATAGCTAGGTGTCTAGTTGTCAGATGAACTACTTCCCAGTTTGCGGATGTAAGTAATAAGGGTTCCTCCATTAGATATTTAGAGTTAGGATTCAAACTAAGATTTTTCTCTGATAAAAATTTCGTACTTTTTCTTGGTTTGTCAGTGATTTCTCTCTGCTTTTTTAATAGCAGAAGTGTATACCTTTCCAATTGACTCATTTTAAGTGTCAAAAGAGTATCATAACTCTGTATCTAAAAATCAAAATAAGCCTTAATTCTTTTGTGCTCGCTGGGACCCACCAAGCATACATCTGATCCACTTGCAAGCTTTATGTTACAAACAGAGAATGAAGTGGATTTCTCACTCCTCTGTACAGCTATTGCAGTGGTCACACAGGGACAAGTATACCAAAGGTTTTTACTACCTGTAAAACTTAAGTATTTTAAGGAAACAAACATTACTAAGTGTCTCCCCTAATCAGTGACCCTACATTCTTTAGTGAAACAGTAACTTTCAATGAACCTAGACCTCACCAGTATGGTAGAGCTATTTGGGTAGTGAGCCCAGACATTCCTGAACTTCTGCTTCCTCAGTGGTTGAGTTCCAGATATGAGCTTCAGGCCCTGTCAATTTTACATGAGTATAAGGGATCCAAACTCAGTTCCTCATTCTTGCACAGCAGACACTGTATAAGTGAGCCTTCTTCCTAGGCCCTCATTGACTTTCTAAGTCATTACTTGTACAAGTTGCTTTTTAGAGTTGGGATAGGCCATATTGGCATCTGCTTCATTCTCTTATCAACAAAGAATCTAAGCTGCATATACATTAAGACCAATAACCACCTTGACCTTGACTATGTTTTCACAGAATGGTTAGAGTTGAATGAAATGTTAGGACACTGGGAGGGGAACTCTGCTTATTGATATGTTGTAGTGAGAAGCAGACATAACACACACGTGCCTCTGTGTGTTCCCATTAAGGTTCTAGAAGGCATGATTGTCACAGGTGTACCTTTTAATCATATTTGGTTTTTATTTGTTGTTCCCTTTTTTGATTTCTGTTACTCTTTTAAAATAAAATTTTATTTTACTGAGCCAAAAGGTACTTTGGTTGGGGAGGGAGTAGGTTTAACCAAGCACCCAGAATTTGGTTCTCTTTGAATATCTAGAATGATAAGATAAATTACTCTACCAAAATAAGCTTCAAGACTACAATGCCTAAAAGGATTTTTGCTTTTGACCCAATTCAGTCCACTCTGATCCTCTTGTCTCATCTCCTCTTTGCTGCTTGAAATTACAAAAGCTTTGTCCATTCCTGGGTTCATCTTGTGAGTGAAAGCAGTGACTTACAATTTTCCCCACACAAAGACATCAGTATGCCCCCTCTATACCCTGCTTTTTGGTTTTAATATAGTTTTAAATATGAACCAGAATAAGGCAATGTGTATCTCAAAAGGTAATGAAATATAAGATGTCAATTACATTTGTTAGAATATTGTCTATTTGCTGAGGAGAGCTATCATAAGTCAGCTCCTTTTGTATGGAAAGTGATTAGTTCTATCTACTCTTGGGATGAATGATCCTTAAGAGCCACTGCTGATCTCTTGTGGGTTTATATATTTTATATATGATGTGTTTTGACAATTTGTGTACAGCTTAAATGGTGGTTTTCCCTGATAAGTCAGCTTAGAGCAAAGCCTATTGTGGCATCCCTATACTCCCAGCCATAACTCTGTCATGAATCTCCTGAACCAGCCCAGGTCGAGGCAGACTAGACTCTCACATCAGACACACAATAAAGGAGAGAAGTTCACATGCCCAGGTCACAGAATAAAAACAAACCATATGAGGAGTCAAGACAGTGGGTCCCCCCAAAACTCACTAGTCCAATGAGAGTCACCTAAGTGAACCAAAATACAGAATTTAAAAGAACAATTGTAAACTGCATCAAAGAATTTTGCATCAAAAGATAACATCAAAGAATTTTGCATCAAAAATAACAACAAATAAAAAATACTTAGAACTGAATCGAAATGCTGAAATACAGAGAAAAAGACTGAGAAAATGAAAGTAAATTTGGATCAGGGGTTCTTGCCATGTGTTACCAAGTACAATTCTCCAGCTTATGTCTTATCGTGACCCAAGTAAACTTAGTGCTCAAACATGAAAGGCCCCATTGGAGGCTTATCTTGGAAAACTAGGTTTGACCCATTGGCAATTGAGGGGGAAGGGTGAGCATAAGTTTTATGGTAAATAAAATTATACTGTCTTCTGGCTGTTGTCTTATTGTGACACTAAGAGGGAACCAGTCATAGAAACTTAGAGCACATTTATGAAATAACTTTTAGAGAAGTCTTTAGAGGTCTTTATAGAAAGTCACCGCTGTCCCTCCCTATCTAAAGGCACCTCTATGCTATCAGTGCCTTTAATGGAATGTTTGTCTTCACCCAGGAGAAAACATTGACTTAGACATTTTCAGATTTTATTGTAATTTTTCTAATATTTACTTTCTCCAAAGCTCCTTTGATCTGGCAAAATACATTACAATTGTATGACCTACTATTGTCTTCTCTCATTTGGCGATCATTTCCATGAGAGAATACCTCATCTATGGTAGAGCAATCACTGTAGATGCCCTTGAGATTTTCCTGAGAGCAAGGGCCAGGAGCAAAGAAGCTAAAGAGTCAAATCAAAGACTTTTCTACACAACCTTTGAAGGGCTTTTTTTAAAAAAAACAAAGTTCAACAATAACTAAGAGAAGGAGGGGGAGAAGGAGTGGAAGCAGAATGAGGGGAAGATGCAAAGGAAGACAGAGGGGAGGAAGGAAAGAGAAGAGGAGAAGAAGAGGCAATAATGGTGTAGTTTTGAGGAAGCAATGTATGCATTTATAATATGGAATTGAAAACTATAAAGTAGAAAACACAGAAAGGCTTCTACCCTCTCCTGGCTCTTCAGAACAACAGTACAGATACCATATAATCAGGTTCTGGAATCATTCTAGGGTAGCATTTCTAATCTTAAGTCTCTAGGGATATTTTTGGGATTCTCTATTCATGACTGTTCAGTAGTATCCTTGGCATCTACTCACTATAATACCATGTCACATCCAAGATCTGGCACAAAAAGTCCTCCTTTGAGGAAGACACTAAACCATATATTAAAAGAAAACTTTATAATAGCAGCAAGGAATCATTTTCCTCGCATCGGGAACTGCACAATCATCTTTTATTAAGTTTATGTGAGAACTTATTTATCCAGAAACTGGCTAATAGTCCTTTACAATTTTTTTAAATTTGCAGTCACATGCATGGTTGTAATTAAAAATCATACACATTTCAAGTAATTTTAATTCATACAATTTCACCTTTAATACAAATTTCTACAAGAGAAATTGCTGGGTCAAAGAGTGTGTGTGTGTGTTTGTCATTTTGATAGGTAACACATGGATTGTTGCCAATCTCATAGGTGAAGGATGACGATTCACTGTTCTTTTGATTTCCATTGTTATGTGGAGAGACTAAGTTGTTTTTTCTTTGTTTAAGATCTAATTATAAGTTTCTTTATGAAACATCCATTTATAATTAAGTTTTTAGAAGTCTTGTTACACTTCATGCTCTTTTAATATGGCATGAATTTTATTTTTCCTTTTGTCATTGTATGTGTACATGGTGTTCATGCACATGGATATGCATAGGTACATGTGTGTTTGTAGGTAAATATTCTTATTCATGTGTATGTGCATGTATGCCATGGCCACAGACTGAAGCCATGTATCGTGATCACCAAGGCCTCTCTCATTTCAACCCAGAGCTTGCTAGTTTGGCTAGCTTCAGTAGCCAATTTACCCTAGGGATCCTTGTCTTTTGAGTACTAGGATTACAACTGGGCCATTCTATGTGCCTGACATTTATATAGGTTCTGGGAATATGACCTCTAGTCCCCATGCTTGCACAGAAAATGCTTAAGCAACTAAGCCATCTCTTTAACCTATAACTTTTCTTGTTTGTTTGTTTCTTTGTTTGTTTGCAATCTAGTAAATCGTTAGTCTTTTGATTCACTTATGTAACAGAAGGAATTCAGAAAAAAACATAGGTACACACGGGAATGTAAGAAGTTGGGTCTGGCATTGTACATTGTATGACCAGTAGCAGAAGGATACATCAGAAGTCATTTGTAAAATACAGAGTGGCTAACATAATGCCAATATACTTCACATAGATCTAGGTTTTAGCTGAAAATAAAATGTCAAAAGAAGCTACAAAAGAAACATTATTTTAATCACCTGCTTGTGGAAAAAAGGTCTTCCCTGCTCATAAACACACACACACACACACACACACACACACATACACACACACACAGGAGATAGGATTGAAATTCATTTACTTCTAAATGATCCTTCCTTCGTACCATTGTCCCTCTCTCACTCCTGTTTGTTGTCATTGTTGTTTTGAGACAGGGTTTCTCTATGTAGCTTTTGCTATCCTGGAACTTGCTTTGTAGACCAGGCTGGCCTTGAACTCCCAGAGATCCACCCCTGCCTCCCAATCATGACTCTTTTCTGAAGTAATTTCAAGTCCCAAATAGATGTGTCAGTAAAACCTCAGCCAATTCAGCCTGAGTCCCGGAGGCCTCAGGATATGCCATTGATGACACGGGATTCACCAACTACACTAAGAATAGCTCAGAGTTATGGGCAATAAGCTTTGGCGTCAGAAGGTCCTTCCTCACTTCTTGTCTCAACTGCCAGAGACATTGTGATCTTAGTTCCTTCACAGGATTACTGAGCCCTTCTTTCCTCTGCTTTCTCAGGAACTTCACCCACCTTGCAGGCATAGGCTCCAAATGACTAGGGCTCATCCCTTACTCTCCCTTCTCCCTTTAACATAATATTCTGGTCAAACTTCTGCGTACTTCCTCAGTACACACCTGTCCGGAAGTGCTGCCATGATTGTTTACATCAAAATTGTGTTCAAATGCGTCAATATTGTGATCTGTGGGTCCCGTACATACTAGGATACGAGGGCCCAACACAAAATTATAAACTTATTTAAATATTTATGGGATATTTTTTGCAGTATTTTTTTTGTTACTCAGTTGTAAATTTCCTGTGTGTAAACTTTTTAGAGAACAAACACTTTTGTGTTACAATTTCAAAAGTTTAGACATACCTGGAACTTAACTGAACTGATGGTAACTGTCCATTTAAGAATATTCTATAGTTTTGATCGTTCATGTCTATCAAAGCCTATGACTTAAAGGCTTGGTCTTCAGCATGTGGCCTTGTCTGGACATGACAGAACATTCAGTAGGTGGGGCATAGACGGAGAAAGTTAAGTCATTGGGACTATGTTCTTAAAGGGAACATGAGGACCCTAACTCCTTCTCTTTCTCCTTTCCCAGTCACCATGAATTACACAGCTTTCTTCTACCATGCATTCCCTGCTATAGCAGTCTGTCTCATCCCAGGCTCAAAGTAACAGGACCAAGAGAGCATGGACTGAGAATTCTGGAACTGTGACCCAATGCTAAACCTTTTCTTCAAGTTGCTTATGCCATGCACTTGCTACAGTGTTGGTAAGCTAATACAAGGTGTGTTGTGTGGAAGCCTGTAGTTCTTTTCCTCTCTTTGGAACATTTCTTCTGGAGAGAGAGCTACATACCCTCACACGGTTCTTAAGATCCAGCTGGCTCTCAGCCTGGTACCAGGGAGTAGTGTTTTCAAAAGAAGTGATAAGGCAAGGGCTTTGCTTCTAAATTTTACTGCTTTTACTTCCTGTTTCTGCCTCAACTACTGTCTACTGAATACACCACAGATGCATTATGAAGTCTCACTGGGCTAAATCCAAAGTGTTCAGCAGAGCTGTGTCTTCCCAAGGAAATGTATTTCCTTACCTTCTCCAGCTTCTCGTGACTGCTCACACTGTTTGGCCTTGGTCCTCTCGCTCTAAGGCAAGAACATGAAAGAAATCTTCTGCCCATCCTCCCATCTTAATTATCTTTATTTTTAATTAAAATTTTCTTATTTCTCTTTTCTTATGTGCTCTCTATCTCTCTGTTTCTGTCTCTCCCTGCCTCTGTATTTCTCTGTCTCTCTCTGTTCCTCTCTCTGTCTATATCTTTGTCTCTGTCTCTCTTTCTCCCTCTCCCTCTCCCCTCACTGTATTTGTTCTCACTCTATACCCTAGACTGCACCCAAATTTTTAATCCTAGCACTTTTACCTTCCAAATGCTGAGACTCCAGGAATGCATCACTATATCCAGCTCAGACAGATTTTTTTTAAAAGGTGACACAGAATGATTATTATTTTATAGCCGCACTTCCTTTAGACCACAACCCAGGAAATTCCATTTCCTTAAAGGATCCATGAGTTTGTATTAGACTCACCTGCATTATCTAGAACAATCTCCAAACTCAAAGTCTTTAACTGAGTCACACTTGCAAAGTTCACTTGGCTACTTATGATAACATATACAGGGCATAGGCATCTTTGGAAGGACATGTTTTATCTACCACACTGCTCTAACATGATTCTGGGGTCTAAAAGGTAAGACATTAACCCTGAGATATTAGAGGTTGTATTTTATAAATCATGTCACAATCGATATATTAGAAAGCATAGTTTGGGGTTCATTGTTTTGTCAAAATTAAGGCCTTTCTTACAAGTAGCACCCAACATTAATGTGCTAGTTTCTGCAGAAATCAAAGCAACTCAATCTCCACTCTGCCTTAATCACTAATCCAACAGGTATTTAAAGCCATGTTCTCTCTGGCTTGCTTGGCTGTGCAGTCAAGCGCTCCAAAGGGCCCTCAGCACAGCTGCTGCTTTCAATGCCATGGCCAGGATCTGGTTACAACCACTTCTGCACTAACTTGGATCCCTCCCAAGAAGAACTTTGATTTAAATATTCAATTACTGCTCTACCAGGTACTCTCTGATTCCTGTCTGTCTTTGAGACTTCAAATCCCTGTGCTTTATGTGGACGTGCCTTCAATATCTGTACATCAGATAGAAAGATGCACACTCTTCTTTCAGTAGTCAAGAAGAAAACTGTGCTCCAGCGAAGGCTCTTCAGTACTTGAACACAGTAAGGGGAGGAGGCAAGAGGATGCTGCCAGTTCAAAGTGCATTTCTAAACTACTTCTCTGGGCATATGTAGGGATGGCTTAGAGTACACTGGCTGGAGAGAAACCTGAGCCTCTGCCATGGGGTCAGCTATCTTGTTACCTTTTAACCCGATTAGTAGCTATTCCGCTAGCTAAGCAATACTTACTGAATGTACTCGGCAGGATGACACTAGAGTAACGGTTGAGAAATAAAGGAAGATACACAGAAAAGGAGTTGGTGCACAGGAAAAAAAGGCAAGAAGTCCACTTTAGAGAGAGGGTATGTCTTCCATGTCCCTTATTGGTATGCACAGCTTGTTGGTTAGTTCTGATGTAAACCTGTTGCTTAAACCTTACACTAATCTCAGAGGTACAATGCAAAATACATCACATTTTAAAATCTCTTTCTCTTCCTCTCTCTCTGTCTATGTGTGTGTACGCACGTATAAATGTGTGTATGTATGTGTGTGTGTGTGTGTGTGTGTGTATGTAAGAGAGAGAGAGAGAGAGAGAGAGACAGACAGACAGACAGAGAACAAGTGTGTACAAGTATGTACAGGTGTGATTTGCCATGGTCCATATGTGGAAAGCAGAGGGCAGTCCTCCTGGCTATCATTCCTTACTTCCCACTTTGATGAAGACAAGGTATCTTGTTTACCATTATACTGGCCAACCTATTTGCCTGGAAGATTCTGGGGGATTCTCCTGTTTCTGTGTTCCATCTCACTATTGGACCACTGGGATTACAGATATGCTCTACTGTGACCAGTTTTATGTGGGTTCTAAGGGTCCTCAGATCCTCTTGTTTGTACAAGCAAGCACTTACTGAGATATCCACTTCCTTAGCCCAAAATTCCATTACATTTTATTAGGGAAAAGGAATTATATCTACAATAGTTTTAGTAAGATACACAGTTATTTTTCTATATTACTATTTTGAATTTGAAAGCATTTATAGTGCCCACTGGAAGTCTTAACGATAATGCTATATGAACACAACTAGAACAATTGTATATCATTAAAGTACATTAGTATTAATTTTAGTATCTCTGGTTTTGAAGTATTCTTAATGTTTACTCCAGTTAAACACCTCTTCCCACTCCACACAAACTTAGGATTAGGACAACCAAAAGAGAATTTTTTATTGTATCACTATATGGATGGTGTAAAGGGGGTTAGGGGATTGATGTGTTTCTAAAAGATCTGAGGACAAGGAGGCACTGGAAGGCAAGTGTAGCAGCAGAAGTGGAGCATGGAAGGAATTCAGTGAGACAAACTTGCTTATTCCATGTCTGTGCCAGAACCAGCATGGAGTGAATACCCATGATCTTTACTACCCATACTCTATAGACAAACCCTTTGAGTCTTTAATTGCATGGATAGAACCATGGTCCCTAGTAGAGACAAAACTCAAATTCTGAACTGTCAAAATCCTACACCTTTAACTTTAATATTATGTAAAATGGAAGGCATCACTGTGGTTCAGTCATCATGTCACAGGAACATGAAGTTATAGAAAGTTATAAGAACAAGGCGGATAATCTTCTGAGTGATGTTCAGAGAGAAGACCTGAATTGGGGTAAAATGTGCTTGTAAGAACCATTTCTTAGTGCTAAGCACCTGATATTTCATTTAACTCTAACTAGGAAGCTTTTCTTTCCTTTGTTATATTTAAAGAGACAAAATCTTATGGAAGATGGGCTTTTATTGAAATGTGTACCTAAATATCAAACTTGACTAAAAATAGTGGCGTTGCTTCTCAGATAATGAGGTTTCTCATGAGAATTTGAAATTCCTGGGCTCAAGTTTTACAATGTGAATGGCATAAATTAGAGGCTCAGTTGTTTTCTTTAAACTAGCATATTCTAATGTAAAAGTGGAGGGCCCTGCTGGGCATAGGTGGAAGATGAGATCCTTGACCTCATGAAGGCTGGATGCCCCAGGGGGTGGGAATTTTGAGGGTGGGGAGGTGGGAGTGGGGGGTGTAGATAGAGGTTACATCCACAGAGAAGAAGGAGGAGGGGCGAGGGGATTGGGGGTTCCGAGGGGGTGGTGGGGGATGGGGTAAGGGGACAACATAGGAAATGTAAATAAATCATCCAATAAAAAAAAAAAAACTAGCATATTCTAATTTCTAAGTGAGCATGGCTCTCACCAACCAGGCACTCTATACTTACCTGCATCCAGTCTCTAATACTTTAGAAACATTGTTGACTACAAAAAGAAAGCTGAATTGAAATAGAAATATTCTAGGGACTGGATATATGGTTTTTTTCCTATATAAACCTGAAAGTCACACACTAGCTGTATTCAATAAGTTAATTAAAACAACTAAGTAATTGGAACCAAGTATATATCTTGGTCTGTTTAGTGAGTGGATGAAGTAAATCCTCACTTGAAACTGTGTCTCTCTGGCCCCTTAGCACAGGTCCAACTGTCCTGGCAAGTCATTTCTCACTCTACCACTGTCTTGCCAGAGAAATGATCAACAGGCTGCCTGCTGAGGTTTTATGACTGTAGACTTAGAACAGCTCTTTCAATCCAAGTAGAGCTTCAGACTCAGCACCAAGCTTTGCCAAAGCCACATCAAGGAGAATCATTTAACCTGAATTCTTTTCCATCTCTTTCTCCTGCTTCTTCATGAAGGGACCCTTGGGGTTTTCATGAAGGGAGTAGTTGATAAATCCTTATGTTCAGCAGCCAATGTTGCTATAAGGTAAAATATGACTAGAACTGTTGGATTAACATTTCTTTTTGATCTAACCATTTCTAAGGATGGCATCATACTTAGTGCCTTTATTTACTTCATATGGAAAGGTGTTGGAGAGGAAGATTTTTGTAAGACTTTCAGGTGAGTCCAAGAAGATAAAGATGGGAATTTATGGACCTGAGACTAGTGACGCCAAGGTAATTCATCCAGAGCCTTATGCTAGATTCATTTAAGGCACAGGATAGACAACAAAATACAAACAAATAAACAAAATTAGCTCCTATGATGAAGAATATGATGATGGTGATGCTGCTGCTGCTGCTGCTGACAACCATTATTTTTTCAGTAGTAGGGATTCAACTTAGGATTTTGACAGTCTAAGCAGATACTGTAGCCATTGCATTCTCTTCTCAGCAACATTTATTTCTTATAAAGTTTGCTAATTTGGTGATTGCTATTTCCATCAACAATTTTATGAAACTACAGCAAAACATAGACATTTGGAACCACAAAAAACACAGATAAACAATGGCTCGTTTACCAAAATAACAAGTTTGTTCATTTTTCTTATTGTGCCTCTTACTCCAGAACCATTCTATTAGAAAGCACCTTCCAGAACAATGGTCCTTCCGATCTGTTATCATCTCAGATAGATTAAAAAAAAACAAGTTGATAAAATAAGTTTATATATTTTATAAACTTCTCATATATATATATCTCAAAACAGTTTTCTAGTTACAAAATTCCAGAGTTATCAGAAAACTATTCAAATATACACTCAAGAAAACTGCTAGTGGTGTGCATGAATTACATGAATTGGCCAATACTCTCTGAGATCCCAGGACTTTATACTGATTTCCTTATTATGTGGGCCCTCTTAAGTAGTTTTTTTCTAGTTTTCATTGCATCACTATGGGACACTCACACTGTACTGCTACTGGTGTCAGAACAGTCATTTCATAAGCAGATCCAGAGGCAGCACTAATAGTCACCACTTCACTACTTTATAAAAAGTTAGCTCAGGGCTCAATAAATCCTTAAGTGCAAATTTGCATTTCTATCTATGGAACAGTACATCTGGTTGGTTCTACAGTAAACCAAGTTTCTAATTTTAGAAGCCATTGATCATTTTACAAGCAGGTAAGGCCCAAAGATTTTTAAGGAAAGATAGATCAGGACTCCCTATTATATGAATTTCTGAATGCTGGCTCTAGAAAAGATGTCTGTGATCAAATAAATTAAGTCAACCCATGTTAAATAGAGCTATAGAGAGTCCTTTTCTGGAAGACATAAGTATGGCTAATGTGATATGTGAGTCTCTAAAAGAGAGTTACAGTGTACAGGATTTCCTGAATTCTCAGACAATAGGAAAGAGCAGGATTGTCATCAAGGGACTGGCTAGACAGGATGATTTTGAAGACTCGTTCCTGCTCTAAAATTGTCTGATACTCTTCAGTTCACACGAACACCAAGTTATTGTGCAGATATTTCCTACACCTTTAGCTTTCAATACTCCTCTTTAAAATATATGGCTCTTTTTAAAAGGTAGCATAAAAGATCAAAGGGATCGCATTTGGCACCAAGGAGAAGAAAGGGATCTTAAAACCATTGTACAGGAAGGGTACTAGACTCAAGGAGCACATTGCTCAATTCCAAATGATAGTTTTCAACATTAACGACCCTAACGTAGCACAGTCTCCCATGAAGTGACTCTTGGAAAATAAGATTGGTGGTGTATGAGCAATGCAATGGTGATTACCACAATGTCCGGAGAGTCTTCCTAGAACCTCTGTGTGTAGAAGGCTGCAAGTCAAATGTTATGCTTCTGTTTTTAAGATCTAGTGTGTGTGTGTGTGTGTGTGTGTGTGTGTGTGTGTGTGTGTGAATGCCAGTGCCTGCAAAGTCTAGAAGAATGGGTTAGATTCCCTGGAGCTGGAGTTAGAGGCAGTCATGAGCCTCTCTATAAGAGCTTCAAATGTTCTCATTCCTCAACCACTGAGCCAACTCTCCAGCTCCTAAAATGCCAGTCTTGCTGTTCTGTTCTTTGTCCTTGCATACACAGAACAAAAATTAGCCCTCCCTCCAGTCTAGGGAATTGTTCACCATCAAATTGTCCAAAGTTAGAGAACAATAGTAAACATGAATGCACTGACTCTTGCTGTTTTAAGAAATTTCAGAACAAAAATAGACAATCCTATGAACTCTGAAATTATGACAGACATCTGGGAGCCCGGGTTATTAAGGGCTTTGTCGTGTTTTGTTAAGTCTTCAATCAGCTTTAGTGACAAATAACTGGGATAACTGAACTTCTGACCGAGAAACTCATGGAATTAAACAAAGAGAGAGAAAACTCTTCAAACCAGCAAGATTCATTTAGGAATTCTTGTTTGGATTCCCATAAGAGGAAGAAATATCCTCTCCCTTATAGTGTTTTTTCTTTCTCTTTTTGGCACAAACTGATAGTGTGAGTTTGTGTTCTCATAACTGTCTCTACCCCCGTTTAAGGAGATTTCTTTCCTTTATTCTAACCTCCTGGCAGACTTTGAACAAATGGATAATATAGCTAAAAATTGATTTTCTTGGAATATCACTTACTAGGAGAAAGACAACATAGTTTAAGCTAGACATAAAGGGTGGGATTAAGCATGATCAGAGCTACATTGCCAGCCCTAGGGAATGTGTCTGCCTCAACTCGGGCTTTATGGTCACTGTAATTTTAATCAGATTTGAATGTAATAGTATTTCATAATTTTCCACTGATCCTTTTTCTCCTTCCTTTGGAGAATAAAAACCTCCCAAACAAGAGATATTAAAAAGGAGAACAGTATAGTTGGTGTGGTTATGTGGCAAGGATTAGTCTGCTCACACATGGTCTCTGCCTGTCTCCCGACATAGACTCATAACAATGTCTATGCTTGTCCTTAAAATCTAGTTGTCACGCTCTTTCTTCAGCACAAGTGGCTGGAAATGGAAGCCATTAGGAGATAGTTTACTTCTAGCTTTAGATCTTTACCAACTAATTGTCAATAAACTGTGTGACTGTTTCTTGAACAATGTAGATGACACTTTCCTATGAAAATGTGAGAGTCTTGAGTTAAATGACTTCAATTGTCATTTCATCTCTACAGATCTGTAAGTCTGAGTGATAATTTTACAAAGTTAACCAAAGTTATGTAATTTATTTTCATCTTTATAATAGAGTAATTTGACAGACCAGAGGATTGGAGGAAGAAGAATATATCTTCACTAAAGACCACTCAATGTCAAATGCTATGTATAATTTGATCAATTGGTCTATGTATTAATTGCCTCAGGAAGTCATTACCATCATCATAATCTTTATCATAATTATACACATTATATAGTGGAACTAAAGGAGAATGGTAAGGGAAGATGTACTATAGCATAGCTAGTGAATGACCAAGGTCAGAGACAAACCCAGGTTCTTTGTCCTCTTTAGCTATGATTAGAGCCTGTTCAGTTACTGCCTGTAACATTTCACTGTGAAGATTGCATTGGTTTCCTTTATAGCCTTCAAATCATTTAAATTTGAATTTGCTTGTATTCATGTATTTAATCAGTAACAGTTCATTACTGTAGCAGATATTGTCATTTATTTTGGTACAGTGAACATTACAGGATTCACTATATCCAGAAAGAATTTTGAGTGTTACAGAGAATACTCAAACGTATAATATTAAACAATAATGAAAATGCTACTTAGTATTCACTGTGAAATATTAATACAAGCATGCCTTGGATGTGGAGAGGAGATTTGTGAATAGCCGTTAATCAGTTCCCATCAGAACAGCTAGCTGGGAAAATGCTTAGAAAGGGAAAAATCTAGTGCAGTGGAAGAGGCCACTAATTTTAATGTGTGTCTCTAATATAATTATATATGTACATATGCATGCAAACATATACATAATTATATATATTCACATATACATGACTATTTGTATATACATACATATACATATGTAATTATTAGAGATCAGGGCATTGCATAGTCTACAAATTGAGATGAGGTCTTCATAGATGAAGGAAGGATACATGACAGACACCTGGAGATGAAAGTGGGAAACTCAGTATTTCGGAAGCCCTTGGTGTCTCACTCTAACGGTACAACACCATCCTAATGAAGTTAAAAAGTCCTATAAAATTTCTCAATAAAGACTTTTTATCAGTCAGGAGATGTCACTGAGGTAAAAAGTAGATGGGGTCTTCTACAAGTAGAAAAAAATGTTCTATAGTAGAATCTATAGACCAATACAATCAGATCCCTCCCAAAAATTTATAGAAAATGCCAACTGTTGTAACAAGGAGAAATACTTGGATTTGAGAGCTTTGAGGATACATAGGTAGGAAGGAAACGATGTTGGCAGATGAACAGATACTGGAAGTAGGAGAGAAAGTGAGTGATTGGCTGTGGTGTACCTCCAGGCTCTCTGATAAGATTGGCATGGTGCTTGGTGATTATCTCCATTCTTGGAAAACCAGCCTAGAGAGACAGCAGCTCCTTTGTATGAAGGCTCAGTTTAATTGGGAACATGATGTTCTTGGGTTGCCCATGAAGTTCTTGCAGATGGAGAAATATACCTATATATGCCAAATAAGACCTAGCATCAATCAGTTTATATGTACAGGAAATATTGGGGTATCTATAGCATGAGATTTTTTGCTGCATGTGGACAATTCATCAAAACAATCATGCTTGGGGTGTGTGACGGGCAGTTGACTGCCTTAGGTTGAGTAAGCACACAGGCAAAACTGACGGGGAATCTTTCAAGCTGATAGGTAAATCAAAACAAGAAGTGTGAGGTACTTCAGGAGAGGACAGAAAGACAGAGAGATATAAAAAACATCCATGTTTGAAAACAAAAATCATTTTCATTTGACACATGAGAGAGAAAGCAGAGAGCACACCTAGGAAAATTAGCATACGTCATTCTCAGGAGTACGGATCCTCTGTGTGTCATGAAAGGCTGTGTAAGGGTCTGGCTCTGAAAAGTAAGGTAAGAAAGTACAATGCAAATGGAAATAGACAAAAAACAAAAGTAACAGATCCTTTATGTCTGGGTAACTTAGAGAAGCCACGTGTCCTCTCTGTCTTTCTGTCCTCTCCTGAAGTACCTCACACTTCTTGTTTTGATTTACCTATCACCTTGAAAGATTCCCTGTCAGTTTTGCCTGTGTGCTTACTCAACCTAAGGCAGGGATGGAGAAATGGAATCTGACTATGAGTGGGTACTGGGATGAAGGAAGAAGACTTCTATTTGTTTTACAACTGAATCTCCTCAAGTCGTAATTTCAATTAAAATACCAGGGAAGGAACCCTACTGAAGATGAAAGATTCTGTTATCAGTAAAAATAATGAGTAAAATTATAATTGTAAGCACTTACTGTGTGCAAGAATCAATTGACAGATATTCTGCATTAGTGTACATACACATTTGCTCCATTAATTCCAATGACTGAAGTCTGCATGGAAGTGAACTTTGACCTTAGAGAAGTTGTAAATAATAAGATGAGGATGCAATTCAATCCTAATTGTATCACTAGTAAAAGTGAGTTTACGAGCTGGGATTTCAACTCAGCTTTGTTGTGTAGACATTCAAAACTAATTTATTTGTTGCTCTTTATTTCTGATATTTAAATATAGCTTTTCTTTGAGTTTTTAAAGCATGAAAACATTGTTTCTTGGCCTTTTGGCTAAGATCAATTGTTACTAAAACATAAAAGTTATTAAAAAGGAGTCATTATAGAATAAAGAGAACAATGAAGATATAAAATAGGATAAGAATATCACCTTTGAAAAACCACAGAATAATAAACAGGTAAAGAATAAATGAGTGTTGTCCTCAGAGAGGCTCCCCCCAGCAGCTGACTCAGAAAGATACAGACACCCACAGCCAAGCAGTAAATGGAGCTTAGTCTTATTTGAAGAGTAGGAGGAAGGACTGTGGGCCCCTAAGGGGATAGAAACTACTCCACAGGAAGAGCAACAGAGTCAACTAACTTGGATCCTTGGAGCTGTCAGAGGGAACATACACTGGCTGGACTTGGGCATCTCTGCTCATATATAACAGATGTGCAGCTTGGCCTTCATATGAGGCCTAAACAGCTGGAGCGGTGGCTATCACCAAAGCTGTTGCCTGTATGTGGGATAAATTCTTCTAGCCAGACTGTCTTGTGTGGCCTCAGTGGGAAAGGAAGCATCTAGTCCCACAGAGACTTGAAGTGCTGGAGCTGGGTGGGGGATTCCCAGGGAGGTCCCCACCAACTCAAAGTAGAAAGGGAAGGGGAATAGGGGAAGGACTATGGGAGTGGTTTACCAGGAGAGGGCAATGAGTAGGGTGTAAAATAAATAAGTAAAAATAAAATACAGATTTAAAAAAATACATGTAGAAGGAAGAAGTATTTTTCCAATGGCTTCTACGTAAAGAACAGAGAATGCAGTGGGAACAAAGAATAAGAAAATACTAAAAAAATGTAGTCTCCATGTGCTCACTGTCACCAAGTGAATCTGGATACGGTTGATCTGAACCCTTTGCCTTTGGGAACAGTCAAGAAGCAGGGGGTCTTTGTCAGAGCAATGTCACTGTAGGAAATGTCACAAGAGTGAAATGATGACTCAAAAAGATGCAAGAAATTAGAGCCCCTTTGTAGGATGTTTTGAGAAAATTGATTAGCAGGGGAAGAAACAAGATCAGGTATCTACTTTAGTGGTTACCAGGATGATGACTCATTGGACATAATTTATTATTTGTTCACATATTTACTTGAATAGAGCCTTGTTTGAGTTTAGTTTTAGAGTGAAGGGTAAAAAACTTAGGAACAAATGTGAGCCTTAAGAGCACATAATCAATCCTGGAGCAAGGTCTACTGGAAAGCAGGAAAGAAGAGATATGTGTCTCGTACACAGATGAATGTGCTGGTCTTAAATTAACCAAAGGTTAATTTGTCTTTGACCACAGAGAGAATATTCTGGGATGGAAGAGTGCATTTGTAAATTGTCATGACAACAGGTGAGTAGCTAATGCTCTGAGAGAGATAAACTGAAAGAGAGAGAGAGAGAGAGAGAGAGAGAGAGAGAGAGAGAGAGAGAGA